>NW_012099321.1:1167767-1244080 GCF_000951045.1 Mandrillus leucophaeus
GGGTGCAGCACACCAACATGGCACATGTATACATATGTAACAAACCTGCACGTTGTGCACATGTACCCTAGAACATAAAGTATAATTTAAAAAAATAAAAAATAAAAAATAAAAAAAATAAAGAAGACATTTGTGCAGCCAACAGACACATGAAAAACTGCTCATCATCACTCGCCATCAGAGAAATGCAAATCAAAACCACAATGAGATACCATCTCACATCAGTTAGAATGGCGATCATTAAAAAGTCAGGAAACAACAGATGCTGGAGAGGATGTGGAGAAATAGGAACGCCTTTACACTGTTGGTGGGAGTGTAAATTAATTCAACCATTGTGGAAGACACTGTGGTGATTCCTCAAGGATCTAGAACTAGAAATACCACTTGACCCAGCAATCCCATTACTGGGTATATACCCAAACGATTATAAATCATGCTGCTATAAAGACACATGTACACATATGTTTACTGCAGCACTGTTCACAATAGCAAAGACTTGGAACCAACCCAAATGTCCATCAATGATAGACTTGATTAACAAAATGTGGCACATATACACTATGAAATACTATGCAGCCATAAAAAAGGATGAGTTCCTGTCCTTTGCAGGGAAATGGATGAAGCTGGAAACCATCATCCTCGGCAATCTATCACAAAGACAGAAAACCAAACACTGCATGTTCTCACTCATAGGTGGGAACTGAACAATGAAAACACTTGGACACAGGGCAAGGAACATCACACACACCAGGGCCTGTCAGGAGGTGGCGGGCTGGGGGAGGGATAGGAGAAATACCTAATGTAAATGACAAGGTGATGGGTACAGCAAACGAACATGGCACATGTATACCTATGTAACAAACCTGCACATTGTGCACATGTACCCTAGAACTTAAAGTATAATTTTAAAGAAAGAAAAACACAAAATTAATGGCCAGGCACAGTGGCTCACACCTATAATCCCAGCTCTTTGAGAGACCAAAGCAGAAGGGTAACTTGAGACCAGGAGTTCAAGACCAGCCTGGGCAACATAGCAAGACCCTGTCTTTACTATTAATAAAAATCTAAAAACTTAGCTAGGCATAGTGGTATGTGCCTATAGTCCCAGCTACGGGGAAGGCTGAGGCAGGAGGATCACTTAATTCCAGGAGTTTGAGGCTGCAGTGAGCCATGACTGTGCCACTGCATTCTTGCCTGGGTGACAGAGTGAGACTCCATCTCTAAAATAAAAATGTTTTAATTAAATTAACTACTTTAAAGTGAACAATTCACTGACATTTAGCACATTCACAATGTTGTGCAACCATCACCACTATCTAGTTCCAAAATACTTTGTCACCTTGAAACAAAAACTCATAACCACTACTATTCATTCTCTACTCCCCAACATCATCCACCAGCCCCTGGCAATACTAATCTACTTCTGTCTCTATGAATTTACCTTTTCTGGATATTTCCTATAAACGGAATCATAAAATATGTGTTGTCTGGCTTCTTTCACTTAACCTAATATGTTTAAGGTTCATCCACACTGTAGCATGTATCAACACTTGATTCTTTTCTATGGCTGAATAATATTCCATTATATGGATATGCCACATCTTTTTTATTCATCAGTTGATGACCTTCCTATGCTTTTTTCTGCTACCCAGAATAGAAATTCTAAAGAGTCATCGGAAAGGCCCAGTCACATTCACCAAGACTCCTTTTAGGCACAGCCTCTGACCCTGTCTTAGTCTGTTTGTGTTGTTATAAAGGAACACTCAGGTTAGGGGGGTAATTTATAAAGAAAAGAGGTTGATTTGGCTCACAGTTCTACAGGCTGTACAAGAAGCATGACACCAAACATCTGTATCTGCTGAGGGTCTTGGGCTGCTTCCACTCCTAGCAGAAGGTGAAGGAGGGCCTGCCACATGGCGAGACCAAGGAGCAAGAGGAGGAGGGAGATACCAGCCTCTTTTTAACTCTCAGTTCTCCAGGGACTAATAGAGCAAGAACTCACTCATAACATAAGGACAGTACCAAGCCAGTCATGACGGATCCACCCCAAGGACACAAACACCTCCCATTAGGCCCTACCTCCAACACTGGGGACCAAATTTCAACATGCGATTTGGAGGGGACATATCTCCAAACTATATCAAACCCCAGACACATCCTGAACAGACACTGGAAGGACCACTGCTCCAGCCTCTCCAAATAAGTACTGTGGTCTTCCCCAAACCAGAGATGGGAACAGAGGACATTTGCAGGCTGACATTTTGGGCTTTGTTAGGGTTATTAAAAAAAAAAGAAGAAGAAGAAGAAGAAGGAAAAAGAAGGGAGGAGGAAGAAAAAGGAGGGAGGAGGAAGAAGAAGGAGGGGGACGAGAAGAAAGGAAGAGGAAGAGAAGAAGAAACTAAGAAAAGTGGTAGAATCTTCCCTTGGGAACGAAGAAGAAGAAAGGAATGAAAAAAAAAAAAGCAGGTAAAGGAGGACTGCCTTTGAATCTGTACCACAGGCAGGAATGAAGCTAGGCTGTAGTGTTTATGTTCTGGAGAACAAAGAAATATCCCCAAAACAGGAATAATCACTCTTTGATTATAACAACAGGGTGATTCCAGAAGTTCAGGAAAGCTCCTGAGAAAACTATGAGGAGAAATATGTCCATGTTTACCACCTGATGTCTTCTTGCCTACCACTGTAGGCAGAATAATGTGCTTCCTGCCAAGTTACCCACATCCTAATCCCTGAAGCCTGTGATTATGTGACCTTACGTGGCAAATGCGACTTTGCTGATGTGATTAAACTAAGGATTTTGAGATAGGGAGAGTGGCCTGGATTACCCAGGTGGGCCTAGTGTAATCACAAGGCTCGTTTGTAAGAGGGAGGCAGAAGGTTTAAGAAGAAGATGTAAAATCAGAAACAGGGGCTGGAGTGACACCAGGCCGAGAGCCAAAGAATGCTAGCAGCCTTGGAAGCTGAGGAGGCAAAGAAACAGATTCTCCCTTACAGTCTCCAGAGGGAAGAGGGCCCTGCTGACGCCTTGATTTTAACCCAGTGAAACCCATTTCAGACTTCTGACCTCCGGAAGTTGTGAAGGAATAAATTGTGCATTATTTTTAAGCCACTGAGTTTGTGATACTTTGTTACAGCAGCAACAGGAAACTAACACAGCCATATAAGAGACCCAGCATTCCTGCAGTTCACCAGCCAGTCCCCAAAACACAGAAAGGCACGCTGAGAAGTGGGATGTTCTCCACAGGGATGATACTTGTGTGGTGGTGACAAAAATATGACATCTGTGCAAATAAGAAAGCAAGCCAATACGCATGCAAGAGAGCGCGATAGGAAGACACAGAGACAGAGACAGAGACAGCAAGCATGCACATAACAGAATGGAACGAGAAGCAAAACTCAACCCTGAAGTTTGTTACACCAGAGTTGGGGGGAAAAAAATCCTTCCATCACAAATTTTTCACATCTGCCACAAAGCATTTCACAGCACCTTCAAGTCAGATGGCCCTGGTGAAAGCTTTTAACAAGTAACTACACCAAGTGGTAAGGCTCAGAAAATGAACTTTCAGTTCTGTTAATTTTCCAGTTAAACAATTCTGATTCTCTCTACAGGGAGGGAATTAAACTCCCCCAAACCGAGAAAACCCCCTTTTTCACATAACAACTGATATGGTAAAGATAAAACTTGGCTATGTAATGGCCTCATTACTCTTGCTGCAAACCATCTGTCAAATTTTGTTTAACAAGCAGGGTAAATTCAAGAGAAATAAATAACAGTTTTCTGCAAACCCTCATGTCCACACAGGTATACTTTAAATGAGCTATGCTTGACATAAAGCACACACGCACACTTACTTTCTCAATTTCCTGGCAATGCACTCTTGCTTAAATACACAACCATCAAGCACAGAGAAAGATGCAAATCATTCCCACTGCAGCCACTGCTGCTCCTCCTCCCATTTCGTTCCTCTGGGAACTCCGACCCAAACCAGTTCTGCCCCTTCCCAGCTGCCAGTTCCCAAGAACCATCACGACTCACTCGCAACCCTCCTAAAACAAACAGCACATAAATCAGCAACAAAAACTAACTCAACTTCAAACCAGCCTGGTCCAACATTAATAGTGCCTTTGTTGTCAATAAACCTATATTTGACTTCTCCTATTTTTATGTGTATTTTATTTATAAATTACTAATGCTTTTCCTGGAGCAAAATGGTCTAAGTAAAACCCTACACAGAGCCATACTCTGTCAGCTGGAGAAGGAAAAAAAAAAATAACAGCTCACATTGAATCAAGGGGAGAAAACGATTAGCTGTGAATATACAGGGATTTCCCAGTTCTGATCACCAGCACCTACACTTTCCATCCCACCTACCAGGAGAGAAACAGCAAGACATGGACCTTTATGCCACAGTCAATCAGACTGATGGAAAGTGGAAGTCGTAACTCTGAGGAGCCGTTCAACCTTGGCTTTGCCGATTTTTCAGAGACAATAATATTGATGTACTTGTCCAAACAGATGAAAGTGTAGATGATGTGGTGTTGGTGGTGCTAGTAGTTTTATTGCCAAGTGAGGACCTACTACAAACCTGGTACATGGGAGAACCTCCTTGCCCCTTAGAAATGTGAAGAACTTCCGGAAGCAATAGTTCACTCTTCCCCAAACTGCAGACCAAGCTAGGCCATGCTGCTTGCTGGAGGAGATGAAAAAGTTAAGCCACTTACAGAGGGAGGCAGAAGAGGAGGAGGCCAGGATTTAACATGAAGTTCCAGTTCTTTCTTTGCCCAGAATCCAGAAGACCCAATTCTCTCTGGTGGTGAGCTCATGATCTAGAAGGTTTGAAAGGGAAAGTGCCTCATATGAAGGGAACGGAAGAAAAAGACAACAATCCAAGTGTCTTGAGCCATCTGGCATAGGGGAAGCTTTCTCCCTCTGATTCCTGTTTCAACTGGTTAAAAATATAGGTTATTTTTACACAACATGGGAGATAGTGAGAACCATTATGTGGACAGGTAACATCTGTCATCCTGGGGTCAGGGAGAACAGCACTGAAATGCCAAGGCCTTTCCCAAGCTGGGCCAATTTGCAAGGAGACGCATGGAGTCCTACCTTTCAAACATCACAGGTGCACTGCAGGTGAGAGCAGGAAGGTACCTGAGAGACTGTGTGCAGCCCCTCACTTAATTCCTGAGGAAACAGGGGCTCACAGTCCCACAGTATGTTGAGGGGTAAAGTTGCTACCAGAATCCTGGTTTCCCCACTCCTCCAATATTCTCTTTGGTTTTTTGTTGTTGTTTTTTTGAAGCAAGGTCTCACTCGATTGCCCAGGCTGGAGCATGATGGTGCAATCACAGCTCACTGCACCCTTGACCTCCCGGGCTGAGGCAATCCTCCCACCTCAGCCTCGCAAGTAGGTGGGACTACAGATGCATACCACCACACACGGCTAATTTTTGTTTTGTTTTTGTTTTGTAGATATGAGGTTTCGCCATGTTACTCAGGCTGGTCTCAAATTCCTGGGCTCAAATGATCTGCCCACCTCAGCCCCCCAAAGTACTGGAATTACAGGTGTGATATGCTATTTTTAATCTGTAAAAAGTAAGGCTCTTCCCAAAATCAATCCCAAAATCAATACAGTAGATGCCAGTGTGGGCACAGAAGGGAAGAGAGAAAACGGGGACTGTTACCATGTCAACTGCCTTGTTTTTCCTCCAGGCATCCAGCTATGGAATGAGCAGGTACAAACTCAGATCAGTGGCCTGGTCTTTTTTGGATATGTGTGGCTATTTCAGAAAAGGATGACCCACTCTCCTGCCTCAGGGACTAGGCCAACCCCATCCTCCCTGGGCTTGCTCATCTCCTCCCACTAACTTCTCTTCTGTCTCCATGGCCAACACCCCCACCTCTTTCAGCCTTGCCTCCAGACCAGCCTCTTCCTTCCCCCAGAGGAACTGTCACAGACCACCATCCATTCAATTGGCCAAGAGAGCAACTCTGAATTTGCTGTCTCAAGAGGCTTCAGCTTGGAGCTGGTAGATTTCATCTATCCAAATCTCAATCACCCTTCAGAACTCAGCTCGAATTCTATTTCTTCCCCCGAGGAGCCTCTCATACCCTCATGTGTTAGACGTCTTGGATCACTCCACCCGCTCTAGTGCTCTTAAGCAACCATTAACACTCAACATGTCAGGAACAAGTTTTAGTCCAAAACTACAGTGTGTAACACACAAGTCCTCTTCCCAGGGACCCAACAGCATATGTGCTTTTCTTCACCTCTGACTCTCCTCCCCAGAGCCCAGGAAATCTCCACCTAGTACTCAGAGTCAGCCAGTTCTTCTGTCACCATGCATTCTCCCAAATCTTTTTTCCTTATATTTGGGCTTAAACTTTTGACATTCAAAAGCCAGGATGGGACTCTCCTCTCCTCTGTTTTCTGTCATGCCATCACTCGTGGAAGAAAGTAAGCACCAAGTACCCAAGTTGAAGGAAAGGAAGGAATAGCAAGGGGTCCAAAGAAATGCAGATTTTCAAAAGTAAAGGGAAATGCAAAGCTCAATGATTATCTCAAATTAAATATCCTGTCACACAAACATTTATTGATTGCCTCTTCTGTGCCAGGTACTCCGCCAGGCATTTTTGTTTCTGGTCTCGCATTTGAATTCAGGGCAACCCTGTCTGTTTCAGAGGAAAAAATAGACTGGGTGGGCAGACAACTTCCTCAGAGTCACACAATCAGTAGCCCCACTTGCAGTCTGTCCTCTGCCTCAGATAGGCCGTAAGAGCCTCAAGACTGGGGCTGTAAGCTCACCCATACACCAGGAGATAAGGCGAAGTGGTTCAACACAAGAAGTGAGTAAATTCTGGCCGGGCGCGGTGGCTCAAGCCTGTAATCCCAGCACTTTGGGAGGCCGAGACGGGCGGATCACAAGGTCAGGAGATCGAGACCATCCTGGCTAACACGGTGAAACCCCGTCTCTACTAAAAAGTACAAAAAAAAAAAAAAAAAAAGAAGAAGTGAGCAAATTCAGATCCCTTATTTTGCAGATAGAGAAACTGAGGCCAGAAAACTGAAGTGACTTGCCCAGTGTCTCCTGACCAAAAGAAAAATGAGCATTAAATGAAGAGAAGGGAAATAATGAAGTGAAAAGGATGGTTGACCTCAAATAGAAACATGGATGCTAGTCCCAGTTCTGCCACCAATCAAGACACCCTACCTCTCTGGGGCTCAGTGTCATCTGTAAAATAAAGCCTGGAAGAAATACAGCAAATCATGATGTCAACAGATATCAGAGACACCCTTCTGGCATCAGTATTCTGTAACCCTCAGAGAGCCACAGTCTTAAAGTCTAGTGCTCTTTCTAGACACAATCTTAAAAGTAGAAGACTAAATAATATGCATATGTCGCATTATACAAAAACATGGTGTGGAAGCAGAAAGTAAAAGGAAATTTTAAGTCTTGATATGAGTTTTGAGTTCAATATTTGCTTTTTTTTTCTTTTTCCTCCTGGTAAAATTGCTTAAGAGTATTATACACATATACATACAGGCCATCCAACCTCTCTAGCCACGTGGGTTTCTGCTCCCAGACAACACTGCACCACGAAGAGGGTGGGAGATGTCAGCCAGCAACAGTGGCCCATGAGGGTCAACAAAGAGCAGCCAAGCACTCCCACTGTCACCACCCTAAAACACCTGGTCGAGTCTGATTAATGAGATGAGGACCAGATGCTTAAAAATGTCTGCTAAATTAAAAGAAAAAAAAAAAAAGAAACAAAGAGAAAAGGAAAGGAAACCAGAAGCCTGCCTTTAATATAGTGCACTTTGTTATCTGTAATGTCTTTCAACCACAGATAACAGAATCAACCACATGGAATCTAAGATGCATGCCAGGTGAAAAAACACCATAAAGACATAATAAAAAGTTTCACCAGTGCCCATAAATTGCTGGGGGACTGTTACAAGGGCAGAGTCATAAATTCTTAACGTTTCCCAAATTAGAGGGTACCAACACATATGCAAATATATTTGTGTGGGTAATTGAGGGCTAAAAATCTTACATTAAGCACAGCTACCTCCTTCAAACGCTGTTAGGGGAGCCTCCGACAGGCACACACATACAGCACAAACTGTAGGAATTCAATTTGGAAACCATCATCTAAAGCACAGAGGAGAACAGGAAAGTCATATTGCTATAATGCTTAGATTATCAATCATCTTGACAGTTTATTGGCTTTATCACCACACATACCATTAAAATGATGTCTGGCCTAGACTGTCAGGAGCAAACATTAAACAGACCAGGATTAAAAAGCAGATCCCAAACAGCACTCCAGTCAAGTTTCCCTTCCACTCTGAAATTAGTTAGAGCTGACTAAGAAACTGGCGCTAGACTTTGAAGAAATATACAGCCCAAAAGGCTGCGAGTCAACTCAGACCTGACAAGCTGATAGGTAATGTCATGTTATGGCAAATCTGACTCTCCTGTGGTTGATTTATCACGTACTCTGTGCAACAGAATGATTGCTAACGGTGGAAGGGAGAGGGAGGAAAAAAACACCACCATAATTTGCCTCTTCTTGCAACCAAGGGCTTGCATCAAAAGGGCCAAGCCAGCTCCCTGAAGTGGGGTAGGAATGCTAATAAATTCACACTACTGAGCAAACATATTAACATTACCCCCACACAGGTTATTAAAGTAATTTTACAGATTCAGAAGAACTGAACAGGCAGCGGAAGAGACATTCATAATTCAAGAGCTCTAGACAGCGAAAGAGTTACGAACCCTATACGTTTTTAAAATGCTTCTGCATGTGTCACTTTGGCAAGGAAATCTCAACACAATTAAAACTATACTAGCACATCAATAGGGCTCAATTGAGAGCTGTGTACCTGCCTTTTACTAGGCCAGGGCTTTATAGATGCCTCAGGAAGAAAAGGGAAATAGGAAATTCACCACTAATTAAAGGGAACCTTCTGTGCCTAAGGACAAATGGTGGCATTTCTAAAATATATATAAAAGAAACACATTTTCAAATCTCTGCCAAGGGTTTGGCTCTTTCACAGTCCCTAGAACTATTCTGTGTTTGTTTGGAAGTTACAGAGCTATTCTGTTTGTGATTAATAGTTTGCTTTCCAGTACAAATAAGTCATTAAGAAGGGTAGGGTGGGGCACAGAGAGAAGTGACAGGATAGGAACTGGCTCCGAAACAATGCAAGTAAGAAATTCAGACCACATTTTTCAATCTTTCACTCCATTGCTTATTTACCCAAGTGAGGTCCCCTGCCTGTCTCTCTGGGTGACTTCAACATGACCCTTTAAGTGAAAAAACTCATTGGGACACCACATCAGAGGCCCTTTCTCTACTTCCTTTCCCCTAGCTGGGCTTTTTGGTACCTTGAAAACTCAGCTAATTCATTATTCAGAAAAGAATCTGGAAAATGATGGCATAAAAGTAGCCCCAGGAGGCATGAAGAAGCTGCTTCAGCAGAGCTCCTGCCTTCACTGGGGTACCCCTGTGACACTCCAGGGTCGCCCCTAATAGGCTGTAGTGCCATTTTGTGATGCTTCCAGCCAGCCATCTTTCTCCAAGCAGTGCCATCCTGTTTTGTTGGTTGTATGCTGGAGTGGAGAAACTGACAATACACCATTTTCCCAGGGAGAGTCACTCCCTGTACAACAGATGTCACCAGGAAAAAAAAAAAAAAAAAGATGCCAGAACACAAGGCTTGTACACAGCTGAGCAAACACTGAACTTTGCACCTGAATGAGCATCTGGGTTTGAGAGACCAGGCAAGACCCACCCACATCTCCAAACATGCACTCACCAACCACAGCACAACTCTCCCCAAGCCTGGAGAGGGCTAAACGGGAAAAGGGCAACCAGCATCCAAGCTCCTCAGACCAGAAACTTCCTCTGCCATCGCTTCTGGCTCAGGTTTCCAAAACACTTTCACTAAGGGCGAGAAGAGAACTTCCCACAACAACCCCCTCATGCCAGGAAACAGAAAGAATCTCTGCTTTCACACTCCAAGACACCAAGGCACCAAGATTTCCACGGGGAAAGATGTAGCAGTCAGTGAAATCAATCATCATGGTCACTGGGCACCGGCCAAGGGACCAGCATGGAGCTGAACTCTACAGGGGACACATGGGACTTTTAAAACATGGTCCATGTCTCCACCAAGCCTACAACCAACCCAGCTGGGGGCCATGATTGGCTTATCACCAAATAGATGGAGAGTTTCATGGTTTGCTCTCGCCACTGGCCCATGAGCTCCTGCAGGGCAGGGACCATATCTCACTGATCTGCTGGACACCAAAAAACAACAGAAATGAATGAAAAAAATAAATGAAGGATTGATTTTTTTAAGAAATCAGAAAATAACAAGCAGAGGGTAAAAAGACAGAACTGTTAGTTGGTTTGGAAATCCCAGCTTTGCTGCCAATTCAAGCCATTCTCCACTCAGTAACTTAGAGAAATCAGACAGAGGAGTGGCAGAAAGTTGAACAAATGTGTTTTTTCTCTAAGTCCTCTCAAAATGCCATCCTACTCCCCATCACGCCTGCAGAATGCCATGTCCATCTTATCCTGAGCGTCTATGTTTGGGATCACTCAGCCTGGTTGTAATCAGAAAGGTAAGGCAGGACAGGATTAGTGGGAGTACTATTAAGAAATGAAACAACAGGGGTTTATTTTAGCTTGTTCTACTTATGGTTCATTGACTTCTACCCTGAAAACAGCTCCAAACGACTCCCAGGGGTCAGCCAAACACTAAGTTCACTGTAGGTTTTCTCACTATGAAACTAATAAGCCTTAAAGGCTCTGTGTTTGTATTTTAGGTGCTACTACAAGAGGGATAAGGGGAGGAGAGTGAATATGGCCCATAGTAGACTCTTAATAAACATGTGTTGAATGAAACTGAGACACACAATAGTAACTTGGAAAGTTAAATAATTCAGCATGAGAGTTAGACAGAAAAGACACACTATCGGCATAAGAACTGCTGTCATTACACCATGTGGTGACAGGAGCAATGAGTGTTAAAAATTCACCTAAAGGAGCAGCTGGAGTAGGGGTGGAGGGATCGGGGACAGCTTTATGCAAAAGGTAGAAATCAGCTGGTCAGGGAAACATGAAAGAAGGGCATTCCAGGCAGGAAGAATATGGGGGTCCAGCGGTGCAGCAAGTACACCGAAGTGGTAGAACAAAGGGCTCATGGAGGGAAGTCAGGGGAGCTGAGATGGGATGCAGGAGAGACTGTAAGGATCTAAACAGCACAAAATGAACATCTAACCCTTGCTCCTTCTCTTCTCCTGCCAACTGGTCCTCTTCCATGTTGTGACTGTGCCACTGCGGTAGAGATTGCTGACTGTCCCCTAATTACCTACAACTATGTGTGGCCATGAGACTCAGTTCTGACCCTTGGGATGCAAGCAACTTCTGGGTGGTGACCTTGAAGGGAAAAATCTAGAATGTGAACATAGTAGTGAGCCAGCTATAACCATGCTAAGGACAATGGTCTAGAGATGGCAGAGCAATGAAACGGAAGGATTCTAGAAGTACAATGCCATGAGACCACCAGATCAGCCCTGGAGCGCTTACACCTGGACTGAGATGAGAGCAATCCATTTCCCTCGTTAGCTACTCTTGAGTCCTGTTTTAACAGCCAAACCTGTGTCATAACTAAAATGACCCTTATTCATCCCATTTCCAAGCCAAGCACTCAGGTGTGATCCGGGACTCCTTCCTCTCTTTCCCATAACCTCTCTCTCACCTAGTTTTTTTGATGTTAATCTGTATCGATCACTCAAACTTGCCTTCTATACTCCCTCTCACTGCAACAGCCAAGGATGACATGATCTACCCATACCTACTCTGACCTCCCCCAATCCATTTATCCACGCTGTAGCCAGAGTGATTCTTTTTCTAGACACAAATCTGATAAAAGTCCCCTGATTAAATTGCCAGTGTTTCCCATTGTTCTCAGGGTAACAATAAAAATCTTTATACACACCGTACAAGACTCAGCACGGTAATCCCTACCTGCCCCTCTTATGCTACACTCCACACCAACCTTCTACTAGTTCCTAACGCTTTCTTCTCCCACAGGGCCTTTGCACATGCTGTTCCCACTGCCTAGAATGCTTTTTCCTCCCCTCCTTGTTTAGATAAGTCCTATGTATCCTTCAGATCTTAACCTAATACCCTGCTTAGAGAAGATGACTTCCCTATTACTACCCCCTATTACTACAGACACTATTACATGCATTTATCCTATGAGGCTGTCTTACAACATCTCCATTTATTATTGGCCAAGCCTCTGATATGACTTACTTTCCATTAAGTAATAAAATATGAAGTGAATTTTACATTTAGTTGATTCATGTCACTTCCTCCCTGCCCCATCCCCACCAGCCCCACCCACGACTGAAAGCTCAGCAAGGGTAGAGACATCCTTGTGTTGAGCTCCCTCCTGAATCCCTAGCACTTAGCATAATGCATGGCACATAGAGGCACTCAACAAATATGGGGTGCGGTGGCTCACGCCTATAACCCGAGCACTTCAGGAGTCCGAGGCAGGCGGATCGCTTAAGCTCAGGAGTTTGACACCAGCCTAGACAACGTGGTAAAATTCCATCTCTACAAAAAAAATACAAACATTAGCCAGGCACTACTCAGGAGGTTGAGGTGGGAGGATCACCTGAGCCCAGGAAGGTCAATGCTGCAGTGAGCCATGATTATTGCACCACTGCACTTCAGAGCCTGAGTGGTAGAGTGAGACCCTGTCTCAAAACAAAAAAACGGGATTAATAAATAAATGACCTAACACACAAATAAATGAATGGATGGCCCTGGTATCTTCAATTCCTTATGCTTCATTAATACCCCTTATTATCTGGTATATGGCTAATCAAATACCCTTACACTTCCAGATTGTTGACCTTTCCAAATGAAGCCAAGGCTCTCACAACTGAATACAGAATAAATATCCCATCTGTTCTCCCTCTCTCAGGTTCTTCCCCCATAAAGACAACCTACTGTGAGAGTGTAGTTTCTTGTATACTTTACTCCCAATATAACTACTGTAATACCAAAAAAAAAATCCCAGAGGAACTGAGTATCACTAGCACTTAATGACCCATTAGACAGCCACCTCAATGCAAACCAGAAGGTGGTTAATGCTCTAATAAACTGATTCTAAACCAAGGTAACAGAGGGTGACAAAGGGATTACAGCTTCTATAAACCAATAGTCATGGTTTATAACGCTAATATTTTATTAACCTAATGGAAAATAGGGCATACCAGATTCATGACCAATTATAAAGCAAGACAACTAAATCATGGGGGCTGTGGCCAAGTTCCCCCTAAATGTCTGAGTCCACAGGCCTAATGTCATTTGAATCCCCATATTTTTCCTTTAAACATCCACCACCACCCCTGCCCTATACACACATACAGTAGCAACAGTCTCTAGCACGAGAAGCCGCAATGCCCAAACTGCATAATGCAGTGTTCTAGAAGAAGACAACTTCTCTAAAAGTCAGCTGGCTTCACATTCAGGTGCAAACCTATTTTTTAAAGAAGGCAAGCACAATTGCAGTACCTGTAATAAAAAAAATAAAAAATAAAAAATAAAAAAAAAACAACAGGCTATCAACTAACAGTGGGCAGCCTCACGTCCAAAACGGACATTCCCTAGAGAATGCAGTCCCTGCCTGGCTTTTGCGCTTTTACACAGTGAGAATTAAAAAGGCTTCCTGCACCTGTTGCCTACTCACCCTACCACCGACACTTCAGTGTTTTGAGTCTCAGGTTCAATGTGAGAAAGGGAGCAAATGATACAAATAGGTGCTGCCGTGGGTTGCAGGGTGGTGTGGGCTGTGCAGGGGGCGTGCAGGCCACACAGGAAAGAGAAGAGAAGGTTGCCTATACCTGGGGACTGCAGGACTGGGCAGGGAAGAACAGCACCAGTCAGGACAAGAAGAGGGAGAAGTGTACCTGCAAAACTCCCATGACATGGAGGTTTGTTTACCTATATAACAAACCTGCATAGGTACCCCTGAGCCTAAAATAAAAGCTAGAAATGAACAAATATAAAATAAGAAGAGAAAGATGTGTGTACCCAGTAGTGCCTCAGGAGGCCTCTGAACCCTTTGGAAGAAACAGCAAGAGTAAACTTAAGCCCATACTTGCACCTGCCTGAGTTCAAGAGCCAACCAGGCCCTGAGGCCAGGATCAGCTAGAGGTGAACCTGACATAAGTCATTCCCAAAGACACTTATTGTACCAGCTTCTTCCCAAAGAAACACTGGTGGTTTAGCTAGGGCTGTTCCTCTTCTCTGTAGAAGAGTAAACAAAGGCCCATAGGATTGGCCCCATTAATTCAACTCAGAGATCAATCAAAAAAAATCTAAAAGGCAAAAAGGTATATAACTTGTTCTCCGGACTGGTTGGGTCAACAATAATCCTCTCCCAAACTGTGCCCAACAACAGGGGAATGGTGAAATAGATCATGAACAACAGTCAGTGTTGCCGAAGCCACAGGGCTCACCCCTGTGCTGCTGCTGTCCTCCTCAGCTTCCTGGGCACACGGCTGGACTTAATTTCCCAGCCTCCTTTCAGCAACAGTCTTACCAATGAAATGTGAAAGAAAATGAGGTGTGTGACTTTCGGGCTAAGACAGTTAAGAGTGGCATGCCTTCTCCATGATCTCTTTCCCCACTCACCAGAACTGGGAGAGCTCCAAAGAAAGAGGGGAGAGCAGAGCCACAAGAACAGAGCCTGGGCCCCTGAATGGTGGCAGGACACACAGCTCCCCTCCCAACCTCCCTGCACTTCACACACACTCTGCTTTCCATTTAAGACAGCAACATTCACAATAGCAAAGACTTGGAATCAACCCAAATGTCCATCAGTGACAGACTGGATTAAGAAAATGTGGCACATATACACCATGGAATACTATGCAGCCATAAAAAAAGGATGAGTTCGTGTCCTTTGTAGGAACATGGATGCAGCTGGAAACCATCATTCTCAGCAAACTATCGCAAGAACAGAAAACCAAACACTGCATGTTCTCACTCATAGGTGGGAACTGAACAATGAGATCACTTGGACTCGGGAAGGGGAACATCACACACCAGGGTCTATTATGGGGAGGGGGGAGGGGGGAGGAATTGCATTGGGAGTTATACCTGATGTAAAGGACGAGTTGATGAGTGCTGACAAGTTGATGGGTGTAGCACACCAACATGGCACAAGTATACATATGTAACAAACCCGCATGTTATGCACATGTACCCTAGAACTTAAAGTATAATAATAAAAAAAAAAAAAAAGACAGCAACAAACAGGTTGGGTACAGTGGCTCATGTCTGTAATCCCCACACTTCAGGAGACTGAGGTGGGAGGATCACTTGAGGCCAGGAGTTCAAGACCAGCTTGGGCAACATAGTAAGACTCTTTCTCTAAAAGAAAAAGGAGAAAGCAATAAATAGACTTGGATCATGTTAAGTCACTAAGACCTGGGAGCAATTTTAAATAGCAATATCTTTCCTGACTAAAAGAATAATTCAAATGTCATTAGCATCTGGTCTGAGACCTATTTTGGCTATGTATATTTGTAGTGCAGATATACCCTCTTGGTTATTCCGGACTCCGGTTATAGTTAATACTTGGTTTGTATTCTTTCCATTGGGTTCTTGAATCAAAATTAGGATAAAAATTTCACCATAGAAAGCCCTCAATATGGAAAAGCCACCAGCAAACATTCACAGAATGACCTCATTCCATGTCTATAAACAGGCCCACGACACCTGCCTTTCCTGCTCCTTCTGGCCTCTCTTTCAATAGACAGGATGCACAAGGAACCCAATACTTTTACAGACATCTTAGGCCAGTCAATAGTAAGAAAAAAAATCATTTAAACATACACCAGGAAAGTGTGGGAGCAACTGGGAACACATTTTGCAGAGTATAAATATGAATTCCTTTCGATGGAACAAGTTGTCATCTACTCCCTTGTCTGAAACTACCAATTAAAAATACCAAAGAAAGAATTGTACATATTCAGGACTATTATCATTGATTAAAATAGAGTAAACAGATTCCTACTGGGGTAATAGGTGGGAAGAGAAAAGGCATTTTAAAAGAAAACAGTATCCCAATACCCTGCATCTCTGAAGTACCCCAGGAGGCACACTTTGTGATAGCTGAAGCCTAGATTTGCATTCCTACAGAGATGTCATAGATGACTGACACCTGCAATGGGAAAGTCTGTGTCTTGAAGCAGAGCCAACATGCAAAGAAGAGACTTGAGAATCTGTCCAGGAGACTGACAACAGGTTGCAGAGTTCCATTCTGGAGTTGGGGAAGACTACTATCCAAATAAACAGATTTGGATAGGCTTTAGCTCTGTGTCCCCACCAAATCTCATCTCGAACTGTAATCAAGGGAGGGACCTGGTGGGAGGTAATTGGATCATAGGGGTGGCTTTCCCCCCATACTGTAATCGTGATAGTGAGTGAGTTCTCACAAGATCTGGCAGTTTTATAAGGGACTCTTCTCCCTTCACACACTTTCTCCCTCCTGCCACCATGTAAGATGTGCCTGTTTCCCCTTCTGCCATGATTGTAAGTTTCCTGAGGCCTCCCTAGCCACGCAGAACTATGAGTCCATCAAACCCCTTTCCTTTATAAATTACCCAGTCTCAGGTAGCATCTTTTTTTGTAGCAGTGTGAAAACGGACTAATATACTCCCATTGCTAAGTATTTACTGCACATCTACTATATCACTTGAATACCTGTTGTAGAAACTGAATTTGACTATTTCAGAGCTGAAAGAACTCTTAAGAGATCATCTGTCCCTTCTCAGCTATGAGACCCTTGCTTGACTCCTCAGCCTCAGTTTCTTCTGTAGAACAGAGATAATAATATCCTTCACCCTATGATAAGATTCTGAGATTATTATCTGACAGGTGCAAAGCACTTAGCAAAGGTGGGCCCACAATTTATCTTAGTGATCATCAGAATAAGAGTTACCATTAGAAGGGCTCAGTTGTGTGTGTGCCTGTGTATTATCAGTGTTCCAGAGAGGTCTGGGCGTCACTGGAAGACTCCTGCGAAGAGCAACAGGGGTTCGATCAGGATGGTCTCCAGCCCCCTATCTCACTCAGAAGCAGCTCACTGTGGGGCTATTTGACATATTAGGATTCCACATAACATATCACTCAACTAAAACGTTCTATTGCTTAGCAGGAAAAAAAAAGTTTGGAAAACACTGATTTAAACCCCTCCTCCCTTTTCTCAACCAATGAGAAAATGAGATGTTGGAAAATGGAAGTTAATCTAGGTTTCCTGGCTCTCAGCTCAACTACCTTTTCATTGAATCAGGCCGGAGCTGACAAGGGGAAGGAACCAAGTTTCTTCTTCCAGCCAAACCTGGGGCTCTGGTCTCCAGACCTTGGCTCTGACTAATGGGCATCTCTAGACACCTTGGTACCTCAGGGGAGAAAGCAGTGTTACCCATCACTGCCTCCTACTGAGGTGAAAACAATCCCTCCTACCACCATCCCAATGCTGTTGTGAGCACCTCCCCACACACTGTGTCAGAGGAGGCTGTCTACACACCGAAGGCACTGCTCAGGCCAACTCCCAGCCCAGGTCTCAGTACTGGGAGAATCATAGTCCCGATTGTGGCTTTAATTATAACCGCAGTAGCCAGCAGTCATTGAGCATTTGCTTTTTGCCAGGCACTATGCTAAGCACTGCACACACCTTACTTCATGTAAACTTCAAGACAGTTCTGTGAAGTAAAGTGCTATTACCATCTCCATTTTACAGAAAAGACAGTGAAGGCCCAGAGAGTAAGCACCTGGGCCTGCTCATCCTGCTGGGGAGTACGAAGCCAAACCCTCACCCCGGGCAGCTTGGCTTCACTTCCCATCCTCTCATCACTAGTCCACATATTGTTCCCCAATCTCAGACCCACAAACCTGGAAAAGATACACAGGCAGGGAGAGATGAATTCCACGGACTAGGCAAGGATAGCTGTACTTTAGGAAGCAGGGACAGGAAAATAACTGGGAAGCTAGAAGACTTTTGAATTAGAAACTGCACATCTCAAGCAAGCTAGGATGCAACACAGAAAGCATCAGCACCTCTTTCATCAATCTGGAAAAACGACCAGGAGGAGGAGAAATTTCAGAGGGTATCTAGATTCCAGGCTCTAGATTCCAGGCTCCAGGCTGTCTCCATCACCTCCTTCTCCACCACCACCCTTCCCTCCTGCCTCCAGGTTCCCAGCCTGTGCATCCAGATCAGCACGTTCTCACCTGGGCCTGCACACAGTAGGCACTCAAACACATACCCACTTTCCACCTGCTTTTTCTTCACCCACAGCGCCTCCTCCAGTTCATCCTCCCAAAACCAACTCACTCCCACTTCAGGCTTCTGAGAGGCAGAGGATTCGTGGAAGGCCACACCCCTGTTAATACTTTGCCAATTCACCCCATTCTCCCCACCCCTTTATATTCCCCCATTATTCCTGGATCAGTTTCCTCACCCTGTGCTAATTCCTCTCCCTCTCCAGTGTTTATACCCTTCAGATATTTGCAGGCTATTATGATGTACCCACTTAGTCAAGCAGCACACATTAAATTCTTTTCATCTTTCCTCATAAATCAATCCCTTAATCCTTCCAAGCCCTTTAATCATACTAGCTGCTCCTCTCTGAACTCCGTCCAGTTTCCCCAAGTCTCTGATAATGTTGTGACACAGGGCTGGATGCAAGGTTCCAGCTGCTGACTCACCAAACTCCTTAAATGTCAAGGGGCTTAATGCACACACACACACATGCACACGCAAACACTCGTGCGCACACACATGTGGCTCCATCTAGGAGGTGGAGCTCCTGAACTCCCAGCACCCTTCCTACAGCCACAATATCACAAATGACTGTGAGTATCTATACGGACACGGACACTTTCAAGCATTTTCGTGCCACACAGAACTTAAAGTGGAAAAAAAAAAAAAAAAGCTGCAGAAAGTTTTACAGTCCCATAAGATTTTGACTAGCTATTCCCACACATTCCCCAACAATAGAGATAATGCCTCTGAGATCAAAGGGGACTTAGGGACCAAGGAAAATGTCATACTGGAGCACCACAGGCAAAGTAAAACCACAATAAGACACCATCATATACCCAACAGAATGCCTACAATGAAAAACTGACAATACTAAATGTTGGTGAGGACACGGAGCAACCAGAACTTTCATACTTTGTTGGTGGAAGTAAAAATGAAACAGCCACTTTGGGAAAAACTGGAAAATTCTTATTAAAACTAAGTGTGCATCTCCCCTAGGACCCATTATTTATGTATTTCCACTTCCACGTATTTGCTCAAGAGAAGTGAAAATATATATATAAACAAAGGCTTGTGTATGTGTTCACAGCAGCTTAAGACCAAAAACCTGGAAACAGCTTAAGTGACATTCAACAGGAGAATGGGCAAAGCACAGTAGATGCATACAACAGGCTATTCAACAACAAGATGAACCAAACTACTGGTACATACAACAGGAATAAATTTCAAGTGTGCCATGCTGATGGAAGAAGACTCCCGTACACAAAAATACATACTATATGATCCCAATTGTGTGAAGTCATAAAACAGGCAAAATTAAGCCATGGTGGAAAAGAAGAAAAAAAAAGAGTGGTTGTCTATGGAGGGGAGGGAGCAGGAATTAGCTGAGAAGGGACATAAGACAACTTTCTGGGTTGAGATCAGGATTTACACTTTGATAGGGGTTTGGATTACACGGATGCATGTATTTATCAAAACTCACAGAATGGCACACTTAGCGTTCATGCATTTCTCAAAAAAAAACAATATTGAACTCTAGAAAATGATAGAAATGCTGAGTGTCCAGGGTGAGGGATACTGATGTCTGCAACTTACTATGAAATGTGTGAAAAAAGCAAGATGGATCGATGGATGGCTAGAGGTGAAATGAAGCAAGCAGAGCAAATGTCAATGGAAGAACCTGAATAGTGGGTATATTCATGTGTCCACTATACAATCCTTCAAACTTTTCTGTATGATAGAAATTTTTCATTATAAAATGTTAGAGTTCAAAAAAAAAAAAGCACTAGATCTTTCCATTTGATGTCCTGGAAACCCTGGAGCTGTGAATGCCACCCTGACATGTATGTAGCATGATTTTATCATCTCATCACTATCTCAACTACCTGCTTTGTTCTGGGTGTGACCAACTCTCCCAGTCACCCTTCCCCACCCATGCATATGTCTTTCATTCTCTTTTCTTCATTCTCTGTCAATCTCTAGATCCCTTTAAAGAAAAGGAAAAAAAAAAGTTAGGCCAGGAGTTCTTAACCTAGGATTCCTGAGGGGAGAGGGCAGGGGGTGGGGTCCACAGGTCACATATACACATATGTGTATACACCCCTCTTGTATACTCATATGTGCATAGACCCCTCATGCATATACACATGTGTATACACCTCATGTATAAACATATGTGCATTTTTCTGAGAAGTGGGTCCATAGCTCTCGTAAGATTCTCAGAGATCTGTGGCCCAGAGAGTCTCAAAGTACAGCTTGAAGTCCTATTCAACTGCACTTCCAAAAGTATGCTAGGTCAGTTCATGCTTCCAATTTAGAAACCACCTGTGTTTCTAGTTGTCAAAGCGCCTTCTCATGGTATACCCATCTCACATAAAGGGAGAAGGGGGCTGCTTGAAAAACAATCATGTGTTCCTGAACAACATCTCTAGCCATGCACAATAAGATGAGGGTTATTACATGTAAAATAAAACAACTAATAAAATTAAGATATAGACTATTGCTCAAGTTTTTAAGTTTTTGATCATAAAACAAAAGAAACATTTACTAAGCGCTTAGCATAGTGATTGCTTACAAGAGAAATTAACTTTTGTTGAGGACCTACTATGTGCTAAGCACTTTACATATGTTCTCATTTAATTCCATTCTCCATTGAGTTATATCTCACTAGCCCTGTTTAAAGATTTTTTTAAAAAACCACTGAGCCTCAAATAAATTATCCCCCAAAAGTCATCCAGCAAGAGGATTTGAACCCAGGTCTCTCGGCCTCCAAAGTCCATTCTCTTCAAAGTCTCTTTAAGCAAAAATTTCATGTACCACAATCATAGTTCCTAGATCTCTGTTTAAAACTCCTGGATTTCAAATATTGTCTCACTAACTGTAAAAGTGCTCAAAATGACCCAGAGGTACAAACATTCCAGAATGCAAAAATTATCTGCTCAGACTACCCTTTGTCTTCAGAGGTAGCACAGCTCATCAGATTACATGTCCCAATTCCTGACTTGGAAAACTCCACTGCTGCCAAAGGACAGAGAGCAGATGGGCTGACATGTAAGAAGAGACACAGCAATGTCATCTGCAGCATCATCCTGCCTCAAAGCACCTTTGTGCTCAGCGGAAGGACCTGTCTTTCCTAGAGCTTGGGGACCACCACAAGCAACACCACCTGGGTTTGCAACAGCTGAGACTATAAAGAGCCAGCCACCCCAAGGCATTGCCTTCATCTTCTATCTGAGAATTCTTTAAAGTTAGTCTGTTCACAGGAGGGTGGATGCATGACACTGGCCTTGACTTTTGGATTCCAGGGACTTCTATGAGGTAAAGTGTACTCATCCCCATAAGTGGCAGGACTCTGGATCTCAAGGGGGTTGTCCTTTGGCCCAGCTGCCTACAGGCAAGAAAGGGGGGAAGTTTCTAGAGATAAATGACAGTCATGATCCAATGAAGGGCAAAAAGCTGAGAGGCTTCCAAGAACCATTCTCAGCTCTTTGGTCACTTTTTCCTCTGTACGGCAGGCCTTGATGTTTTAGCTGCATGAAAACGTTATGAGGAGGAGAAATGAAGACTTGGCACTCAAAAAAATGACCCCCTTCATCCCCACCATCTTAATATTGATAAAAGTACGTTAAAACAAACATCAAGGGAAACCTTGAAAGGGAAAAAAAAATAAAACATAAAAGGCCAGTCTGAGAAATATATGGAACTAGGGAGGGGCATTTCAACTAAAGCTTGGAAAATAGAAGGAAGGGAGGGAGGGAGGAAGGGAGAAGGAGACAGAAAGAGAGAGAGAAAGAGAATACAATAGATGAATGAATTGATAGGCAGAGTCTACAGGTGGCCTACCCCAATATCCATTCTCCCATTCTCCCTCAGGAATAGAACCTCAAATTTTAGCAGGGCACAATGCCACCCAGGTAAAGGACTGCAATTCTCTGCCTCCTTTGCAGTTAGCTGTGGCCTTATGTCTGGACTGCTATATAAGATTTCTAAAAAGACTCCTTAAAAGGCAAGAGCAAATGTCCTTCTTTCTGCCTTTCTTCCTGCTGCCAGCTTGCAATGTGGACATGATAGCCAGACTTTTAGCTGCCATCCTGGACCATGAGGTTTAGTCCAAGATCCCATACCTGAAAGAGCGCAGAGTAGAAAGCTGGAAGGAGCCTATCAGCCCAAGACTGTCAGCCTCTAGGCCTCTTTTACATGAGAAAGAAACAGGCTGGGCACGGTGGCTCACGCCTGTAATCCTAGTACTCTGGGAGGCCAAGGTGGGTGGATCACTTGAGATCAGAAGTTCAAGACCAGCCTGGCCAACATTGCAAAACCCCATCTCTACTAAAAATACAAAAATTAGCCGGGTATGGTGATACACACCTGTAATCCCATCTACTCTGGAGGCTGAGGCATGAGAATTCTTGAACCCAGGAGGCAGAGTTTGCAGTGAGTGAGATCACACCACTGTACTCCAGCCTGGGCAACAACAACAACAAAAAAGGAACAAACATAAACCTTGTTTCAGCGGCTGGTAACTGGAGTTATCTATCCTATGCAATTGAACCTAATTCTAACTGATATAGAGAAGTGGATGGGTGAATACATGAATAATATCTCTTTAGAAAGTTGTTTCAACAGCCGCTAGTGGAAACTACCACACCCTAATCACAGCTCTAGTCTCTAACTAGCCCCGACTACCCAGATTAGAAAGGATTGATTACCAAAAGTAGGAGTCACCATATCTCTAAAGACAAGAAGTAAACGACCACTATTTTCAGGCTACTAAATCAAAGCCATCATTTCAAGCAAATTCACCAGTTCAGAGCATTCGGCGGAAAGAAACATGGATTCATCATTAATTAGGCCTCAGCAGCCCCACTTCATAGCACATGAACTCTACAATGCCTATTTTCACTTAAGGAAAATTTAGAGAGAGAATTGCATGCTTTAAACAAGTAAATCTGGTTGGGCGTGGTGGCTGACGCCTGTAATCCCAACACTTTGGGAGGCCATGGTGGGAGGATCACTTGAGCCCAGGAGTTTGAGACCAGTCGGGGTAATACAATGAGACTCTGTCTCTAAAAAATAATAATAATTTACATACATACATACACATACACACACACACACACACACACACACACACACGCACACACATAAATTTCAGGCAAGTCAGTCAGGGAGAGTCAAGACCAAGAGCTACCTAATGATGTGATGGGGAAGAAGAAATAGGAAACTGTGACTAGTCTTTCCAGGCACTCTTCTCCCCTCAATTATGACTGAGTAGGATAAAGAAAGCTTCCTTGAAATAATTTCCAAGAGCAGGCCTGCACCCATGGGGATGTCTCACCACACATGTAATTCCAAGGCCACAGTCAGCAGTCACCTAACAGCAGGGAAGATGAGGCCAGTGTTCCAGGAGGTGCCAAATTTTAAGGATGTGACTTAACCATCTCAACCAAGAGAATGACAGGATATCTTCCATTACATCGCCAACAGTCACAGTTTCTCCCTAGCACTCTTCGGAAGGGTGGCTTCAGAGCGCAGTAGCCCAGTCTGTGTGTCAGTCAGGGATTGAGAGAACATACCTTCAACCCACAAGGACTGCGTGGGCTCCCTCAGCTTCCCATGTGCCATTTTCCCATTCCGATTTCATGGACTTCACACACATACACACCCCCCAACCTCAACTCTCCATGGCACTCTCTTCACGGAGATCTCAAAGAGTCAAAACTTGTAAGATTTCGCTCACTTCCCGACCTGGGAAAACTTGTTTTCCAAGGATATCCAAGAAGGGAAAGCCATATTTTAGGACCTCAAGGTTGGATTTTGGTGATAAAGTTTTAAATTGCTGTCCATTATTAATCTTAAACGCACAGCAGTCAGCCCTGAGATCTGCAATTATAACAATTCATAAAAACAGCCCCTTTGTTAGTTGCGCTTGAAGAGCTTTTGAAATATAATTGCAATGCAGTGCAAAGTAAAATAAAAATTCAGATTTTCTTTTACCGAGGCCATGAACAATACTGTCCTTTTTACAGCAGCGGAAAGCCTCAAGACATCCGTTATATTCCTTCAATGAGCTTTGTTCAATAAATGCTAAGCCTTGAAGCTTTTAAATGTATTAAAGTGATTATGATATCATCACTCCAAAGGCACTTCAATAGAACATTAAGACAGAAACAATTTTCCTCCACACAAACGGCATAACAGTAACAAAAAGTTGATTAAATGCACATTGTATCAAAAATATTTTTGGTATTTATAGACATATGTAGATAACATTAACTGTAACCCACACCATGGGCAGGGAAGAGAAGAGAAAATAATAAAAGCATTAGAGGGAGAGCAAATTTTAACAATAAATCTTCAAAACTTAAACTGTGGTTTGTGACTTTGCTTGTGGATTTATAGTCAAAGTCACACAACATAAAAGAGAATAAGGCTCAAAATTAATAAATTCTAGAGGAGAACAAGTCTTTCTTTTCTCTTCTCATAAGCCCAAATACATTCCCCACTCACATACGCCATACTTCCTTAAATGCCTCAACGTGACGACTGGCAGGAAATGTGAATCAATTTATTTAAAATTTCATTTAACATACTGCAGGCAGGCAATGACTCCACAAGGGGCAGATGCCTAAAGCGTCAAACCAGGAGGTGTAGAGAGGTTAGGAAGGAGGCCAAGAGGTGGGGTCAGAGCAAAACTGCAAGATGTAAGATTCTCTTTGTTGCAGGCTCGTTACAGAATGCTCTTAGCACAGATAAGGGGATTATGAATTCACATGTGAATTTATCCCCTATTAAACTTTCAGCAAAAGGGTCAGTTGGCTGGAATGGCAAAGCCAAGGCACCATGGTCACATGCCAAGGCAGAAATTACTTGTAGGCTCTCCTGACAGATGTAAGAAAAAGGGGACGTTTCAGCCCTTTCTCTGAGTGTGTCTACATTAACATCTACATCTGCTCGGTTCTGTGTCCCGCTATTTTGCTCAGCTTTATCTTGAGGGCACCATTCCCAAGGTGTTTAAAACTTGACCATACCCCTTTCCAGGGTGGTTATTTTTTGTAGCAGTTATTTATATAGTAAGGATATCAACCCTATGCTTGTCATAGTCGTTACAAACATTTATCAATTGTTTTGCTCTTACGTTTGCTCATGGAGTTTTGTAAGACAAAGGAGTTTCCCATCTTGAAATTAAGAAAGAGGAACATATTCCAAGGAACAAAGGGAGACCTCAGGGAGGACAGAGAAGAAAGCACATTCTCAAACCAGTCAAGACCAAATCCCTACATCTGACCAAGTGCCATTCAACTTGTCTTATCCCCTAGGCCAAAGAGAAAGTGTCTATGTTTCTCAGTGGAAAACACTCTATAAACAATGCTGACTACACAAGAAAAGCCACTGACAAGGCCTTTTATTACCCAACTTGGGGCCCTTGTGATTTTCTTTATGGGAGAGTATCCTTGTCCATCACTCCAAGCACTGCTCCCTGGCCCTGGCGGCTTCTTAAACCAGCCCAGAGAAAGTAATACATAACAAAGGGCCAAGAAAAATGGGAAATAAAGACCATACAGTGGGTGACAAGTTCCCCCACTCAAGCAACTAGCCAGTGCCGCAGGCCAGAATTGATTTTCTATATGACATCAGAAAGGATTACCTCTCCCCCACAATACCGCCCAGGGGGATGGAGTGCAAATCATAATTAATTCAGGCAAATTCAATTCTGAGAGTCCGAGTGACAAATACTTTCCTTATAATATAAAGCACAGTCTCAAAACATCTTAAAACAGTTGGTGGGAGCTATAGCAACACACTCAATGCAATAATGACACGAAGCTACACAATAAAATGCCTACAACCAAATAATAATTCTTCCAAGTCAGGAAAGAATATTCTTTCAGAAAATAAATTCAAGCTTCAAAGAAAATGCATTTCTATTAATAATGCTGCCTCTCCTTCCTTCCTGATGGTATGGGGTAGGTGGGAGTGGAGGTCAATTTAATTCCTTAACTATCTTGGTCCACTAGGCCCACAAAAAAAAAAATTCTCTGTTAGAGGAAAAAGTATTACTGTGCTCCTGACACAAGGAATCGGATGGGAGAGGAGAGGTTGCTTCCATTGCAAATGTGACCTAAACCCACAAGAACCTAAAAACAGTATCACAGTCAACAACACATCAGCCACATCAGCAGAGGAGTATCAGTGATACCCATACCTCAAAACAGACAAAACACAATTTCTTCTTGGCTTCAGAGTCTAGACCATTGAGTGGTAGGGTCACACAAAGGGAAAAACATTGGATCAGGAGGCAGATATCCCAAAATCTAGTTGCAATCCCTGAACTAATCAACTAGAGGCCTTGGGATAATTAATGCCTCTCTGGAGGGCCTGAGTCTCCTCTCTAAAATGAAATGGTTGACTTTCATGTCTCCATATGTTTGTTCAATTCTAATATTCTATAACTGTGTGATTATTACAATCTTCCTAAAGATATTCTGCTTAGAATTAGGTTAAATGAGTTTCTATTCCTTGACCCCAACAGCTAGGCAAGGGTGAAAACATGCTGAGTGAAAAAGAAGCTGACATTCTAGAATTCACAATTAGAGGGTTAGCCCCAAAGCAGAAAATCAGAAGTTGACTGTGTGTGTGTGTGTGTGTGTGTGTGTGTGTATGTCATATGTGCACATACATCTTCTTGGCCAAAATACTTCTCATCATCACTAATTTTTATTAAGTGCCCATCAGAGAACATCTCTATTTAGTTAATTATATGTGTTCAGAAAGGTTGATAGGAGTAGACTTTGAAACCAGATGACATTCCAGCTCCTTGGGCAAGTTACATAACATCTTGGAGCCTCTATCTCTTCCATCTAGAGAGTAGCAAAGATAATAAACAGTGCCTTACACATAGGATTATTGTAAGACACAAATGAGATGAGCCACATAAAGCAGGCAAAGTAATTGCTATAATCATTATTCCTTACCATTACCACCACCATTACTGCCTCTATCAATATCCCACTGGGTTGTTGTAAGAGTTAAATGAGAACACGTATAAACAATTGAGCACTAGTACCTGATACATAGTAAAAGATAATAAATATTGCCATTATTCTTATTATCCATGACAGTCATCCATGGAGCATTATTATACTATCCTCATCAAATAAGCTCGTAGCATTTCTCTTAAGTCCAATCCTTGTTTTTCCCCAACAAGGACCATTTTCAATGGAATAGTTCTAGCACTCAAGCCCCCTCAAGCACAAACTACAAACCCCAAACTATCTAACACGTCCTGGTGATAACAAGGCTTGGTGAGAGGAACCAAGGAGTAGAGGCTGGAAGACTTATTTTCCTCTTTTTAAAACATAAGAAGGTAAGAGCTGATGAGCTCAGAGCCCACTTCAAACTCCAACATCGTACAATCCTACTTGCCAGCCATTAAAAAGTGTGGCTCACACACAGGATCCAACTTCCTCTCACACAAGTCTTAATGTTTGAGAATCCCAAATAAACAACTTGAAATCCAAAGGACTAACTTTCACATTCAGCTGAAAGGGCAACTTATTGGGGGTTGTTAGCAAAATCTGGGCTTGGCCCAATTTTGTTCTTCATATGAAATAATGAGATGAATATTTCTGGACACCAAGTCACAGAGACCAGTCAAGGAAGTTTTCAGCTACCCCCTTTTGTTTCCTTAGAACAATATTCAGCAACACTCCATTTCATTGTCATTCTCAGCTAGTGAAATTTCTTTTTTTTTTTTTTTTTTTTACTAAAAATCCAAGGAGGTTGACATAGTTTTGTCCACAACGGGGTGACTGCTGCACAGTGAGATGTCCTAACTCTTTACTCCATGGCTGAGGCAGTCCAGCAAGGAGGTCCCTCTCTGGTTCTTACAAGCCACATGAAATAACAAGTAGGCATTACATCCTCCTTTGGTTGTAACCTATGTAATTTGTCTTTCTGGGAAAGGTGCACAAGGTCGTAGAGGGACTCATGTAAGAACTCACGTGAGGACTGAGATAACTCATCACAAACGGTCAGTTTGCCAATTTCAGTTGGTTCCCACGAAGGGAAAGAAAACTGTATGCTGAGGGTTAAGGGGGCTCTTGGCCATAAAGGGGAACATAAGTGACTGCACTTCTGGGGAACAGAAAGGCAGTATTTTAGCATTCCCACCCAGTGCCCCTCCTTTCCATACCCACCCTCAACCATAGCGCTGCCACCCATCTAAATTTTCCTTTGGCTTCAAGAAGGAGGTTGCTGCTCATGCTAGACCTTTGAATAGCAGCATATTCCAGAACCACAGGGACAGTGACAGACACTCCCTTCCTCACCTCTGCCTCTTGCTTACTTAGTGCCTGGAAAGTGAGTCTCAAAAATCCAGTGGGCAGAAAAGAGGAAATGAAGAAGAAAACAACAATGATAACTTTTTATCCTTATTATTTAGTTACTTTATTAGAGTTTTCCTAACTCCTCTGCACAAAGGGAAGGGTAAGCTAGAGAAAACTAAGTGGCTTTGTCATCAAAAGCCCTCACTGCACTGGCACACAAACACCTGTCAGTGCAAAAGATGCCTCTTTATCAAGTCTTCATACCTACCAGGAGCCAAGCACACTCGGAGCTTTCAGACTATTTTCTTCCAATGTTTTGAAGTCCCTTTCAGTTCACATGAAGGCTAACAATTTCAAAAAGGTGGGGAAAAGAAAGGAAAAGTTCTCTTTTTTTTTTGAAAAAGGAAAAGATACTGTGCCGTGATTATGAAGTCCTAAAAGCCTTTTAGCTGACAGCATAGGCTTTGTTGAATAGCCTCTAAGAACCTCCACTGAAAGACACAATTCAGCAATAAAATAGAGGCAGGGCATACACCATTTAGCATCCTCAGCCTCCCAAATTCAGGTACCCCATTTTATGCCATAAGTCAGGTGTCTCCCTCAATAGCCCTTTGGAATGCTCAAGGTCCAGAGTGGCATCAAACCAACTGACACATGAGCTGATACATCATGTGCTGCCAACAGAGAAATTAGTCTGTACCAAACTCAGCACAATCCTGCAGTTCAAACCAGTAATTCAAAAATGGCAGAAGTGGCTCAAACCCTCAGAGTGACCCATGCCCCATCTCTATTAGTCCACTCAGGATGCTCCATCCTCAGGGCCTGCATGAAGCGATGACTCCCCAGCTAACAAAGCCTGCTCTTCCAAGAGCTTGGCCGACCCTGCAAAGCCCAGACCACTCACAGACACTCAGCACTTGGATACTGAGGGTGCTTACATGAGAAAGCACTGGCTTGTGGAGAGTTGTGGTCACAGCTCCATAAACCGACCTGTTATAATCTCAGTAGCTACTGTGCTGCCTGCTATTCTGCCCAGAACGCTGGGTTCTAGCTGTAAGAGAATAGGAATGAAGGGTCGGAGAAGAAACCATGACCAAGATTATACTAAAACACCTCCCACACCTCCCACACCTCCCACACCTCCCAAACATGAAACCATGATTTCAACAGCACATGTAGCATTTGGCTTGGGTGTGTGAAATACCAGCTTTTGAGTGATGGAGCACTCACCCCTATTTCAGACATATCTTTTCTCTGAAACTATTACACTCAGAGAGCTTCAAGTCCTGGCTCCAGACCCATCCATCTAACAACAGAAAGCACCTCTCAAGCTCCTTTCTGACATGAGCCCATCATTCACCATTTGCTGGTACACACAGTTTTTGCTGACAAAGCTCAATTACTAGAAAAAGCTCAGTAAGTAAAGCTGATTTGAAATAACTATATATTATATGGAGGCTGGATGAGGAAAGCTGATTTGAAGTCTAGAAAATCATCATATAAAGAGGCTCGAGAAAGAACTGCTTAATTATTTAAATACCTTCACTTCCTACCGACCACACATCATTTGATTTATCAACAGTATTAAATATTTGGTAATTTACTGAGGTCATCTGACAAAACAACTCCATATAGCAAATACATATCAGACACTGTAATTCTTCTGTTAAAATCCCTTCGTCTGCCTGATTAATGTTCAAATACTGAGCTAATGCTATCAAACTGAGGTGCTTGCCAATTTCGGCTCTCCAGTAAAAATGCAAAGCTGAGAGCATAGCAGCAGAGTGGCCTGAAGAACAAATTATCATGTGCTATCCTCCACTGCTGCAAAGTAGTCTGATGATATGGTTGGGATGGCCCCAATAGAGATGCTTATGCAGAGTCAACTGAAGGAGATAACTGGACCCATGGGACCCTGACTCAACCGCTACAGCCGTCATAGAGAGCAAGCCCAAGGAGGAGGGTGTATGCCTTCTCCCCAACATGCCAGATGCACCCGAGGCCCAACTTTGCTCATGTTGCCCTCCAAACCAGAATGCCCCTTTACAAATTCTCTAGCTTCTAACGTCTACTTGCTCTTCAAGACTCATCTCCTGCATAAAGCTTTCCTCCCTTACCCCACCTCAAGATGCTATCTCAGTCAACTCCTATGCACTACCAGCATTTTGTGGAACAAGATCAATTTGTCTCTTTAATAAATTCAAGTTGAAATTTATATCCTCTATATAGAACCTGAAGTTCTTAGCATAATAATGAATAACAATGCCTCTGTAAGCATTGGGCCGTGTTAAGTCAAGTGGATCAAAAACAAGAACTACAAGAAGCGCAGTATCAGTTCATCAGGATATCTGATAGATTTTGAATGCTATAGTGTAAAAATAAAGATACAATTTTTTAAGTGCCTATTTACAAAACTTAATCATCTAATAGGTCACAAAAAATACCTAAATTCCAAGAAGTAGAAATAGTGTATATATAGATCACATTCTCTGATCACATCTCACAGAAATTTGAAAACACTCTCTTCAACAACTTTTATGACAAGAGAAAATTAAATGAAAATCCCAAAATACCTAGAACACAAAAATGCAAACATTGTGTGTTAGAACCCATAGGACACAAAGCAGTGCTCAGAGGAAAACTCATAGCTTTAAATACGCACAGTTCTAAGCAAGAAAGAGTTAAAATGCTTAAATGAAGTGAGCAGCTCAAAATCAAAAAATAAAAATAAACAAGGAAAGCAAACAATTGGTAGAGATAAAAACAATAATTAATAAGAAATTATAAAATAGTGGCCGGGCACAGTGGCTCACATCTGTAACCCCAGCACTTTGGGAGGCCAAGGCGGGCAGATCACTTGAGGTCAGGTGTTTGAGACCAACTTAGCCAACACAGCAAAACACTGTTTCTACTAAAAGTACAAAAATTTGCCAGGCATGGTGGTGCGTGCCTGTAATCCCAGCTACTTAGGAGGCTCAGGCAGGAGAATCGCTTGAACCCGGGAAGCGGAGGTTGCAGTGCGCTGAGATTGCTGCACTCCAGCCTGGGCAACAGAGACTGCATCTCAAAAAAAAAAAAAAGAAATACACATATATACACATACATACACACACACACACACACACACACACACACACAATAGCTGGGCATGGTGGCACACACCTGTAGTGCCAGCTACTCAGGAGGCTGAGGCATGAGAATCACTTAAACCCTGAAGGTGGAGTTGCAGTGAGCTGAGATCACGCCACCGCACTCTAGCCTAGGTGACAGAGTAAGACTCTGTCTCAAAAAAGAAAAAGAAAATAGTGCTAAAAATAAATCCAGGCATTATTAAAATAATAATCAACTACAAAACCAAAAATCAAGGAAAAGAGCAGAAAATATAGTCAAAATAAGGATGAGACTGTATATAGAACCCCAGATACAGAATAAATTAAAAGACATCAAATAGATGATTTTTCTCAACCTTATTCCAATATATTTGAAAACCTGGATAAACTGGATGTTTTCTAGGACAATATAAATCATCAAAACTAAGTCCAGAAAATACTAAAAGTTTAAATAAACAAAGTGCTATAGCAGATATTGATAAAGTTAACAGAGATAACTAACAAACGCCTGGCCCCAAGTATTTTACAGGTAAGTTTTACCTATTCCTTCAAGGAATGGATAACAAATGCTATCTGAATTATTTGTTCTAGAACATAGGAAAATATTTTAAATAGTTTTACTTTTCTATACTTTCAAATGTAAGTATAACATTGTATTAGTCTGCTCTGGCTGCCATAACAAAAGATCACAGACTAGGTTGCTTACACAAGAGAAATTTATTTTCTCACAATTCCAGAGGCTACAGGTCCAAGATCAAGGTGCCATTAGGGTTGGCTTCCAGTGAGGCCTCTTTTCCTGGATTGTAGACGGCCACCTTCTTACTGCGTCTCATACAGCCTCATCTCTGTGCATATGAGGTGAGACAGAGCTCTCTGGTGTCTCTTCCTCTTCTCGTAAGGACACTAGTCCTATTGGATTAGGGCCCCACCCTTGTGGCCTCATTTAACCTTAATTACTTTCCTAAAGGCCTCATCTCCAAATATAGTCACATTGGCAATTAGGGCTTCAACATATGGATTTTGGATGAGAAACAATTCAGTCCATAATAAACACAGAACAAATCCTGAAAAATGCAGCATAGTAAAAGAAAATTCCAGCCAATTACTCTTATGAAAACCAATGCAAAAATCTGAAAATATTAGCAAATAGAACCTAGATAACCATTAAATGAGTATTATATCACACTTCACAGAAATTTTAAAACGTTCTTTTCACAACTAAGTAGTGATGTCACTACTAAGGGAGGTTTTTTAAGAGGATTTATAAGTACCTCAATATTAAGAAATCTAATATAGTTTATCATATTAGTAGGCCAGACAATCTTAGAAGGGCCAGGCACATGTCTGTAATCGCAGCACTTTGAGAGGCCAAGATGGGAAGACTGCTTGAGCCTAGGAGTTTGAGACTAGCCTGGGCAACGTGGCCAAACCTCATCTCTATAAAAAGTACAAAAAAGGTGTGGTGGCCCATTTCTGTAGTCCCAGCTACTTGGGAGGTTGAGGTGGGAGGATTGCTTAAGCCCAGGAAGCAGAGGTTGCAGCGAGCCATGGTCAAGCCACTGTATTCCAGCCTGGGTCATAAAGTGAAGTCCTGTTTCAAAAAAAAGGGTGGTGGTTGGGGGAAGACCACATGGTCATGTCCATAAATGCCAAAAAAGCACTGAAGTTAAAGTAATACTACCTGAAAAATCATTAAAAAAAAAAAAAAACTCTCCATACTAGCCAATGCAATTAGAGAAGGAAAAAAATGAGAAGCATAAAAATTAGAATGAAGCAAAATGATTTTTTTTCATATGACACAATTATATACTCCCAAATTCCAGGAGAATTGAAAAACTTTTAGAAAAGAGACATTAGTAAGGTGGCTTATTATAAAATTAGTATTTTAAAAATCCAAGCTTTATTCTTTATTTCATTTTCATTCATTCCATTTCATTCAATTAACTATAACTTACAAGCCCTTTTATTTTTGCAAAGCACTTTCACAATGCTATGAAGTAGGTATTAATCCTGTTTTATAGGTGCAGAAAATAAAGGTCAAGAAGGTCAAATCACTTTTCATGGTCACAGAGCTAGTAAATATATGTCCTTTGACTCCAAGCCCTATATTCCTTTCCTATAACAAGATACCTTTTCCCCTCAAGACAGAGATATTAAATTCTATGGGTATTTTTGTCAACTTAGCCAAAATTAACTCCTAAATCAACACCAGATCTTAAAGGCTTGATCTCTGTTTTTAATGTAGAAATTATCTATGAAACTGTACCTATTTGTTCATGGGGAAAATGATGAATGTCATAAACAGCAATCTATATAAAGAAATGATGGGTGGGGTGTGGTGGCTCACACCTGTAATTCCAGCACTTTAGGAGCCTGAGGCGGGCAGATCGCCTGAGCTCGGGAGTTCAAGACCAGCCTGGGTAACATGGTGAAACCCCGTCTCTACTAAAATAAAAAATTAGCCAGGCGTGGTGGTGCGCACCTATAGTCCCAGCTACTCAGGGGGCTGAGGCACAAGAATCGCTTGAGCCAGGGAGGTGAAGGTTGCAGTGAGCCGAGATGGTGCCACTGCACTCCAGCTTGGGCTATAGAGTGAGACTCTGTCTCAAAAAAAAAAAAAAAGAAAGGAAGGAAGAAAAGAAAACAAAGGAAAGGAAAGCAAAGCAAAGGAAAGGAAAGATTAACTAGGCTGAAAATGTGATTAACATATATTTGCTTCGAGATTGCAAATGGAATGTTTTCCCTACGATTCATGCCACTCTATTGCAAACCAATATTTTATCAAAATTTCTTTTGTAAATTACAGAAAACATGCATTTCTAAAAGCTATCATATTTGTTTCAGGTCAGTGAAGTATTATAATTGAACGCACGATGTATCCTTATACCCCTGGCAGTGGGCTGATTTCACCAGAACCAGTAAACTCCTAGGATAGGGATATAGTTGAGCTGACACAGACTCTACTCAGTCACTTAACAATTATGTGCTGCACATCTACCATGTGTCAGACCCTGTGCAGCACGCCAGGAAATATGCGCACAGTAACAGACCTGAGCGTACCCTCACAGAACTTAAATTTTAGTTGAAAAAACAGACATAAATAATATCAATATACATAAAACTGCAACTATAGTGGCTATCGAATCAGCCATCTACTGCCAAGATAATTCTGCCTAACAAGCTACATCAAAATTCAGTGGTTTGAAATAACAATCATTTGTTCTCCTATATCTGCAAATCGGCTACAACTTGGCTAGGCTAGGTAGATTCCAGGTTGCAGACTGCAGGACAGGCTTAGGTCTGCTCCATATGAGTTCATGGTGAGGTCCAGTCTCAGAATGGGCAATGGCAGAAGCTCAATAAGGCCAAACAGAACATGCAATTCTAAGGTCTAGCTCAGAACTGGTATGCTCTTCCCTCCACCTACGTTTCCCTGGCCTGAGCAAGTTCCATGACCATGCCTAACATCAGTGGTCAGGAGTATACACTCTGAGGGAGGCACTGCAAAGCCACACAGCAAAGGGCACAGATACCAGGAGGGAGAATAACTAGGAACATAACAGAATCTGCCACAGCCATAAGAGAGAGGCGCGTGATGTTATAAGAACACCTAACGGAGAGATTTGGTCATGTGAGGAAGGTCAGAAAGAAAGCATAGCTGAAACTGAAATCTGAAAGACAAGTAGGAATTAAGCAGGTGGAAAGGTGGGAGTAAGAGACTTCCAAGCAAAGAGAACAGCATGTGCAAAGTCCCCATGGGCAAAGGAGACACGACCAGTGCAAGGCATTTAAGAAAGAATGGTGTGGCTGGGCAGAGAGAGGGAGAATGTGGTATAAGATGAAGAGAGATAAAGAAGCAGAACCATGTCAAAGAGTGTGCTGCCTTCATCCTAACAGTATAAAACCATTAAAAGATGCCAAGTTAGAAAATCGCATAATCAGATTTGCCTCTCCAAAAGATCTCTCTCTGTGGAATAGAGGATGAGTGAGTGGACCTATTAAGAGGTTACTGCAAAAGTCCAGGTGAAAGATGATGATGCCTTGGACTAACATGGTTGTTGATGAGGATGAAGAGAACTGAAAGTGTTTAGAGGATATTATGTGAACAGAAAAGCCCACTATTCTATCAAATCTTTCTTCCCAAGATCACTACCTACCTCCCTACCACTAAATCCAATGGCTATTCCAAGATCTCATCCTATTTTTCCTCTTTGCAGCATGTAACCTTAATGAACACTTCCTCCTCTTTAAATTTCTCTTTCCCCAGCCTCTGGCAAAGCACAAATCTGCTGGTTTCCTCTACTCTCTGGTTGCTCACCCTCAGTTCATTCCTTCAATCCTCAGATTCACCCTATAATCTCTTCTCATCCTAAACTGCCCCACCCAACCCCAAGCAAATTCATCCCCTCTCTACTCCCATGCTCTCAAAACCTCATTATTCTGATTCCTTCTGAAACTACACTCTCAAACCTACAGATATATATCTACTGCATCCTGGACATTTCCACATGGATGGCCCAAAGGCACCTTAAACCCAGTGTGTCCCAAATGCAATTCATCTGCCCCTCATCCCCTCCATCCTGAAAACCCTGTTCCTCCCCAGCTTCGCCTTCACAGAGATGGCCTCCATCTTTGATCCAGTTGTTCCAACAAAAAACCCAAGAGTTAGCTGTGGTTCCTCCCGTGCCTCACCCCTCCACATCCACTCAACACAAATACCATCAAAATCACCTCTAAAATCCCATCAGGTTCATCTACTCTTCTTCCCCACTCCACTGCTCCAAGGCAGGCCTCTGCCTCGTCTGGAGGACTCTACAACCTCCTAACTCGTCTCCTAACCTGCACTCCCAGCCCATTCTCTCCACAACCAAAGTGATCTTGCTAAAATAAACATGACTGTGCCACTCTCCTACCTAAAACCCTCAAAAGTGGCAAGCCTTTAGCCTATGAATAAAGTCCAGATGCCTTAACGAAGGGTTTACAAGTCCCTTTGTGATCTTGCCTCTGCCTTCCCTGTTGTGTCCCTTGAATACACTCGTTCTGCCTGAGATCTGGACATTGTTGTGTTCCCTCTGCCTGAAACACTCTTCAGGTCCCAAGGCCACCTTACTTGGCCAGCTGTCCTCACTAAAATGCAAGCTTCATGAGGACACAGATGCTGCCCGCCTTTTCATTGCTGTTTCCCAGTGACTACCCACTACATGCCCAATGGCTCTATAAAGTGAGTGAGTAAATGAATGAATGAATGAATGAGCGGCTCCTTCAGGATGCCTCTTGCTGATGTCCTTCCCTCCTCCCAAGGTTGGGTATACTTTTTTTTTTTTAGACGGAGTCTCGCTCTGTCGCCCAGGCTAGAGTGCAGTGGTGCGACCTCAGCTCACTACAAGCTCCACCTCCTGGGTTCACGTCATTCTCCTGCCTCAGCCTCCCATGTAGCTGGGACTACAGGTGCCCGCCACCACGCCCGGCTAATTTTTTGTATTTTTAGCAGAGACGGGTTTTCACCGTGTTATCCAGGCTGTTCCTGATCTCCTAACCTCGTGATCCACCCACCTTGGCCTCCCAAAGTGCTGGGATTACAGGCATGAGCCACCATGCCCAGCCTGTTGGGTGTACTTTTTAGGTGTTCTCAGAGAAGCCTAAGCTTTCCCTAAGAACCACCTCACTAAACACTTGGCCGCAACCTCCCAATCCACTTACTAAAATGTAAACTCTGTGAAGGCAGGAACATTTTCTGTTGCAGGAAGGAGCCCTGCGAGCTAGAGGGAACCAGAAATGGCCCTTTCTTGAAGGAGATCCCCGAAGGCATTGAAGCCAAGAGAGAGATTAAATGAAGTCAAGACAGAAGCTGGGGGTGCAGGTCCAGATACAAATAAACTACATACAAGTTCCTAGGGTACACAGAGGACGTACATGGCAGGGCAGGGAGTGAGGTCAGCAGTTAAGGAGTAGTGCAAAGATCAGACTGAAGTCAAGCATTGAGACCAGAGAGGTCCATTTCTAACTCACCATCACTGGTTACGCAGACACTCTTTTAGGTAGATTCACACAGGTGGGATAATATCTCCATACCTTGTAAAAACGCACCAATTTCCACTGAAATCCATTATGTATTATTGAAGAAATGGTCTTTTTGGAGACTTTTGCCCACTGCCATTTCATTTCAAGGGGACAGACTGCATTTAAATAAAACCTGAGGTGTATGTGAATGCCTTTTATAATGGATAGAATTTCATTAAAATCAGTCAACTTCTTCCAAAGTTATTAAAGAACAGCCTTTTAAATGCAAAATGCTAAGTACTTACGTTGAAACAGAAACCTTAATTCAGTCAATTAAATACAGTAAGGTGATCAGGGACGAGGCAAAGCAACTGCAGAGGTGAACCCAAGCAAAATCAAATATTGAAACTAAAGAAGTTAAAAGATTGGAGATTCCCTGTTGACAGGCAAAAATATGACCTACTTGGGTCTTCAATCTCTAGGTTATTAACAGCAGACAATGCAACATCAGTCACCAAGCCTGAACCAAGGACCTTTTGCCTGAGGTTAGGTTTCCAAAGCATCCACTCAGCACATTCAAACTCTTAAATATGATGTTCTCTTTGCTATTTTTCTCCACCTGACTTGGAGCAAGTTGGAATCTTAGGGGAGAGCTGCTTCCTCCCAAGGTGAATGCTGGCAGCTTGGAGCTGGTGATCAGCTGCACACAGACTTAAAGACCTCCTCCCAGGCCTGTGGTCCTTCAGCGCAATGGTCTAAATGAGGCACGGCTCAGAACCCCGAAAGGAGGCCTCAGCAGAGGCTGTGCCTCGGGGGCCACGGAAGCAGTGGCAGTGACCCAGCTGCCTCTGCAGGAGAGGACAGGAGTCTCCTGTGCTGCAGCTGAAAGGGGCCATGTGGATAAGATAAGTAATTAGAAGAGGAATAGTAATTACCACAGATATGACAAGGAGGCCTGCATGACAGGGAGTTCTGTCAAAGCCCATAATTCTTGCAAATGAGCAGCGGTGCCTGGGTGACACAGTCCTCCCTCATGAATTATACAGGTGGCCACACATGGTATACCCTGAGTGATGCTTAGCCCAAAGGGACTGCTTATGGTGGGGACAGCAGGGCCCCAGGAGCTATACAAGCCTCGTGGGCCCCAGGAGCTATACAAGCCTCGTATCCCCAAGAGGTGGAAGCAAAAATCCAGCCTTCATGACAGCAGTCACACCTGGGGACTTGGCTGCCATAGGGGCCTCCCAGAACACAAAAGGCAGCAGAGCAACCATGCACAGAGTTAGGGAGAAGTTTATGGAAACGTGACATTCAGAGTGAGCCTTGAACATGTAGGTGTTTGACAGGCAGAGGTAGAAATAAGGGCTTTCCTTGCGGAAGGGTATTACGGGCTGAATTGTACCCATCCCCCAAAAGAAATTTGTATGTTGAAGTTCTAACCCAGAATCTCAGAATGGGAGATAGGGTCTTTAAAGAGATAATTAAGTTAAAATGAGGTTATTAGGGTGGGCCCTAATCCAACATGACTGGTGTCTTCACAAGAAGAAGAGATTAGTGCTTTGGGAGGCCGAGGCGAGAGGACTGCTTGAGGCCAGGAGTTCAAGACCAACCTGGGCAATATAGCAAGACCCCATCTCTAGAAAAATTAGCTAGGCATGATGGTATACACCTGCAGTCCTATCTACTTGGGAAGCTGAGGTGGGAGAATCACTGGGGCCCAGGAGTTCAAGGCAGCAGTGAGCTGTGTTGGCGTCACTGTACCCCAGCCTGAGAGATAGAACAAGACCATGCCTCCAAAAAAAAAAAAAACACAGAGAAGAGGAGGAGGAGGTGATCAGGACACAGATAGACACACAGAGGGAAGGCCATATAGAGACACAGTGAGAATACAGCTTTCTGCAAGCCAAGGAGAGGGGCCTCAGAAGAAATCAATTCTCCCGACACTTTCATCTTGGATTTTGAGCCTCCAGAACTGTGAGAAAATAAATTTCTGTTGTTTAAGCCACGAAGTCTGTGGTATTTTGTTACAGCAGCCCTGGAAAACTAATACAAGGGGTCCAGCATAAACAAACACCATGAGCCGGGAAAACACAAGACACACCGAGTCAGTTCATGCAGCTGGAGCTCAGGCAAAGAGGAAGCTGAGCTAGAAAAGTCACCTGCTGGCTCCAAGGTTGGCCTAGATTCTACAGACACTAGTTTTGAGCAGGGAAGCAACTTGGATCAGACTGTGACTCTAGGCAATTCCTGCTTTGTTGGCAAGGTGTAAGAGATAGGGGCAGACATGGCGATCCTTAAGGGTGTGAGAACGTGAACTTAGAGGTGAACCTGGGGCGTCAGGAGGATGGCTACACCACTAACTGAGATAAAGGAGACAAGAACAAATTTGAGGAGGAATTAGATGGGCTGAGTCTGCAAATATTTGGGGTAGGAGGGCAGGGCGGCATCCAGCCCTGCCTCACGTCCTCTGGAGAACTGAAGTTACTACACTCCCTCACAGAGCTTGAGGCCACACATGTGCAAACTATTTCTATTTAGGCCCCACATTCACAAGCAGTGATTTTTTAAAAAATTAACTTTACATGATGCCATAAAACCAATCAACTTAACCCAAGCGCAATGGTCTTGAAACAGAAACCCAGTGAGAACAAGACTAGGATCACAACACTTTAAGTGCTGATTCCAGCAACTCCTGAAAGGGTCGGCCTCCAATTTCCATTCTGATGGGTCAGATTAGAGAATCTCCAGTGAAGCTGTCAGAATATTCTAATGTTTGCACATCGTGAAAGTTCAAGCAAGAGTCAACCATGGGGGAAAGAAGGGAGGGCGGCCCTTAGAATATTGTGGTCTTGGACCACTTAAGAAAAACAATCAAAAATCACTTTCAATACCCACACCTTCTTTCGGAAGGAGAAAAACATTAAAAGGCACTGACTATTGGGGGGAAGTGGTATAAATCATTTTATTTCATGCTCCATCATTTACTCAGCACAGACTTCAGTGACACCTCCTGATTAGGTTTAATTTTAAGCCAGTGAGAACACCACATACGGTATTGTCAGAGAAAGTTCCATTTCTCTCCAAGCCTGATGGGCGACTATTGTAATGTAAAACCCCGAGATTTAAATAACACAAGCGGATTCTATTATAGGAAAAAGGTTTATATTTTGGAGTCTTTTTACTTCAAAGGAGCCTAGATACCAAACCATGAATTACCTGAAACAATGGGCTTCAATGATCAGCACTTCACCCGTTTCTTTAGGAAAAAGACTACTTTACTTGACTAACGAGCAGGACTCAGTGATCCAATTATTTCTCGGAAGCAGTCCCAGGTTCTTGAAACCAACACACTGGTTAGGAAAATTGGAGCAGGGAGGAGGACAGGCTTACCCCAAGACGGCCCCTGACTCCTGCACGATTCCTTCCTCACCCAGGCTCCTGGGTCCTCCCCATCCACAAGGCATGGGCTCTAGCGACCTAACACCCATGCTAATCTCCAGGGACAGCCTCCCAAGAGGACTCACAGGAGGACCATCTCCCCAGGAAACTCAGAAAGGAAGCAGCTGGGACCAGAGGGAGAAAACTGAAGCACTATGGCCTCCTGGGTCTTCAGAATTCCACATGTGCCCAACCAGGGGTGCAGCATCAGGGCCCACCAGATGCTCATCTCCAGTGCTCTCCCAGGACCCCAGCAACAGCATGGGGATCTTATGCTGATGTCCTCAGAGGAGACTTAGTGTTTCTCAAGAGAGACATTTGAACATGACTATGTGCAGGTGCTGGGCTACAGATACCTAGTTTCCACCTTCAATGAACACAGAGTATGGTGGGCAGACAGTGAAATACAGAAACACCGGCCCTGCAGTGTGATACACACCTTTAAAGAGACCAGCGCCAAGTATTAGGGACAATTTCCCATAGGAAGTGACACTGGCAGGGGTCTTCAGGGTCACACCTCAAAGCCACGTTTCTCAAATTAATCAAGTACTGTGTCACACACTCCTGTGCACACACGTCTTACAACCCATTGAAGGGGCCAGCCCCCAAGAAATAGGACACAATACAAAGTGGACTGGTATTACACTGAGGGGCTCAGGATACATCCCACTCTGACTACCCTCCCAGATATAAAGCAAATTGCCTTGTAGCAAAGTCGCCTGACAGAGGGTCTGTTGTAGTAGCAAGTCTAACCTGTACTGCTAGGGTCTAGATGTTTGCATCCCACCTTCCCTGAAATTCATATGTTGGATCCTCACCCTCAAGATGATGGTATCAGGAGGCAGAGCCTTTGGGAGATGATGAGGTCATAGGGGCAGCATCTCATGAATGGATCCAGAAAGAGACCCCTTGCCCCTTCTGCCATGCTAAAATCAGAAGACAGCCACCTATGAGGAACCGGACACTGAATCTGCCAGCCCCTTGACCTTAGACTTCCCAGCCCTCAGCACTGTGAGAAATGAATTTGTGCTGTTTGTAAGCCAGCCAGTCTATGGTATTTTGTCATAGCAGCCCAACTGAGACACATACACAAACAAGGCTGGTTTAAAGAGCAGGAAACACTCACTGCCTTACTTCTTTATGATAGCTCATCCTGACACCAGGTATTCCTTCATTAATCACAGGAATCCTTGATTTTGGAGGAATTCTGGCTAAGAAATCATAGAACCATCAGAAGAGATAATAGTGGAGTGGGAGGAACAGTGTGTGCAACTGCATGTTCTAGATGATATTACTCGGAACACAATGCAAGGAGATGTTGTTTCACATGGTCCACAAACTAGGCACATCAGCATCACCTGGGAAGTTGTTAGAACTGCAAACTCTTGGACCTCACCCTAGACCTACCGAACTTGATACTCAATGGGATAGAGCCTAAGACGTTGCATTTCCAACAAACTCCTGGGAGATATTGATGCTGAGGATGGGGCACTGACTGAGAACCACTGCTCTAGGGGAAAGTCACCTTGATCCCTGGTGAGATGATGACCATGATCATGATGACACAAACAACAGCAGCCACTAACACTTAACTGAGCAGTTTCCATAAGTCAGACACTACACAGGCAGCCTAAAAGCATCACCTCATTTGATCCTCACAACCAGCATGCCACAGATGAGGAAACTGAGCCACAGAAATGTTAAGGAGTTCACCCAGCATCATGGTAACAAACATCCGTCGAGCTGAGATTTGAACCCGAGCAGTCTGCCTTTGGAGCCCACATTCCTAGGTGCACTTTCTGCAGATGTACCAACAACTCCACCTCCAAATGCAGGCTGCTGAGCCACTGCTGGGAGACTGCACCGCAAGACTGGCACGCAAGACTCTGGTAAATCCTGATGTGGAGAAATCACTGAACTGCAGAAACCCATCACCTCCAGACACACTTATTTTGAGTAACACTTATTGTCATCTCTGTAGAGTACCTATCTCTATATTCCTTTAGCTCTTCAGCACTGCCCCCACTCCCAACACACAGCCCTTACCACCTCTAGAGCTTTCATCCTTGACTCTCTTATGATGTGTTATGCTGGCCTCTGCAGTAAAGCTCCAGGTCTCCCTCCACTTTGGTATATACCTTTGATTGGGTCCAACTTTGATTTGCATCCAATCTCATATCACTAGCCCAGAACTAGGTAACAGCAAAAGGAAAGACCTCCATAGCTTTCCAAAGCTTCCCACACAATCTGGTGTCAAAACAGCTCTCTCTCTCCTGGTCCATCATGGGGGAACAAGAGGTGCAAAGCTCTAGAACTGTTGCACAGACCAAACCCCATGCTAGGTAAAGCTGACGTGACACTCAAAGCTAAAGGTGACCAACACGGCAGATCATGCCAATCTCCTTCTCGTGCCAAAGCCCCAAACCTTGAATGCCTAAGCCCAGATCATTCAATTCTAAGATCTTGCCATGCCTACCCTCCTGCTTCCTGTTAGGACCTCAGCAAGAGAGGGAAACTGAAGAACAAAGACAAAGAACAGATGTGGGGCTTTGCTCTAGCTCAGGGCAGAAGGCAGCTTCAAGATGTTTCCCCTCCTCTCCATCTCTTGTCAATACCTGACCCTTGCCAAAGTGTAGAGATCACACTTTGAAATGAAAAGCATACACCGTATACACGGTGGACTAGATTTTTCCCTCCTGATTCAGCAGTGCACTGGAGGAATTTTCATCCCCATAAAGGAAACTGCCCAATAATGCAACTCAATAACCACTGAATGAGCACCTACTATGTGCTCTATTTGCCCTGCACATTGATCATGAAAGGGTATGGATAAGAAGTTAAAGAAATGGTACCTGCCATTTGGGAGTTCTGCCACTTAAGTGACACTCATTTCCTCTTGCCTGGGCTTGGGTAACTTTGAGCAAACAACTTAACCCCTCTTCTTGTAAGCAGGGGATAATGGATCCCACCTCAAATGGATCATTATGAGGATTAAATGAGGCAAGACTTGGAGAGAGCCTGGTACATAATGGGTGCATGAATGGCAGGCCCTTCTGCCTCTTTCCTTACCCAGTTTTGGGGAAATAGGAATTCATATGACAGACCATAATTTGGTGTCAAGTTGAAAAGGGTGGAGTTTCAGGGAGTTTGGAGCAAGAAGAAATCAACATTAGCAGAGGGACTGGAGGCTATAGATGTTGAGCTGATTTGAAGGCTGGACAGAAGAAGGTAGAGAAGACTTGGAAGAGGGAAGGCAGGGACCATTTTAAGCATAGAGAATGGATTTGGGACTGGGGAATAAGATGAGCAAACTGGTGGGTAAAAAGAGAGCTGGCAGATGATTTTTGGCTCTCCCTGAGGAAGAAGGGAAGATGAGGGGTTTCTGAAGCACCCAACAAAGAAGTATGTCTTGAACCAGAAGCCAGAGGGTCAGGAATAAGAACCCAAGCTCTCCTTCTATGAGCCTTCCCTGACACAGGAAGACACATTCCCCAAGCAATACGGAAATCCTCAAAAGGCTACACCTGCACCAGGCCAGCTGCTCCTTTTGGGGGACAAGAGGGAGTTTCAGAACTTGCCACTCGATTTCCAACAGCAAAGAAATTAGAAATAAAAATTCAACATTCAGGGACTGGTTTACATTAGAGTACGTCAGCATGGGGAGAAAAATCATGTAGTCATTTAAAAAGATTATCATGAATATTACAGAAACACAGTGAAATGCTTTTGATACATTAAGTGAAAAACAACAGAACTCAAAACAACGTATGTAGCATTATCAAGGGATTGGTTTGGCAGAGGGAGCACAGGCTCAGAACAAACAGAACCAAGGTCTAATACTGGGACTCCACTACTTAGGAGCTGTAGGTCCTTAGGCAGGTTTTGCCTTCATTTCCCTGAAGATGAAAGGGAGATCATAGAAACCACCCTTTAGGGTTGCTAAAAGTTTTAAATGCCTAGTTCAAAGTTTAAGTTCAACTCCCCCAACTCCTACAATGTCTGCAGGGTGAGACACAGCTCTTTGGGTAGAATTACGGTTTTCAACAGAAAAAAAAAAAGTAAACTTTTTAAACACAGATGAACTTTCCTGAAGGCAGGAACTGTGTTTTGCTTACCAGAATCACACCCTGCCCCTCCCCCCAACTAGAAAAAAGCAGAATTAAGGTGACGAAATTATAAGTGGTTTATTACTACCACTACATATGGTTGTTAAAAAGGCAGTTAGAAAACGTCTGTCCCTAGAAGACATATCCCAAGAATGTGACTGTAATCAGGCCCTTTCGCCTCTCTCAAATCTGGCTTCTTTGCTCAAGGCAGAGAGCCCAGAAGCGAGCTCTGAGCTCACAAACCAACCCACCCATGAGGGAGGTCAGCAGCAGCTCTGCACCAAGCACATGTGCTGGGCCAGGGCTGGGGAATTCAACAGGGAAGACCCAAAGCTTCAAAGACTTCCCAGGCTGGAATGAATCCTTCAAGTATGGGAAAGCAGGGCAGGACTCGCCCAAGCCACCAGTGCTGAGACCTGCAGACATCTTCACCATCACCTAGGAAGTGAGCAGCCCTTCTCCTGGGACAGGACCCCACAACCTTATGTACTCTGGGGACATGACTGTTCCAGTGGAAAATGAGTGGGGCTGCTCAGACTGAGGGCACCTACAAGGAGGGACCTGCCCTACAGACAAGTGAGCTCTGGCACTGGGAAGGACAGGCATCATCCACACCACAGCCAGCACAACCAACTACCTGCTCCACCCCACCACTGGCCCAGCCCACATCTCAGAAGGATACCCTAGACCCCTCTTCCTGATGGCTGAAATGCCTTCAAACACATTTCTGTCCTTCAGCTTTATGGGTCTTTGTTTTCTTGAGACTGAGTCTCGCTGTGTCTCGCAGGCTGCAGCGCAGTGGTGTAATCTCAGCTCATTGCAACCTCCACCTCCTGGGTCCAAGTGATTCTCATGCATCAGCCTCTCCAGTAGCTGGAATTACGGGCACCTGCTACCACACCCAGCTAATTTTTGTGTTTTTAGTAGAGACAAGATTTTGTCATGTTGCCCAGGCTGGTCTCAAATTCCTGGCTGCAAGTGATCTTCCTGCCTCAGCCTTCCAAAGTGCCGGGATTACAGGTGTGAGCCACAGCACTCGGCCTCACCTTTATGTTTTGATCTTCACTGAAATGCAAATAAATGCAATGTAGGCAGAGCTTATTCTGGCAACTCAATCCTAATACGAAAGGATTTCTGACCTGGTCCTCAGACCATGTTGATGGTGGCAGAGGAAATGCAGGAAGGTACGAGTCTTGAGGAAAAGGGGGAAAAATATTATTAAAGGGGAGAGGTGTACCCAAGAATCAGAAGTGTGGGGCCACCAAAGACTAGTTCTTAGACTCCTTCCTATTGCTGATTCAGGGTTAGCGCCCTGAAGGTGGTGAGCCACTGCACACAATAGACAACCAAGAGGAGAGAAGTCCATGGAGACCAACACCAACCTCTGCACCTTGTTTGAAGCTTAAAGCACAGTTACTATGGTTCCTGGGCCCATAGGCCTCATGCTGGATCCCTCACCCCATACCAGTCTCCAGGTTCTTCCAAGCACGGTAGAAACACCCACCCCTCTGCAAAAGTCTAGCATTGTTCTGCAACTCCAAGGAAAGCAAGGAAGTCACCGGCTCCCCTCACGCTACCATCCTCTTCCACTGCCCACCACTTGATACATGGGGCGGCACACCCTTCAACACACACACACATGCACATACACTCACATGGGCAGCCAGTGCAACACTTGCACACCCACCTTAGCTGACAGGAAGCTAAGAACAAATGCAGAATGAAATCAGTCATCAGAAAGGGGTTGGGACGGAGACGGAGATGTGGAAACAGAAAGCAGCACACGCTCTGGGTTCAGCTCTTTGAATCTCTTTAGAGCAAGGGCCCAGAAGCTGCCAATGCCTTTGGTTGGATTGGGGGGCAGTTAGGGCAAATAACTGAAGGCATTTCAATTGGTGATGCTCCCCCAGTGACTCACTGTTTCTTTATTGCAACATGCTCTCTATGAAAGCCATTTTCCTCTCACAGGATCTGCTTGGGCAACATGTGATGTCATCATAAATCATCTCTGGTTTTTTTTCCTTTAAAATGTCAGCAGATTTCTTGGAGTTTCTAAAAAACCAAGAGAGCCAGCACCACCTCCCAGTTTTGGCAGGGAAACCCATTTTCTTTCCCAAGACGTCTGTCTTCACTTTTTCCCCTTGCACTCCCATAGGAACTCTGCAGAGATAATGCCTCGAAGAGTACAGAAAGTCACAGAAAGCATTTATGAAAAAAAGCTTTTCTTTCTACCCTTTCCAAATGCAGGGCCTTTCTCTCGCTCCCTTTTTTCCTCTTGTCCTAGTTTGGTGCACTTCCAGGGGAAGTGAATGTATAGCGAGCACTTTTAAACAAGGTCTAATACAATCCATGCCTCCAAGACACGAGTGCCATTAATCAGAACGAAGCCTTTGTGCAAGAGAGGCCACAGGCTGGACGGCCGCCATGGACGAGTAACACAGACAGGCCCCTACCTCCCCACTCCACCCCCGGCAGGGCTTGGCATTCTCTTCCCATCCTCCCCCCTCCCAAATCCTGTGCCCGACAGCCCCCCAAAGACCTGTAAAAACCTACTCTGGAGAAAAAAAGTTTCCTTTCATTCCAAGTTCATTGGACCAAAAAGTGACTAACATCATTTCAGGTGCAGAACCTCAAGCGCAAAAGAAAATACCAAACCAACTCTAATCCATGAGCACTGGGGCCATGGCAAAGGGGAATCTACTGCTGAGGTGTTTGTTTCATCACCCTGGGTATCTCTTAAAGCAAATCTTTCTTCTGGAAGGACTCTTTCCAGAAAGATCTCTGTGATTAGAGACTATAGCTGCCCTGTCCCCTACATGCAATGACCACACAGTAACAAAGAAACGAAGATAGCATGGCAGTCCTAATGGGCCTTCTTTTTACATCCTTGGATACGGTCAACAGTCTTCCCCAACCCCACCCCACACCCCAAAAAAATAATTCAGTTAACTAAAGACCATGGGAAGCAAAGAAACTTATGTATGGGGGAAACTGACAACCATTTATGTGAAGTCCTTTCGGGCTATTATCAATGCCCCAACCTCTCCCCTAAAATCAAATACTTTTGCCTGGTCCCAGATTACTGATGCTCCATCATTAATACTTGAACATTAGGATCAGTTATGGAAATGTGCAGATAGTCCTTGGAGATTTTTATACCACTGTCAGCCATTTCTACCAAAGTATGAGTAAGTAATACTTTGCGACTTTGTGTGCGTGTGTGTGTGTGTGTGTGTGTGTGTGAGAGAGAGAGACAGAGTCTCACTCTGTCACCAGGCTGGAGTGCAGTGGCGCGATCTTGGCTCAATGCAACCTCCACCTCCCAGGTTCAAGCGATTCTCCTACCTCAGCCTCCCGAGTAGCTGGGATTACAGGCGCCTGCCACTACGCCCAGATAATTTTTGTATTTTTAGTAGAGATGGGGTTTCACCATGTTGGCCAGGATGGTCTTGATCTCTTGACCTTGTGATCTCCCCACCTCGGCCTCCCAAAGTGCTGGGATTACAGACATGAGCCACCTCGCCTGCCCGACTTTGCGATCTTGATGTCTGGTGTACAGTCCTGTCCCCACAATTTATCCACACGCAAGCATGGGGTCTTCCAGGAACCCATCACATTAGATACTTGTTGGGGAGGCCACACCCTTTGTTGCCCTCTCTTACCCTGACTGATCATAATTCCTTATGTTGAAGAGAGGCAAAAGGTGGGAGAAATTCAGGAGGGAAAAAGAAGAGAAAGAAGAGTAGGAGCAAATAAGGGGAACAGAGGATGAGGTCTTCTTCTTCTTCTCAAACACCTAGGACAGTTACTCACACAACTTAGACACTCAGTGTGTGCTCTCTGAATAAACAGAGACAACTAGGTGCCAAATGTTGTGCTGGTCAAGTAATGGCAGGTGGGGAAGTCACTCACCAGGGCAAGCCAAGCCTTGGCTGCAACTGTTCCACCTTTCCCTGCCATGGCTCATACTTGCCCTACTGCCTGAAATGTCCTCTTCAGCCTCCCGAACGGTTCAGCCTGCTGGTCACTTCAGACTCTGACTCCAGGACCCCTTCCCGCCCCCTCTAGGAATGGGCCAACTGCCACGTGTCTATGTCATCGTACTTGATGCATCTCTCAGGATGTCCTCCCTTGGCTGGGTTGCAGTCACCTATTTCTTCATGTCTCCTCTATTAAGTGTTACTCATCTTTGCATCTCTAACACCTAAACCCCCACATCACACACAGCAAGCATCTGGTAACTGCTGAATAAATCAACTGAGTCACTTAAAAAAAAAAAAAAAGCCACTAAATCACCAACTAAACCTATTTGAGTTTGGGGTTTGGTTTTTTTAATTTTTTCTTTCCTTTTCAGAGAGATTTATTCCCAAAAGCTAGAAAAGGAGAATCTAGGGAAGAGGTGAGGACTTAGAGGTGGGAGAGATTCAGGTCAAATATGAGAAGGGTGGATTCAGCAGGGGGTGTTTCCTTTCTGTGATGAAGGGGCTTTCTGGACTCTGTCCACAGGGATCGGCCGCATCACCTCAGATGGAAAATGCTGAGGAGGGGGCAGGGCACAGCCTCACTTATCCAAGACACTCCAAGTCCTGCACCTTCAGGAGGGAATGAGCCCAGACTTTTTATCGATCTCTGCTGGCCGCACAGTTGGCCAGGGTAGCTCAAGATGGCTTCAGTGGATGAAAAAGAGGTTGTCTATAAAGGTATGTTAATGCTCACAGAACAGCCCTAGGCTGGCGGAAAACCACCAATTCCCACAGCACCCAGAGAAAGCAGGGGGCAACTGAAGAACTTACCAGGCAAAGAAAAAAGGTACCATAGAGACTTCCCCCACAGACCCACCCCATCCCCCTGAAATGATGGTTCTATCACTACAAACCCAGGAAAAAACAAAGATGGGAAGGGAATTAAAATCTCCCCCCAAAATTAAGCAACAGCCCTCCACATCCTCTCCCATCCAACACTTTACATTACCTTTTGCAATCTCCCAGGTTTGCTTCTGGAAAATTTCAAAGTCACCACTAACCAACCCTTCCTAACGCACAAGGGCATTTAATAATTGCTTACGGTTCTTGCCTGGGAAGCCAGGCAAGCACCCACAATTCATCACATGTGTGACCTTTCGAGCCCTAGCCCCCAAATGATTTTCACTCACTTTAATCTGAGTCCGATTCAAAACAGATCTGCTGTCAGCAGCCTGAATTCTGTAGCCCCACGGATGGGCAGTGCCTACGGCTAATCTTTTAGTGCCTTAATCATAAAATACAGTACTTCCCCAGCTGTTTTCACCCAAATAGTCAGAAAAGGGGGTGAGCAGGGTGTGAGAAATGATGAATTATGAACTCCAAAGTAGTATTTCATTAAGCAAGATTGGACGCTAAAACTTTAACTGTGCTCTCCGCAATTGAAAGGCCATTTTATAAAAATCCAAACTGAGAGAATTTTGAAGTTTCTACATTTCACAGGGGAACCCACTACCATATGCCAGATTGGGGGAAGGGGGAAGGATGAAAGCAGCGGTCAGCATGAAATGTTTTTTAAACCATGACCACTTCAGATTTTTGCAACATGATGCCAAGCATGTTCAACAGGTCTACAAATGTGCTGCATTAGCCTAAATTTAGTGGGTGTTAATTGAAATCAGAGCTGCAGTCATTACCACCGACATGTTTCTAAATACTACCCAATAAATTTTTGTCTGTTTCAGATTCTCCGTGACAGCTGGCAATGAAAAACCAAGAGAGGGCACGTAAAATGGTCTTCTTATGTACCTAGTCCCACAGTATGCATACAAAAGGATGTCTGCATGTGGATCTGGCCTGTGTCTGCACGCACAGACCTGTGTATGGATAAACACAAGATAGATGTGCGTGCTTTGCCCATTTTTAGAAGGCGAACAGAAGACATGTGCAAGGATACACGTACACTCTGGCAACTTCCTTTTTACTAATGTACCTCCACAGAAAGCAAACTGGGCCTCTCTCCACGTGACAAAAACATTCCATTCTAGTTTACAGTGACAAGGGTTTCTGCTGCAACTTAGATCCCTTTTTCAGATGAGACGATTTTCTTCCTCTCTGGGTTGCCTCACCCTCTTCAGGTAAGCCTTGTTTTGATTTAAAAAACAAAATTAAAATTTCCTCCACAGCAGAGCATTTAAGGGTCAGCCAGGAAAAGGGACACAGAATCTGGAAGGAAGAAGGAAGAGGCCCCGGGGAAGGAGCGAAAAGTCTGGAAAAAGAACCATCAGCTTTCCTGAGTTCCCTCAGCAAAATACCAGTTTCATCCTCCCAATTACTCATTAGTTCATTATTAGTTTACGTGAAAAGAAAAGAGGTGGCTTTGTGCGCTCTTGAGTCATAGCTCCAGCTGAAATAAAAAAGAAAAGGGAGGCGAGTGGCCTTGAGGCTGCACATATTTTGCCCTTCCTTGATCCTCTGATGATAATTTGAGGACTTCCCCTGATCCCAGTAGTATTGTCTAACTTTGCCGGGGGTCTATTCCATTCGAAAATAAACACTGTAGTCAGCTCCACAGCAGTGTGCCAGGAGGAACCTTGGAGGCAAATATGTTTACCAAAGACTAATGACACCAAAGGACTCCATTTTAACCCCAGCAGCAGATCCTCATGCCGTTCCTTTCTTCCTCACGTATATCCCATCGATCTGATTATTCAAATGAGTATCAGCTACGGAGCCTTATTGCTCCTCTTGGCAAAGTCCCCCCCTTCCTCTGTCTCATCCTTTCCTCTAGATTTGGTATATGCCCAACCCTAAGCATACAGCTAACATGTGTGTTTACATATCATACACATAAACTAGTGTACACATATTCTTGCTACATGCCTATCCACAAACACACCACTCGAGTATACACAAAAACACATAATTTCTGCTAACACAAACATTAGTACATGTCCTCACCACAGTGAGCACATGTGCACAACACACACAAACACATACACCAACACACACAGCCAAGCCTTTCGAAGAAGGCTAGGTAACTTGGACTTAGGAAAGAGGCGCCTGTTCCCCACCCCTATAGCTCCAGAGAACTAGAGAAAAATCAATGGATCCCAGCCTGCTCTGAAGGGACTAGAAACATTTCTACAGAAGAAATAATTTTTGGCACAGAAATCATCCAGAACAGGATGGGCGCAGTGGCTCACGCCTGTAATCCCAGCACTTTGGGAGGCTGAGGCAGGTGGATCACCTGAAGTCAAGAGTTCGAGACCAGCCTGGCCAACAGGGAGAAACCCTGTCTCTACTAAAAATACAAAAATTAGCCGGGCACACTGGTTCATGCCTATAATCCCAGCACTTTGGGAGGCCGAGGTGAGAGGATCACCTGAGGTCGGGAGTTCGAGATCAGCCTGACCAACTTGGAGAAACCCCATCTCTATTAAAAATATAAAATTAGCCGGACCTGGTGGCACATGCCTGTAATCCTAGCTACTCAGGAGGCTAAGGCAGGAGAATCACTTGAACCTGGGAGGCAGAGGTTGCAGTGAGCCAAGATCACGCCACTGCACTCCAGCCTGGGCAACAGAGTAAAACTCCATCTCAAAAAAAAAAAAAAAATAGCCGGGTGTGGTGGCATGCACCTGTAATCCCAGTTACTTGGGAGGCTGAGGCAGGAGACTCCCTGGGACCCAGGAGGTGGAGGTTGCAGTAATCCAAGATCCCACCACTGCATTCCAGCCTAGGCGACAAAAGTGAAACTCTATCTCAAAAAAAAAAAAAAAAGAAATCATCCAGAACAGTGTAGTCCACCCCAGTATCCAAAGACTCCTCTCAGCTCATCACCCCACGTTGTCTACAGGAGCCTCTCAGATGGTCTGTGGGAGGAATGGACTGAATTCCTTGACACTCAATTCGGGTCTAAGCAGCAGGTCAGCATCCCCTGGGAACTTGTTAGAAATGCAGTCTCAGGCCCAATCCCGGACCTACTGAATTAGACACTGCATTTTTACAAGTTCCCCGGGGATGTGTGTGCACGCTTAAGTTTGGGAAGCACCCCTTAGAGCCCACCCATCCCATATTCAAGACATGCCCAGCTGAGGTCATTCTGTCCTTACCAACTCTAAAATTCCAAGCTCCCCAGCTCGGGCTGAAGCAGAGAGAAGAGGGTGCAGGAGCATTCCTCCACCCTCAGACCCGCTGCCTCCTCTCTCACCAGCAGCAACTGGAGTTAACAACGGAGCCTTAGGTGTCCAGAACTTGCCTGCATCTAAACCCACCAGGAGCTCAGTGATACTAACAGTTTGCTCCCCACTAATTGTCTCATCACTCTACAACTGCTGCTTTTTATTTCATTATGCTTCTCATCAGTCTCAGATAGGAATATAACCGAAAAAGAAATTGAAGAGGAACAATTTCAATATCTCAAAACACATGCAAATCAATGCCCAGAATCCTACCTGGAATGTTTTTATTGAGACAATTCTGTACTTGTCTGAGAGATGACCTTATAATAAATAAATTCATATCTCGCAAAGGTAGATGTTCTCCCCACCTTATAAAGCTAATTATACTGGCACAACATAACATTTTCCTAAATGCTGATAACCTCATCCTGTTACTCAGGAAATATTATTTTTAAATAGGTGTGATAGATACAAACTGAAACACTCAGATTTCAATTCCAGCCCCAATTCCCGGATCCCCTCTCTGAGTAATTTAAGGACTTCCTCCAGATAGTTTTTCATATTCTTTTAACTGACATTTTATCTTTATACAGTATCTCACAGAATGAGCACGCACTAAGACAATGACAGCCAAGAAGGCCTGTCATTTCTCATTCCGACAAAGACAGATGTCTTACACTGGCTTATGCCAATAATAGATCCAACAAAAAACAAAAGAGACTACACCTGCCGCTGATGTAAAGGCACCAATTCACATTTGTGACACTCATTTGTCAATTAACAGATTTCTTCCATTGTTGACACACGAGACTTAAAAGATGTGGGCTCGAATGTGATGAATTAAAAAAGACAGATGAGTAAGCTATGAGCTGCAAAGTAATGCTATAATGTGCTTTAGATATGAATATCAACTGACACCCCTGACAGGCCATACAAGGTTTTATTTCATTTTGCACTGTATCCAGGCTTCATACTTTGTCTTCTTTGTTCGCTTTTCATCAAGCTCCTAACATCTCATTCTGACAGCCAGAGACATTTAAGGCACTTTCGTTTCAAATGCAAGTTAGCGTACTTGATTTGTCATTAAAATGCAAAACGATTGCCGTTGCAGGTAAATGTAGGTATGCTTAAAAGGTTGGGTCTGCAAAGGAAAAGCTGAAAATGGTTGGAGCTCCTCACTCTGCCTCCTTCACTAGCCTGGCCGCCGCCTCATAGGGCTTTGGCCAATGCCCCCTTTGACAAACACCTACCCAAAGTGAGCCTTAGGAGTTCCCTGTCCCAGCAGCGGCCTCAGAAGTGAGCCAGCCTTGAATGAAAAACAGCTTTCCCCTCCCCATGAGGTGTTCTGCAGATCTGCAAGTCTTCCTGTGTTTGGACCAGTGTAAGCATACACAAGCATTCCCCTGTGGAGAGGAAACATGGATAGGCTTGGATCAAAATGCTCAAGATTATTTTTCATATTGAGCTCTCATCCTCCATCTCCTTAGGGAAGGAGAAAACTCCAACCCTTAGACTCTCCCTAGGAGAGATGGAGGAAGAATCCAATAGGGGTGATGGGATTCAGGACAGGCTACCCCCAAAGTACCTTGGCATTTGAGAAAACAGCAGAAGCAGGCAGGTCTCTCTCACCTTCCACTGCCCTTCTCCCCTAAGTAGGCCATGAAACCTAGGAAGATCATCCTCTGATTTTTTCCTGCCTTCCACTTCTGAAAAAAGAAGCCCTTCATTAAAGAGGTGCCCTCTCTATACCCAAAGGAAAAAACACCCTTATCTTTGAAGACCCAGGGACACAGAGAAGAAACTGGACAAACAGGCCTTGCTAAGTTGTTTCCGTATCAACAGATCATGCTTTCTTTTCCAATCACACTGCTCCACAATGAGCCACTTCTCCATCAAACCTAGCATAACAAATACACAGTTTTACCTGTTTCTTTGGGTCTTCATTTCTGAAGACTCCTGTGTCACGTAAAATTTCTATTAAATAAATTGGTATGCTCTTACTAATCTGTCTTTTGTTACAGGGGCCTCAACCACAAACCTAGCTATGACTGAAAATAGGTATTTATTTTCCCTTGCGAGGGCTTCATGGGAAGCCTTTTTTGTTATAATGATCTTTAATTCAGTAATTTCACTCTTTGTGAAATTATCTTGCTGAAACAAAGAGAACACTGAAAACAGTGAAATAATGATTTACAGACAAAGATGTTCATCACAGCATGTCTTAATAACACCAAAAAGTGGAAAATATATAAATATATCAATCAATCAGAAAATGGGTAAATTATGGCACATTTATGTGAAAAGATATTATGTAATCACTAACAAACCATATTAACCAAAAAAAAAAAAAAAATCATGTGACATTAAGAGAAAAAACAGAAGTCAAGACCTTATATACAGCCTGATCCCAATTTTGTAAAAATTTATACATACCCCAATATTAATAGTGGTTATTGTTCAGGATAAATATTATGGATTATTTTTTATTTCCTTTGGTATGTTTTTCTGTATTTTTAAACTTTTATAAAATGAGTATTATCTTATAATCAAAAAAATAAAATTAAAAGCAGCTTGAAAAACTAATTTTAAAAAGTAAAAATTTATTTGGCCTAACTTCCTATTACATAACACCAAGCTACCATTTGCACTTTCTGGGTCTCAAATTTCCTTCATTGAAAGAAAATGTTAGACCAGTGTTTTTCTAACTGTGTTCCATGGAACCCTAGGGTACCACAGGGGGCTTTCGGAGTTTCTCCAACTGATTCGTTTGAATTCAACTTTTAAATTATTTTAACCATTTAAAAAAACATAATTTAAAAAGCAGTATGCACTCCCAAAGACATACTACACCAAATTTTAACACACTAGAAGATACTGCCATATTAACTTACACTATCACATTAACTCACTTTTCAAAATATAGCTGCTTCTTACAATTATTTAAAGAATAACCTGATATTACAAGATGAACTTTAAGGGGAAAGTAACTGTCACCATTTGCAAATACTTAACTGAGTGTATTGACATTTAAATGTTGCACACTCAAACCCAAATACAAGAATAATCTGAATGCTGGGACCAGTATAAAACTGCATTTTGTCTCTAACCTTAATACCAAACCCAGTGCTATGGTTTGAATGTGTTCCCCAAAGTTCAAGTATTGGAAACTTAATCCCCAATGCAACAGTGTTAGGAGGTGGAGCCTAGTACGAGGCATTTATTAATAAGAGTGATGAGAACTCCACCTTCATGAATGGAGTAATACAGATTACAAAAAGGCTTGAGGCTACAAGTTCAATCACTTGCTCCCTTGCCCTTGCATCTTCCATCATGCGAAGATGTAGCAAGAAGGATCTCACCAGATGCAGCCCCTAGATGTTGGACTTCCCAGCTTCCAGAACCATAAGCCAGTACATTTCTGTTCATTATAAATGGCCCAATCTCAGGTTTACTGTCTAGCAACACAAAATGAACTGAGACACCCAGTGTTCATCTGAATAGTTTCACTATTTTTGCTGAGCTTAAAAAATATATATATTTGTATTCCAAAATGGGCTTTCTATAATTTGTTTGACAAGGATTCTGCTGCTAGAAACCACTAGATTAAACCAACCTAAGGTTCTTTGGAAGCATGTGATTTTGTGAAGCATAGCATAGGAGATCCCAGGAGAAGTTGAGCACTGTGATAAAGAGGTACGGTTGAGGCCCCACTTCCATGATGCTATGGCACAATCAAGGCTCACTGCAGAATTCAAAACTCCTGGGTTCAAGCAATCTTCCCACCTCAGCCTCCCAAGTAGCTGGGACTATAAGTGTGTGCCACCATGCCTGGCTAATTTTTAAATTTTTTGTAGGGACAAGATCTTACTATGTTCAGCCCAGGCAGGTCTCGAACTCCTGGCCTCTAGTGAGCCTCAGTTTCTCAAAGTACTGGGATTACAGGCATGAACTACTGCGCCTGGCCAATCTGACTAGTTAACATTCTAAAAGCAGGGAGTTTTTTTCCTAATATTAAATGAATTTCAAATTTCCACATTCCACCTTGCTGTGCACTGCCTAAATGTGATTTTTACAATCATCTTCCATGAGAGGTTCTAACAAGTCCTTAAAAGAAAAAAAAAAAAAAAAGCTAAAGCAGACCCTGATGTTAAAACTGAACCATTCAATTCAAGGTAGATCAGAAATTGCATAAAATGAAAACTGTTAGTAAAGACAAAAAAATCAGATGGGAGGTTTTTTTACGGTTGTAGAAATAGCCGCATGCTCCTTGCAAGGTCTATGATCTTCCTTTTGATACGTACATGAACCAGGAAGATAACTGTTCCCCAAGCCCAAGGCAGGAAGAGTAAATTCAGTTCCTCACACTTGACGGAAAGCTGTCCCATCAGGTACAGTCTGTGGAGGAGCAAATTGGGGAAGGGTGGGGTGCATCTATGTTGAAACTGCTGTGGAGGGTTAGGTGATAAAATTCTTCCCTGAGCTCAGAGGTACAACTACATAAAAATCATGCCTCAAAATTATTAAATAAGATAAGGAATTTTACTCTGACATCTGGTTTTCTTAAAATCTTACTATAATGACATACCTTATTTAGTATTCTATGACTGCTAATAATCATCATGTTTATTTTGTTCTAATGAAGATTCTGCTTCCTCCCTCTTCCCTTTTAAAACATAATTGAATTGGAAAATGTTACACTCCCAGTTGTCCTGGTCCAAGAGAAACCTGGCCATTCAGAACCAAGTCCATAACTTTGCAATCTACAGTCTGGCAGGAAGTAGACCCCCCCCCGCCCCCCGCCACAGAGCCCTAACTTTGCCAAACCGAATCTATAAACAACAAATGCCATAGGACCCCAAGTAAAATAATCATAAAGATAAACCTGCTCAAAGTCAAAAGAATCAAAAATGAAATAAACTACTTTTGGGATATCTACTCTTTCAGTATATCTTCTACAGGAACAAAACTCTTTTACATTTAATATTTCATTTGGTCTTCATAGCCCCTTCTATCCCCTGTCTGGAAAATGACAACAGAGATTAAATGACCTACTCAATATTTCACAGATAATTTGTGATGGAACAAAGACAAATAGTCAAAACTCAGGCATCCTGTGTCTTAATGATCTCCTTGCTTTTCTACCAGATCATCCTCCAGCCAGAACTACCCCAGCTTCTTGGTCTCCAACAATGTCTCTGAGCTTCAAACTAGCAAGAGTTCAGTTCCTCAATTAAAAGTAAAAAGAAAAAATGGCAGTAATGCATTACAGTTACGTAGTGTTAGTGATTTACAGCGCATTTGCATTCAAATCACCTATCTCCTCTGACCCAGAAACACTCCCAGCAGTGAGAAAAAAGGACAGTATTCTTTGCCCATAACTGATGGAAGATGCTGTCCAGATAAACAGCAGCAGCAAGAGGACTAAAACATATCTGAGATGGAACCAAAAACTGGTGGGGCATAAAGGAACAGGACAATAAAATGTAAGCTGATTTTCTGTGGACTTTTATAATACTATTATTTAATGTAAAGCCTCAGTGCCTACAGTTTTATCTCCTCCTGAAAAAACAATAAGGTCAAATATAAGTTTGGGAAGAAAACAAAACAGCAGCAGCCGTAGTTGTCTCCCCCGCAACTCCTGTCACTTCAGGGTGAAGGTTTGATGGGAGAACCCATACCTCGAGTCCTTACTTGGCTGGCCTCCCTGAAAGACTCTGGCATGGCCAGCTTCTACATCCCAGAATCACCACTACGCTGTAGGGGTTGTCCCCTTCTCATGAACCTGGAAGACAATTTTCCTCTTCTCAGTCAACCTACACTAACTAGTTTGCCAGAAAAAGATCTTAGGACAACAATGAATTCGAATTGGGGGAAACATACAATCAAATAGAATACAGTGTAGGAGCTAACAGTGGACTTTGTAGTCAAGGAAAGCTGTGTTTAGATCTTGGTCCCCCACTGACCAGTGGGAAAGCCTTTTAACCTCTGCACATTTTTGTTCTCTGTCTTTAAGCTGGAAAGAACACCGTGCTTGCCATAAAGATTCAAGAAGGTCATCAGGGAAAACTGACAGATGAACAGGAGTCACCAGTACCATTACCTCTTCTAAAATAAGCAATTACCATGTTTTTTTAAAATCCATTTTACCACCAGGCAAGGTGACTCACGCCTGTAATCCCAGCACTTTGGGAGGCCAAGGCAGGTGGATCGCTTGAGGTCAGGAATCCAAGACCAGCCCAGCCAAAATGGTGAAACCCTGACTCTCCCAAAAATACAAAAATAAGCTCGGAGTGGTGGCGCACACCTGTAATCCCAGCTACTCAGGAGGCTGAGCCAGGAGAATCGCTTTAACCCGGGAGGCAGAGATTGCAGTGAGCCAAGATTGCGCCACTGCACTCCAGCCTGGGCGACAGAGCAAGCTCTTTTTCAAAAAATGAAATAAAATAAAATAAAATCCATTTTAGCAAATGAAGAATTTCCAGGTTAGATTGTGTCTTCTGATAGAGGGCACCTACCTAGTGCATAACCCTGTCCTGGACACTTCTGAAAGTGAAGCTGTTATCCCATCTTGGAAAAGCATACATTTCAATGGGAGACAGAGATCCTGCAAAGGCCCTAAGGCATTCACAGAACCAATAATGTACCAATTCTCCCAGGGGAGAATGTACCCCTGAGTGCTGGCCTTGCAGAAACACTGTGGCATGGAAAGTGATAATAAATGCAATTTCTGAAAGATGAGGTTTCAAGTTTTAGTTCCTCCCCTTCTGAACAAGCACAAAGCCAGCCCACAGGGCCTTGCTGGGTGTGAAGAGGCACGTGCTTGTGGCAGAAGTCTTGGAAGAACTGCATTAACCGTGACCCTTCTAACAGCATAATTGCTGAGTATATGTGTCAGGGCCAAAACACAGGCCCTGCTCAGCCTGGGACCGGGCTGCCCTCCACCAGCTGGAGGTGGCTTGTCTCCCCCGCAACTCCTGTCACTCCAGGGTGAAGGTTTGGTGGGAGAACCCATACCTCGAGTCCTTACTTGGCTGGCCTCCCTGAAAGACTCCGGCATGGCCAGCTTCTACATCCCAGAATCACCACTACGCTACACAGCAAAAGGGTTTCTGTCTTTGGGTGTGGGAAGAAACTTACCCTGTTCTCCAATTTCACTTCTCCTGGATTCCAACCCACCCCTGAGGGCATACAGATCACCATTCCCACTCAGGAAAATCCTGGTCCCAAAGCCCTGACATTGTACAAGCTCCGAAGTCTTAAGGCAGCATGGAAAATCCTGCCCTCCCTCCAGGAGGTGGCTCAGGTCTCAATTTCTTCAAGAAGTTTCTTTTGAAGATGTTCTCCCTTCTGAGAACTTCTTGGGCATGAGAACCTCTATTATACTCCTGGCAATTAATTGGACTGTGTTATCCTGTATGTACATAAGGTATGCATCTGTCTAGGAGCCAACCCAGGATTCACCTGGGTCATTTTACCTGCTCTGCTGGGCTGGCTGGCTGGGAACCCTCTGCTCCATGTATAGCTCCCCAATGCCAGCTCAAAGAGAATAAGCTTCCCATGCAGTAGACAAAGTCACTACGTTCCCCAGTAGGAGAGAACTGCAAGGTTCTCAAAGTCCACAGGGAGAATCTGACCATGGACCCACATTGTTCTCTAATAATTTTACCTGTATTAGCCTTATCTCCACATTGAGCATGCGAGCTTTCAAATGGGGAAACATCACAGGTATAAGGTCCACAAGCTGGGAACCCAACATCGGGGCCTTTGCAGGAACTCTCTCGATATCTGAAGGTATACAATAATATCTATGTATCTACAATAAATAGGAGGAGACCTGCAAGGGACAGTAGTCAAGTTCTCAGTCTTTGAGTACATCTGAAAACAGTTTTGGGGAAAGCATGCTATTCTGGGCAGTTCCCACCCTCATTTAGTCAAAGGATTAGTCTATTGCCATACCTGTACCAGCCATGACAAGACCCTAAAGAAAGACCACCTAGCTCAGGTGCCTCCAAGGAGGGGTCCCATTGTACCAGGCAGCTAGAAAGACCACTATAACCCTACTGGCATCCTCCAAAACATAAGTGGCCCAGGCCTGACTTCTACCCACCAGTTAAAGAGGAAGAAGATAAGAAAAGCCTTGGCGTGTATGGTTAAATTTACCCCTACTGTCATTCTTCTGGGCTTCACGACACAAGCTGGAACAAATACAGTGCTCCTCAGAGGCAGAGCACTTGACAAAAGACTTTCAGGAGCCACTGCCAGGCTCCATTTTTCTATACCCCAGGTAAGGCTGATTTTTCTTGCCAAAGTCCAGCCTGAAAGAGTTGAATTCAGAGTACTGATTTGCTATATCCAATTACAACTGGAAGAATGGTTAGCTCTCTGTGATGTTGGTCCACCTCAGGCATCTGGGAAGAATTCATGTGAGCCAACCAGGACAGACTCGTGATCCAACTGCCAGCACAGGTTAAGACAGCTGCCACCCAGGCTCCTGGCTCACTGCGCTTTCGGAGGCAGTGCTTAGAAGAGATAGGGAATACATTCTGAAAAATAAGTCACTGGAATAAAACTAAAAGCCCACCAGGCAATTCCAATGCACTCCCCCCCCCACACTTAAAGACTGTGTTAGGACTCAGAAAACGACACCCCAGACCGGGCGCAGTGGCTCACGCCTGTAATCCCGGCACTTTGGGAGGCCGAGGCGGGCGGATCACGAGGTCAGGAGATCGAGACCATCCTGGCTAACACAGTGAAATCTCATCTCTACTAAAATTACAAAAAATTAGCCGGGTGAGGTGGCGGGCGCCTGTAGTCCCAGCTACTCAGAGGCTGAGGCAGGAGAATGGCGTGAACCCGGGAGGTGGAGCTTGCAGTGAGCCGAGATGGCGCCACTGCACTCCAGCCTGGGCGACAAAGCGAGACTCCGTCTCAAAAAAAAAAGATAAAAAAGAAAACGACACCCCAGAGTATGGTGCTTTGGCGTGCTGAGTACTTGGAACTAAAGGAGACTGGAAGGTCTCAGAGGCTGCCTCAGATGGAAGGCCTCTCTGACCGTCTCCTGCCCCTTTTGCTTCCCCAAAATGAGAGTTGCAGAAGCCAGAATTCCTCCTCCCCAAGGTGGGTCCATAGAAAGTAGAACCCTTCTCCCTCAAAACAAACCATAAAACCTAAAAATATTACTCAAACCTTCCCCCACCTTTCTGTGCAGGAGCTGGCTACAAGAAATTCTCTGACCTACCTTGTCTGACAGTTGGTCATAAGACCCTCATTCCAGAAGCATCCTGCCCTATAGCCAGGAAGAAGGATGCTACACAGAGAGGCCAAGAAGAATCCAGATAGGCAGGCCTTGCTGGATTCCCTACCCCCTCAGTCTGTTACCATTAGATCATATCCTTTTGTCCAATCACATTTCTACATGGCTGTCCATTCTTGATGAAACCCTAGCATAGACACGGATCATTTTCCCTGGGTTTTGGGGCCTTCAGTTCACAAGGTTTCTGTGGTCACATAAAACTTTGATTAAATACATTTGTTATGCTTTTCTCTTGCATAAGACAGGTTATGTATTTTGTTACAGAGGTGTCAGCCATGGCCCCTATGATGGGTGAGAAAAGGGATCACAACTTTGTACCCCTACATATGACATGCGAGTGGGCAATGCCCAACCACCTATCTCCTCAGAAGTCAGCAAAAGCTCTTAATGCACCCCATCCCCTCTCACCTTCTGCTCCACCAACCCCCAAAATGCATTTTAATACGTTCAATTGACAGAACTGAAGCAGAACAAATATTAAAAGAAAAAAACATATTAGGGTTTTTGAGGAACAAAGCACCTCAAAACTCACATATTTAAACCTCTAGAGGATTGTATGTCGAAGTGAAATAGAAAAGTCTTGGGGAAAAAAATGGCACCTTTGTAAACAGCATTTTATTTGAAAAGAATACATCTAAATGATCCCATGCTTTCATTTCTTAAGCAGTACAGGGACAAACTAAAGCTAGCTTCAATTAGCACAACTTTAATTTTAAAGGAATAAAAATGAAAAAAAGCTTCCTTTGCCATCAACCTATGTTTTTCCCCACTCATGTTTGCTACGAATTTAAAAGAAAAGACAGAGTAGGAAACCGGCAGCTAGGTAGAGACTCCAGGCAGAGACAAAACTACTATAAATGCCACATTTGGACAAAGGTCAACCGCTAGAGCTCTTCTTCACACATTTTCTCTCTCTGTCTCTGAAGGCACTCACAGAAGGATGTCCTGTTGGAGGTGTACGATAATATCTGGAATTTATCTTTTTTGGGTAAACAAAGCTGCATATATGACTAATCTGATTTCTCTTTGACCCATATTAAACTAAATCAGGCTGAGGTTCCAGGTATCATTACCCCCACCCGGCCACACCAAATATACAAGTGTTTTCCTCTCAAAAGATCCCCACAATTACTAAAATAATTTGAGACTTCATCGGAAAGACTATTATGCTTGTAAACTTTAAATAATTTAAATGCTCCTTGTATATAAATATTTCATATCAGAAATTGACTTACAAATCAAGTGACCACACTAAGCAGTGTCCAAGTGCATCCCAGTGAAATAAAATACAGGCAGCTTTTTTAATGCAGTTCGCATGAGGTCATGAAGGATTCTATATGCACAATACAGAATTAAAATTGCTGCCTCAAACTCCCTTCAAGTCAGGCTAGAAACCTATTCAGTGAAATCTCCAGGAAGAAGAGCTAAACAAATCTTTGCTTTGCTAAATTGCTGAATTTTCGGAGGAATAACCTAGGGTGGTGGTAAGGTTGACAATGGATACTAGATACGTTTAAAAAAATAACAAAGTCATATCCTGAAATCACTGAGTTTTAACCTTGGGTAAGACAAGCGTGAGGTTTTAAAACCCGATCCAAAAAAGGCTCTGGCCACTAGCCCTTATCTTGTGTCAAGAAGCAAAGGGAAAAAAAATCCTGTTCTAAAATTTGCAAGAAAAAACAAGGCTATGATGTGACCCCAAGTCTCAAAACATGCAGTTTCTCCCTGAGCGGCATGAACGGCAATCACGTTGAAAAGGGTGAACAAAGAACAGAGACGCGCGATAAACACCATTAACCAGAGCTCCAGGCAGCACAGAATAAACCAGCTCGAAATAAATGGGCATTGAGACCCCAACAAAAACTTTCCACGCAGCCTCAGGAGTGTGACAGCCCAGGACCCCAGGCAAATCCTGAAGTGTAGTGAAGGAGGAAGTGAGCAGGGGGTCCACACTGGAGCCCCTCCCTTGACCTCTCCAACAACACTGGCCACTTCTTTCCTCCTTCCCTTCCTTAGGTACCGAAGGAAAAAGGCATAACAAGACCAAGTGGGACTGAACCAAGGAAAACATGCCCACTTCTTACGCCAAGCCAACGGCACAGAATTGAGCAAATTAGCATGCACATGTAACCCCCAAATGTACTATCCAGCACAGCACCATGTCACCGATGGAGACTTAGAAGACACACATACACACACACCAAAAAATGCTTTTTTTTTTTTTTTTTTTTTTTACCAGAGCAATAGCTGAGAAGAAAAAATTATAACTCCTCAAGCCGTAGCGAAAGTTAAATCCTGCCTTGCCTTAGCTGCAGCATCCAGCTTGACGTGGCTAAATTAACAAAATGTTCCCTTGGCATTTAAATTCTCTCTTTTCTTTTTTTCCCCTTAGAAGCAGGGTGGGGGATGAAGTGTAATAAGTCAAAAGCAACTTCAAAACAAAATCAGTTATTTGTAAACAATCCTTGTGGGGAATTTTTCTCCCCTCCTCTCCCCCTACCCCAAGAAAAACAGCCCTGCCAGTTGTAATAGAAAGCCAAGTAAAGATAAATCAATTAGCTTGCTAATTTCTCCCCTCTCATTTATTTAGCTCTGCACTGTATTTGTCGTAATTGACTACAATTATGTTAATTACTAACTCCAGTATAATTACTATATTTATTGTCATTGAGCACGCGATGTACCCACAGCAAAGCTGGCATTTGTCGGGCATCAAGAAAGCAAACTGTCGAGAGGTGATTCTCGGCAAACTGGCGGATGTGGCTTCAGCAAATGAAAGGGCAAAAGAGATTTCATGCAATGTTAGTTTGAAAGCACCGGTTCATTAAGGATATTAATTTTCTGATAACTACACATTTAAGCATGACACACTCACGCAGTATCTACAGGATTTCGCAATTATTAATGCGTGACAGTTTCAAATGCTAAGTGAATCAATTAAACAGCAGCATTCACAATTTGAGAAGAGATAACTGCTTCATAACTACCTAAGACTACAATTTTCACATGACAAAAAAGAGCCATTGAGGCGCCTTCAAAACCTGACAGGTCAAGAAAGAAGTTTGAAACAAAAGCACCTTACAACCATCATCTCTCCTCTTTACTTGTCAGATCAACTTTGCTAGTGTCTCCCCCAGAAACGGCATCACATGCCAGCTGCCACAAGGTGATTTTTCATGTCTTGTCAAAGAAATCTTTTATTCTATTTGCTCTGCATTAACATGTTACATTTATTGATCAAGGGCCTGTTCGGCAGCCACAGCAGGGCACTGAGCTCTCCATGCCTACGGGGCTTTGATGTCCCGGTGACATTCGAGCCCGAATAATGCACATACTAAATGGATTTAATGCAGAAATGTGTTTGGGCCTGACAGTTACATTAATAACAGCCCCTCACACTGATAAATATGCAATTGCTACTATTAAGAGTTACCCAATTACGGGGAAAATATTTCTCTACCTTATAAATAAATCCATCAAGGAAAAAGAAAGTTTTAACAATGGTGCATTTTCTTAAAACACTTCTCCAGCTGCAGGAAACGGGCCGTGTGGGGGTTAACACCCCCTCTCCTGCCCTCCCTCCAATTGTTTTTAATAAGTCTTGCTTTATCTCAAGAATGGTTTAGTGATTTTTTTTTTTCTTTTAAACCTCTTTTGTTGGTCTTCCCTGTTCTACCCGTCTCTTGTTTCTTCAGAACCAGAGAAAAAGCAGACACCCAGGAGACTGAAAAATTGGGTTCTGTATAAACTCAGCAAGGAACTTAGGGGAGGTGGTGCAGAAGTGGGGGCACGTAGCTGATCTCCATAATGATGGGTCTGGAGGAGGAGCTTTAAAAAAAAAAGAAAGAAAGAAAGAAAAAGAAAAAGAAAACTCTACGCAAAACCTGAACATGTATGTGTCTCTCTCTCATTTAAAACCCTAAGTGACCTTGTGCTAGGGCAGTGACGGGGGTGGGGGTGTGAAGGGGAAGAGAAAGCAGCTGGGATGGAAGAAACCTTTTATTAGAAAAGTCTCGGCCAGGCAGAATTTGTAGTTATTATATCCCTGCAATTAAACACAGACACCCAGCAAAAAGCATAATCGCTCCCCTTTCATCATCAAGGAGCAGGGAACAGCTGAAATCACCAACACTACAGTCCCTGAGGAGAGGAAAGAGGCCTTTCAGATGGCGGGTGTGTGCACGCAAGTGAGTTCATGTGCAAATACACACACACCCCCATGCACCTCTTCTTTTCGCTTCAGACTCAGAATTCAAGCATGCAGTTGTCTATCTCAAGGTCCCCCAGTCCCAAGGCTGGCACCACAGTCAGCAGTTGCTGAGCGATTTGTCCCACCGCTGCCACCTTTGATCTGAACCACACCTCACAGAGCAAGGGAGAGGAAGAAAGAAGATAAGTTCTCTGGAAAACTCCCACCTCCCAGGCCTCATGAGGTCCTGCCTCGCCAAACTTTCCAATCAGAAAGGTTTTACAGAAATGGGAGAGACCAGGAAATGCTATATACATATGACTCCAGGGCCTCCCGGGTCTTGAACTCAGAGCAACAAAATCTACTCAGACCCTGGTATAGTGACTTCACAGGCATTTAATGATTCAAAAAAAAAGAAGAAGAAGAAGAAGGAAACTTCCCCCCTACCCCCAAAAGTAAATACAGGCTTGGCAGTAGCTGTCTTCTCCCACACACAGAAAAAAGATTTACACCCTGAAAAGCAGTTTAGGATAACCATAAAGCTGAAGTCAGACCACTGGGGCCATTTAATCCCAGCTCTCCCATTTAACCATCAGGGTGGTCTCAGGCAATTACTCTGCTACTCTGGGTCTCAGTTGTTTCATCTGTAAAATGTGGATAAGAACAGCTCCATTCTCAAAATGTTGTTGGGAGTAAACGAGATAATATATGTAAGTGTTCTGCCCAGGCATGGCATGTAGTGCATACTTGATAATGTTGGCTGAAAATAAACATGACTCTTTTTTGAGATAGATTCTCACTCTGTCGCCCAGGCTGGAGTACAGTGGCATGATCTTGGCTCACTGCAACTTTCGCCTCCTGGGTTCAAGCGATTCTCCTGCTTCAGCCTCTCGAGTAGCTGGGATTACAGGCACATGCCACCACGCCTGGCTAAGTTTTGTATTTTTAGTAGAGATGGGGTTTCACCATGTTGGCCAGGCTGGTCTTGAACTCCTGACCTCAAGTGATCTGCCCGTCTCAGTATCACAAAGTGCTGGGATTATAGGCGTGAGCCACTGCGCCCGGCCTAAACATGACTTCTGATGTCATCTGTCTGACTCTCTGTCCCTCGACTACTTTGGAGAGTAGAGCCAGTCTTTCAGTATCATTGGCAAGTCTGCTTTATCATGAAGCTCATCAAGAGAACCATTCTGCCAGCTATCTCCAACAGGGCACCAGAGGTCTTTCTCGACAGGCTGCAGTTGGCATGGGGGAGGAAGGATTCCTTTCATCCAAAGCTGTCCTATGCCCTGACATTTGGCATCCCTGGCCTCACCCACTAAATGCTACTAGAGCCCATCCCCATCACTGTGACAACAAAATGCCCTCTACAGGGGCAGAATTTCCTGGTTGAGAACTTGAAGGTCTAGCAAGTAGAAAGTTTGAAAGGGTTAAATTCTCCAGTCTCTTTCCTAACACCCCCAAATCACCACTACTCCTAACAGTCACCCCGACAATGTGGAAGGCAGCACCACTCACATGCCCGATATTGTCCTCAGAACAGAAAGCAAGGCAGAGGGGGAGGGTGGGGCAGTGGGGCCCAAATTCCAAACAGCTCAGGGAGAGAGAGAGACTTTACAAGACAGGAAAATAAACCCCAAGATTCTGGGACAGCAAAATGGGTGAGAGGGGAAATAAAATGCGTTATCAAAAAGTCTAGGAATGTCTTATATTAGAGGCAAACGCTGCAGGAAATATAGTGACAACGTTTATGAAAGCACTTTCTAAATCATATCGCAAGTTACAGGGATCATCATCATTCAAGAAAGTGAACCTCAGGGAAGTCCTGTGGCCCCTTAGCAACTCTCTCCAGTTGCCCACTACCTCCTGGACGAGTCTTACCGTAGCACAATGCATCATTTTCTCTGGGTAGAAATCCAGGAAGTCAGGAAGCCTTAGGGAGGAGGGAGTGCCACAAAAACCACCTTCACAGTGGCCTGAAACCTGCTGCCTTAGTGCTCTTCCCTCCCTTATTGAGTCAGATTTTTGTTTGTTTGTTGTTGAGATTGGGTCTTGCTCTGTCACCCAGGCTGGAGTGCAGTAGCACAAACACAGCTCACTGCATCCTCTACCTTCCAGGCTCAAGCGATCCTCCCACCTCAGCCTCCCAAGTAGCTGAAACTACAGGTGCATGCCACCACACTCAGCTAATTTTGTGTATTTTTTGCAGAGATGGGGTCTTGCTATTTTCCCCAGGCTGGTTTCAACCTGGGCTCAACTGAGCCTCCCAAAGTGCTAGGTTACAGGTGTGTGCCCCCCTGCCCAAGCTAGTAAGACTATTTTGATGCTTCTACAGGCAGGGAGGTCACTCCAGAAAGTGTAAGTAAGGAGAATCAAAGTCTTCTAAGTGAAACTTTTCTTTTTTTAGATGGAGTCTTGCTTTGTTGCCCAGGCTGGTGTGCAGCGGTGTGATCTTGGCTCATTGCAACCTCCACCTCCCAGGTTCAAGGAATTCTCCTGCCTCAGCCTTCCAAGTAGCTAGGATTATAAGCACCCATCACCATGCCCTGCTAATTTTTGTATTTTTAGTAGAGATGGGGTTTCACCACATTGGCCAAGCTGGTTACAACTGAGACATTATACATCACCCACCAAGTCATTTTCCACTTTACCTTTTGATTGTATGTTCTGGTGGTAGCTGGAGACACCAGGATGGCCAGTGATATTCTTAGAACAAGAATTTTTTTTTACTGCAATGCTCAGTTTAAAGAGAACACTGGTTCTAACATACAGAGTACCTTGCCTCCTAGGAATCAGTCAGAATATATCAATGCCCTAGAACTACATTGAAAATTCACTAACAATTTATCTTCTAAAGCCTATCTTTTCTACCACCATCTCTTCTGCTCAGGCTTACAGATATGAGCTCTGTTGCCTCCCCTACCCCAATATCAGCATGTTTCCCCAATAAGACCACTACATTTGGGGTTGGAAATAAATATGAATAAGGCCTTTGGCTGCAAAGCCAATATTTAATGAAGACCCACTACCAACAGAACATGTCCTTTGAACTGTTCTCCTGAGAGTCTGGGCGGGGAATTTTTTCTCCCCAATCCCACTGGAACACGATCAAATATATGCTCCTAGCTGGCAGGGATAAAAAATATATATGAGGTGAGCTGGTTTAGCCTATGGAATATCAGGGACAGTTGGAAAGCTAAGGTGTTTATATTAGTTAGGATAGCGTAGGTTATGCTGCATTAACAAGTAACTCCAAAATCTTATAACACAGATTTATTTATCATTCAAAATCTATGTCCACAATAGATAAGCAAATGGTTATACTCATTCCGGTCAGAACCCAAGACTGATGATCATATTACTAAAAGATGAAGTGGCAAATCATTCACTGGCTCTTACAGATTCTGCCCAGTGGTCAACCAAAGAACGCTGAGATGTGCAAACACATTATGTGTTGAAGAAGATGAAATCCTGAATATCTGTGAGGAGCCTCAATGACAACCATAGTGAAATGGCCCCCATGGAGGGTCAAGCCCAGGCTCTTAGCCTCACTAGCACCATGTTCTAAGCACTAACTATGTTTACTAAAGACCTATTATATGCCAGGTAATTTAGAAGGCACATTACACACAGCACTCAACATTTCTGCAATTAGCCCAAGGTCAGTTAACCAACAGGTAAGTGACAGAAACAGGATTTCAAGCCAGGATGGTCCAACCCAAAGCCTTGGTTCTTTTCATTACACTGCCCATCTTCCCAAGAAAGCAGCAAGTTAACAGCCCAGCTCTGTCTAGCAGTTCATAACAGAGACACAGAAAGTATGGTGTGTCTGTCCTCAAAGCAGCTCTGACAGTACTCCGGGTGTCTGCCTTGTTGCCTCCAGCAGGGGAGAAAGGGCAAGGCTGCTGTTTCTTTTCTGAAGTTTCCCAAACTCCAAAGCCCTTTACCCTCATCCTGGTCAAAGCCAAGGAAGCAACAAGCAAGCTCTACCTAAGAAATTTTCTCCTAAGCAATTCTCCAGCCCAAGCATTTATTAGAGTGATGCTAAATAAAATGCAGCTGCAAAGAATTTAATTTTTAAAACGTAAGCTTCCCGTTGCCATAGATCAATTAAACCTTCTTGATTTTATTGCCAGGTTGACATGGGAATATTTATCACTGTTTGCCATGGGAGCTCTGCTCTGCCGCTATGTTCAACAAGCTAAGCAGGCAGCCCACTCAGGGCCCCTGGGGCAGGGAAATGGGGCCACCAAGGATAACTCTGCCCTGCCCCAATCAGGGGAGATGGGAAACTAAAAAGCTGGAACGGTTCATTAAAATGTCCTCTCTGCATTGAGCAGATTAAGGAACCAACACTGGCTAAAACACAGAATTCTCTTTACTAATTAGCAAAGGAAAGGTAAAATATAAACAAGCTCAAGGAAGAATTTGGGACCATGGACATTCAAACACTCTTGGAAGGAGAAATTGGTATCACCTCTCCAGAGGGTAATCTGACATCTGTACCAAAGCTGCCCTAATTTGTCTAGGAATCTGTAAAAGCAACTAATCAGAGACATACTCATTAATGAGTATTACAAAGATATTTATATTAGAGCTATTTATAATAGTAGAAATTTGGGGGAAAAAAACCAACTAAACATCCAACACTAAGGAATGACTTGAGAAACCATTAACAACTGTGATACAGGCTGGGCATGGTGGCTCACGCCTGTAATCCCAGCACTTTGGCTGCAGCTGGAGGATCACTTGAGCCCAGGAGTTCAAGACCAGCCTGGGAAACATAGGGAGATCCCACCTCTACAAAATTTAACAACAACAACAAAATTAGCCAGGCATGGTGGTGCATACCTATAGTCCCAGCTACTCAAGGGGCTGAGCTGGGAGGATCGTTTGAGCCTGAGAGGTTGAGGTTGCAGTGAGTCATGATTGTTCCACTGCATTCCAGCCTGGGTGACAGAGTGAGACCCTGTCTCAAGAAAACATTGTAAAGCAGTAAAGTATTTATTGAGATGGGGAAAAGCTTCCAACACAATGTAAACAATGGCATCATTTTTTAAAGTATTTGGCATTGTAAAAGACTAGGAAGACAATACAATGACAACAATGGTGATTTCTGGTTGGTAAGATTATCAGTGACTTGAGAGGAAGACGGTTTCCTTCATACTTTCTCTGGGTTTTCCAATATTTCTATATTAATTACTGTTACTCTTATAAGAAAAAAATTATCTTCAGAAATAAAGAACTTAAATACAATTTCACACAGATGTAGACATTGGACTCACATTCACTAATGTATTCAATTTCAAGGGACAAAATGTCATGCCTCCTGGCTGTTACCTGATCAGCTCCCTAAACCCTCTATCCTCATTCAAGGGTGGATGGCAAGACCCTGACCCCAAGAATTGAGTCCAGAGAACTCAATCCAGTTCACAGTCACTATGGCTGACCTGGTTCCCGGCCAATCACAGCAGGAAGAATCAGATCCAGGCTGAAAGAGCAGAAGAAAGGAATGTGTGAGCCTTTTAAGGGAGCCAGAAATTTCATTTGGGCCTGTTTTCTTGTTTCCGTTTCCAATTTCTAACCTGACAGGGTACGCACTGGCTCCAGTAACTTTAATTCCCCCCCAGGAAAGAGTCACAAAAACAATACAGCCTGAAATCCATGACCTTCTACATGGAGAGGTCATCAGTTTACTGTCGGACAATCCAACTAACACAGAAGTGGATTTGCCATAGTTAATGCAGGAAAGAAGACTTTGAAGTATAATGGGAAGAAAAAAATATGTACAGTAACTTCAAATAAGAGTCCAGAACTTATAAATCCATAACTACCCTCCCTTCCAGCATAAACAGGTGGTCATAGTAGAATCAGCAGAACTATCTCTTTTATGAATGAGATTAACAATGATTGTGGATGGATAAGAATGAATGACAAGGCTGGGCATGGTGGCTCATGCCTGTACTCCCAGCACTTTGGGAGACCGAGGCGGGCAGATCACGAGGTCAAGAGATCGAAACCATCCTGGCTAACATGGTGAAACCCCGTCTCTACTAAATATACAAAAAATTAGCTAGGCATGGTGGTGGGCACCTGTAGCCTCAGCTACTCGGGAGGCTGAGGCAGGAGAATGGCGTGAACCTGGGAGGTGGAGCTTGCAGTGAGCCGAGAGCACACCACTGCACTCCAGCCTGGGTGATAGAGTGAGACGCCATCTCAAAAAAAAAAAAAAAAAAAAAAAAAAAAAAAAGAAGGATGTTCCTTACATGAGTGGTTGAAACCTGGTGCCTTTCTTCTAACTAACATCTTGGCAGGCAGTAAATACAAATCCAGCCACATAAAAAAAATCACCCAAGCAGATCAATTAACAAATAGGGAGATTAAATAAATAATCAAAAATCTCCCAACAAAGAAAAGTCCAGGACCTGATGGCTTTACTAGTGAATTTTATCAAACATTTAAAGAACTAACATCAATCCTTCTCGAACACTTACAAAAAATTGGAGAGGAGGGAATACTTTCAAACTTATTTAACAAGACCAACATTGTCCTGATACCAAAGCCAAACAAAGACACTACAAGAAAGCTACAAGCCAATATCCCTAATGAACATACAAGCAAAAACACTCAACACAATCAGCAAACCAAATTCAACAGCACATTAAAAGAATCATGCACCATCATCAAGTGGGATTTATCCCTGGAATGCAAGGATAGTTTAATATATGCAATCAATAAATGTGATGGACCACATTTAATGGTATATATACCACATTAACAGAATAAAGGATACCATATTAACAGAAAAAGCATTTGACAAAATTCAACATCCTTTCATAATAAAAACTCTCAACAAATTAAGTATAGAATGAATTTACCTCAACATAATAAAGGCCATATATGACAAGCCCACAGCTAACATCACACTCAACAGAAACAAGCTGAAAACTTTTCCTCTAAGATCAGGAATAAGGATGCCCACTCTCACCATTTCCATTCGGTATGGTAATAGAAGTCCTAGCCAGAGCAATTAGGCAAAAAAAGAAATAGGAGGCATGTAAATTGGAAAGAAAGAAGTAAAACTGTCTCTGTTTGCAGATGACATGATCTTATACATAGAAAACCATGAAGACTACACCAAAAAACTGTTAGAATAAACAAATTCAGTAAAGTTGCAGGATACAAAATCAACACATAAAAAGCAGCTGCACGCCTATACACTAACAAAGAATTATCCAAAAAAATTAATCCCATTTACAATAACATGAAAAAATAAAATATTTTTATAGGAATAAAATTTATTCCTAGAAATTAACCAAAGAGGTAAAAGATCTGTACAATGAAAACTATAAAACATTGATGAAAAAAATGGAAAGATACACACATAAAGGAAGATATCCCATACGACCTAAAGCCATCAACAGGTTCAATGCAATCCTTATCAAAATTCCAATGGCATTTTTCACAGAAATAGAAAAAAAATCCTAAAATTCATGTGACACAAAAGACTCCAAACAGAGCAATGTTGAGCAAAAAGAACAAAGCTAGAGGCATCACACTACCTGACTTCAAAACATATTACAACGCTGTAATTATCAAAACAATACATACTAACATAAAAACAGACATATAGACCAAAGGAATAAAATAGAGAGCCCAGAAATACATCTATGCATTGACAGTCAATTGATCTTCAACAAAGGTGCCAAGAACACACAAAGGGGAAAGAACAGTCTCTTCAATAAATGGTGTTAGAAAAACTGGATATCCATATGTGGAAGAAAAAATTGATCTCTTATCTCACACCATATACGAAAAATTGATCCCTTTTCTCAGATCATATGCAAAAATCAACTCAAAATGGATTAAGAACTTAAACATAATGTAATGTACAGCATGGTGGCTATAGTTAATATTACTGTATTGTATACTTGAAATCTGCTAAGACAATAGATCATTCATGTTCTCTTCATACAAAAAAGGGAACTGTGTGAGGTAAGGGATATGTTAATTAGCTTCAGCTCAGTAATCATCTCACAATGTATGCATACATCAGAACATCATGTTGTATGCTACAGATACAACTTTTAGCTGTCAATTATGCCTCAGTAAAGTTGGGAAAAGATTTAAAAATCACATGTTAGTATATGCATGTAACTCACATGTTAGTAAATCACATGTTAGTATATGCATAGTATCTCTGGAAGATGACACAAAAACTGAGTAACAATAGGTAGCTGTACAAAGGGAACCTGGGAGGCTAAAGGACACGGTGTAAATGAGACTTTCTTCTCACTGCATGTTTGCTCCTTCTAAAGGTTGTGCCATGTGCATGTATTAACTATTTAAAAACTGAATAAATAGAAGTCCTTGTCTAAAAGTAAACTTTGCCCTAAAACACAAATGTACTGCAGCTGATCTTGCAACCTAGGGGAGTGCAAAGTTTTTATTTATCAAGGTACTGCTCTGTTTAAGGCAGTATCCTGATATGACTTTTGGAGGTTTAAAAAAAAAAAAAAAAAAAGCCTGTAGAGATGTTCTAGAAGGAGAGGAAAGGGTTAATTTTTCTGTATCTAACAAGGGAAGAATTTTGTGCTTCTGAGGATAGCTCTGGAAAGATGGTAAGTGGCATGGAAAAGAGAGAAAGTGCCTAGGAGAAAGAGGCATTAGTCACATGCAGGAGGCCTGACCCTAATTAGAGGCACTGCCAGGGAGAAATTCTCTGTGGCAAGCAGAACTTCAAAAATGTCCAGGAACAGTGCTATCCCAACCTTATGTCCTGCTCTGTGCCACAATTACCACCCAACCCTCTTCACTACACCTTCAGCTAGCAGTACAAGTCAATATGTAATAACGTGGTGTTGGGCTTTGGAAAAATGAAGGGGGTATCCCAAGTGGGGCCAGGCAGGCTGCTCAAGAGGAAGAATAGCAGACAACAGAGCCGAAATATGGTCAGGGACTGCAGTGTGCTGGGTGCAGGGCAGCCTGACTGGGAAACATGCTCCCTGCAATCCCATGGAAATAGTGAGGGGCAGAGGGGCCTAGGGAGAAACTTTCTACAAAACACGGGATATGGATTTACAATATTTCATTTGGATATCATGATCCCTGAAGCCTAGAGAGCTTGGGTCATCCACTCCATCCCCACTCATTTGGAAGGCAAGGTTAGAATCTCCTGTCTCTTCTCTTCTCCCTATTTTCCCCCTCTCCTGCTTCTTTCTTTCTTTCTTTCTTTTCTTTCTTTCTTCTTTCTTTCTTTCTTTCTTTCTCTCTCTCTCTCTCTCTCTCTCTCTCCCTCCCTCCCTCCCTCCCTCCCTCCCC
>NW_012099321.1:1244226-1253076 GCF_000951045.1 Mandrillus leucophaeus
CTCCACCTCCCAGGTTCAAGCGATTCTTCTGCCTCAGCCTCCCAAGTAGCTGGGATTACAGGCATCCGCCACCATGCTCAGCTAATTTTTTGTATTTTCAGTAGAGACGGGGTTTCACCACATTGGCAAAGCTGGTCTTGAACTCATGACCTCAGGTGATTTGCCCGGCTTGGCCTCCCAAACTGCTGGGATTATAGGCGTGAGTCACTACACCCAGCCTCTGCTTATTCTTTTTAAGAGGAATTAGCTAAGCATCTAAAACATCTTAGATGTTGATTCAGCTGAAGGCAAAGATAGAGACCAGTGCCCAAATAAGCTCAAATCTTCCTCTAACACCCCAGAGAAATAGTGTTGCCTCCCCTGCTCCTCCCTCCAATTAGGTAAATAAAGAAGATCAGAGGTGATCCACTCCCAAGCACACCCAACTCAAGTCAGGAGTGCTTTTCTCCATTCTGGTCTGCAACTGTCTCCAGCATAACCAAGTCCCTAAACACAAACTTTTTCTGAACATTAGACCTCACCCCTCCACTGCTTATCCCTGCCCAAACTCAGCTACAATCCAGTGTGGAGCTCACACACTGACGACAACACGGACAAGAACAGGCTCCTACCAGATGTGAAACCAACTCAAACTCAACACTACAGAAATGTGTCTCCTCTCAACAAAGGAAAATACAAATCTTCAGTGTTCTCCTTCTGAATCTACTCTTCAGCCACCTCCTTACTAAATTTTCCTGCATCTAGGATGTGTCATTTCCTACAATAAATCCATATAGATCCAGCCCCTCAGAGCCAACAGCCCCTTCTTGCCACACATACACACCTCCCAAGGTCCAGTCCCTCCTCTCCCAAAGAAAGGCGGGGCCCCTGGACATCACAAAGATGGTTGTGTTTCCTCAGACCTGACAGCCCAGTCCCATGACCGGCATACACTGATGCTCCCTCATGCGGCCCAGCCTCCTCAAACCCACATTCGGCTCCCACTAACTACTCAGGGCAACCACAACCCCGAGCCCCAGTGCCCTGAGCCCCTGGGGGCCAGTCACACAGGAGGAACTCCTTCCATGCCCAGGAAAGGGAGCCTTTTGCCTGAGTCTGCTCTGGGAGGCTGGAGCACTCAAAAAAACTGCTCAGAAAAAGATATCTCAAAGAAAAAAAATCCTTCATTTTTCTAGAGTCAGCATGTATTTATTTGGCTTCCTCTCATCACTGTGTACTACTTACAACTTGTCAGTTTCAACCTCTCCCCAGATGCACAAAAACCCTTTGGGAGTAAGGAAGAATACAGAGACAGTAGCCACTCTCCATCCACCACAACCCTCAGGGTGCCCCTTTCCTGGAGACAGCGCAGCTCTGTGTGGCCGCGTACTCCCGAGCAGCATCCGAGGAGTTCCGCTGGCTGACCTCAAACAAATCCTCTTTTACCTCTTGTGCCTTATTGCCCTGAGTTGTGTTCAGTTTCCCTCAAATTTCTAATTCCCAAGTATCCAGATTCAGCAGTGGGAAATGAAGACTCCGAGGCCTAGAAGCAGGAAAGTGCCTGGGCCCTGGAATGGAATTCAGGTTCCTCATCTCTCCTTTGACCCCAGGACAGTCTGTCCCACTCAGAGGGCAGCACAGCTCTCAAGGAGGGCACTGAGGAAAAAGCCCTGGGTGGCACCAGCTTGTTAGGAGAAAAGCAATCGCCCTGCCTGACCCCTGCTCTTATCCCACTGACACCTGCTTTCCAAGTACCTCTTACTTCTCTCCTCCAAGCCCCCAAATCAGGCACAAGGCATAACCTTTTAGGGAGAAAGGAAATAACTGCCTGTATTCTCCACTGGAATAATATACAAGATCACACTTACCTTTGCCAAGACTTGAACAGTTGTCAGAGAGTTTCCCTCCCACCCACCCCACACCAACAGTGTTTAAATTGCTTTGAAACACCATCTGGGAGACATTATCATCACAAACATTTAAAGCTCCAATTCATAAAAAGGCAAAAGAAAGAAAACACACACATACACACACCCTACCTGTGACTCGACAAATGTTTTGGGACATGTGTTTATCCTAAAAAAGCACACCTAGACACCCCAAAAACACTCTTGCGGGCTCCACCTCATTCCTTCCCCAAGAGTATTCTGACCTGTCTGCACAGGTATCCATGAGAAATGAAAAGAACACGGTGAAAACATGATGGCCCTCTCATAGGAACTGGTGTGAAACGGATGAGGCTCAACATGCTGCCTAGGCATCTTCAGCAGCACAAAAAAAGGCAGCCAAGGAATCACCGGACACGGTCAAACCTTTGGGGCATGATTCCACACCTCTCAGAGCCTTCTATTGAATAAAAGGACACCCTATGTGGAGTTGGAACATTTGACTTTTATTTGCCGGCCCTAAAGTACCCGGGAGGACTGGGTCTCCCAGGCCTGGCCTACATCTTGTGAAGGTTACATACCTCAGAAGGTTAAAGCTCAGATCAAGCCTCTTTGCAAAATGTCCACAGTCCCTGCCAAGGTGCTCTGGAATTTCTCTGCAGTCCTGGCCTATGTAGGACACCTGGAAATTAAATGGAACAGAAACAATGTGGCAAACGGAAATCACCCATCTGCTCCCAATCCTGAAATTATTGATCCAATGATTGCTTCTGCAACTTGAAACACAAGTTTCTCACACACAAAAAGGCCACATTTGTGACTGTTTCCCTGATCAAATCAGTTTTGGGGGCTCCAAGGACACCACCAACAGCTCCCCTTTCCTGGTGCAGTTAACATGATGGAGACTAATCCCAAGACAATGGAAATTGGACTAAAATTGGCCAGATTCAGGTGTCCAAAAGAAACCTGAATATCAGGGCACGTTGATATAACTGCAACAATCGCCCTCTCACTCAGGGGCTTTTGCAACAGCTGCTCCTCTGCCCCTTCTTCTCCCTCTCCTCCACTGCCCCCCAGTACCCTGGTATGCACATTACCTCATAAAACACACAGCAGATGCACTTACCAGCATTCAACCTTCAGGGTGCTGGAACAAACAGGGTTGGAAAAGAAAACCTCCCCAGACCACCAATCCCATCCAGTTGCCACCGTGTACAAAATGCCCTCCACACCCAAAAAAAGCTGATTTGAAGGCCACAGGGCAACAATGTGTGCCCGGGGCTCCTGAATGTCCCTCCTCCAGAGGCCCTTTGGCAGCCAATCCCACTCTGTGCACAAAGTTGTTTCCCTGGGCATTCTTCTATCTATTACAGATTATTTATTATTAAGTACCTGTATGTGCCCAAATATTAAAAGGCTGAACTGAACTGATTCCAGAACTGATGCCTGTGAGAAGGTCAGTGGGCTTTCTCACTACCCTAATCACCCAGTTTTTGGAACCCATTTTTACAGACAGCACTCTGTGGGCAGACTAGCAACTAATCCCCAAACCATAAAATAAACCCACGGGGCTGAGCTGACCAGTGGGCCACAATGCATGCTGTTTCCCTAAAGTACAACATGCTCAACCCCCAGCTCGAAATCCAAGCCCAACACACGGCTACAACCTTCTTCTGGTTTCCCTACAAATCACATTCTTCCACATATACAAAGATCTCTTAGAATGAGAAAGAGATTCCCCAGGAGGTTGTTTCCTCATGGGAAACAAGACTACGGTGACCATCTTACATCCTCAGATATTAGGTTCAACCATGTGAGCTACGAATATCCATTTTAGAACCACAAAATAGCTCTTTTACATGGTTCAACCTCATATAAGCTACACTGAACCCTGACACCCTCAACATCTCCAGTCACCTCTCAACCTTCTCCTATCCACTGAGGACAAACTGCTGACAATGCAATATCCTATATCCACTCTCCTTCAGTAACTTCATTCTAGGAGAGAAAATAAGGAGAAAGAACAGAAAAACAGCTGACTCCAAGAAAGTAATTTTGACTCAAGAAGATATAGGCTAAAAAATAAAGGACTCTAAGTTCAATCTAGCAGTCTCTCCTCTTTCTACCTGGGGTCCATCTTTCTTCACAATTCTTTGTGTAATAAATTAAGTTCTGCTTCCAAGCGGAGAGAGAAATCATACGCCAAAGAGAGACTGTGGCTATAAGGCTCTAGTCCATCTGGGGACTTCGATCTCCCTCAGGATCTCTGCTTAATCAGCAGCTTCTTCTGTATTGTACATTCACAGTGAACCCCAGGTCCATGGCACTCACCAGAAAATCCATCCCATTCACCCCAGCCTGCACCACTACCTTGTACATATTATCAGTCAAGACCTCTGTGATATATATAGTAGAGACATTGAGTTTTAGATGTAGAAACTGAGTTCTTTCCTCTTAGAATGGCCAAGGACTAAATCTCAGAGAGACCCAGTTTGTCAAAACTTCTTATGTTTTATACAAGGAAACTAAGACTCCAGAGGCCTGCCCAGCACAATACAGCTTCTTAGTGACAGAGCCCAGATCAAGTCCTATACCATAAATAAGGACTTCCAACTTGGGAGCCATGGAGTGTTTACAAATCTACATGTGGGTTTGAGATTTCTCTTTTTTTTTTTTTTTTCTTTTTCTTTGTAAGAGATGGGGTTTCGCTGTGTTGCTCAGGCTGATCTCAAACTCTGAACTCAAGCAATCCCCCCACCTCAGCCTCCCAAAATAGCTGGAATTGCAGGTACAAGCCACCATGTCAGGCAGACATGAGTTTTCTTGATCAGCAAATGCCAATGGTGCATCTATCATCATGTTTTGGCTTCAAAATGAGTCTTCTGAGCTGAAAGGGCAAGAACTTCTCCCATGGTGCTACACTGAGGGCCCAAGAAGACTGTTAGAGCCTGGGAAAAGAGAGGGATATTTGCTTCCCTTTTTCTTCTGTAGGAGTTCCATTCAAAGGAAACAGGAGCACCAAGGAGAGCTATCACCACAAAGCATTTGGATCACTCACAACATCTGATGAGACTGTCAGCAGCCTGTTTCATTACATGGTCTTAACTATATGACATCCCAGGAAGACTAAGAAAAATACAAGCTGTTCTCATTGTTCTCAAATGTGAAGACCAAGTCTCAAAAGTTTAGCATGAGAACCAACTTGGTAAGTAATCTGCATGCTTAGATAACCCCTGTGGTAAAGTAGAAGCTTTTAGAGATGTGAGTTAAGCCGACCAGGCTGAAGGGCTCAAATCGGCTGGAAAAGGCTTAAAAGCAGCAAGCAGTCACTGCCAGATATTGCAAGCAACACTTGAAGCTAGAAAAAAGACTTAAGAAGAGCTTCTGAGGGAAGACATTACCTCTCAGGATGTCAGGAAGCTTCTTAGAGCACAGGACCACCTAATGTAAGATGCAAGGCCAGAAGAGCCAAACCAAAAATAGTTTGCTTCTTCAGCAAAAGGGAGATGGGATACAGAGATTAATATATCTTAAATGGCACAGAAGCAAGAGCATATTCAGAACACCACTGTATTTAGTCAATTACCTTGATTTAGACTGCATTGAGGAACAAAGATTCGAACTTATAATTGCTCTATTTTCTATAATTTGTACCCTAAGACTTCCACCCTGTGTGGAATAACAGGAGGGACACCATTACCAGGCAAATGAAAATATAACAAGTTAAAGATCCCTATGGAGAGGAAACTAGAAAGGGAAAGGAGAGTCTGGAAGGGGTCCCCATCCATGTACACACACAATCCCTCCAAGCTGAAGCTGCAGAAAATGACCAAACCATAGAAGACTGCAGGTTTCACTTTGCTTTGGGACTTTCTAGCTCCCAGGGCATTTCTGGAGATGAGTTTGTCAACAGTCAGATGTTGAGGAGATTATTTTATGATGCCTGCCCCTAGCCAGGGGTGGGAGATCCTCGATTTTAAATTTGTAATACTGAGCTGGGCACAGTGGTGCACACTCGTATTCCCAGCTACTCAGGAGGCTGAGGCAGGAAGACAGCTTGAGCTCAGGAGTTCAAGGGTGCAGTGAGCTATGATTGCGCCACTGCATGTCAGCCTGGGCAACAGAGCAAGCCCTTATCATTCATTCATAAATAAATAAGTGTATGTGTGGTACTGGAAGCTGTTGGAGTAGAAACAACCATAGGTAGAAATCTGATTCCCAGTACTGCCACTGCTAGCTGTGTTGTCGCGGATAAGTCACCATCTTCAAGTCTCTGTTTCCTCTTCTGCAACTGGACTAACACTAACTCCTCCAAAGGTGTTAAGAATAATGTAAAAACCAACATGTATTAAATGCCTATCATGTGCTTGTTATCTATTCAATCCTTATGAATCAGCCCCATGCATATTATTGTCCCTATTGTACTTACAGGAATGCGATGAGCTAACATATTAAAAGTGCACAACACTGTCCTTGGCACCCAGTGGCCACTCTGTTAAACAGCTGTTGAATGAGACCACTCTCCCCACAGAAGGGATTCATTAGTCCAGTATCTCTTGGGCACAAGATTTCAGTGCCCAAATTCCAAGTTTGTATTTGTGTCTACAATTGTATTAAGTTGTCTAAGCTAGAGGAAAGAGAAATGACTTAATGCTGAACATAAATGATGCATTCAAGCCAAGAGAAGCCAAATGAAGTCAGACCCATGGCAAATGAAAAGACTTTTACAGAGAAAAGCAATAGGAAGACTGCAACATCCCCAGGCATGTGGCATCATAGGCTTGTGGAGCTCCTAAAAACCAGCTCCACAGCAGTCAGCCCACAGTGGCCTTAAAAGCAGTGACCTAACTTCAAGCCAAGCAGCATTCATCTCATTAAATTGTTTAATTGTATAGTATTTTTTTTCTTTGCACTTAAACCATCCCTTCATTTGGGATTTATAGGTCTCTGGATACGGGAAATTTGTATCTGGCTTTACGTTTTAATATTTGAGTAACACTGTAATAAAAACTATATTCACACGATGGGTTCATGGGAAGTTTTGCGGGTTTTATTTTTCTCCCTTTAAGAAGGATCTACTAAAGTCTGACAAGTACTGTTCCATGCTACCCACATTCAAGGTGCTACCTCTTAAAACGGCAGCCATTAGAAATCACTGGGAGCAGAATGTGAAAAACAAAACAAACAAACAAAAAAACACAACCCTCCGGGGCCTGGCACTCAAATCCACTAACCTGGGCAGTTTGGGAAATGGGGCACTAAGACTCTCCAGGGGCATTTTCCCAACCTACCTTCTTAGCTCCTCCCCAGGCAACTCGGTCTAGTAAAACAGTCCCCAAGGGCCTAAAATGCTTCACCCACACTTCCATGAATGTCCTTGGGCTGTGTGGAGTAGGCTAAGAACAGTTGTTGCAGGAAAAATCAAATCTAGGAAACGCAGGAAGAGCAAAGGGAAAGGAAGCACAGGAAAGTGCTCAGCCCCCTGAACTTGTAGCAAGGTACACCGGGAGAATATCACATCTGAAAACACAGAGACCTAGGGTCTGGGGGGCGGGGAACCCTCCTTCTTAGGTAGATACTCCAAGAGAAGGAAGAGGCCCTCTTGTCCAGTCCCTCCCTCCAGGCAGTCATAGTAACTCCCAGGGAAAAAAAAAAAAAAAACCTTTCCCCGATGGCTGAACAAGACGGGTCATTTTTAGCCTCTCTGCAAGCTGGTAGCTCACTTCCGAACTCCGGTCTTTCTCCAGCTCTCTCCTCCCAGGCTGTGGGTCAAGGGACAGAGCCAGTATTCCTAAGTAACAAAAATGTTAAATGGGGGGGTGTACAGAGACAAAGGAAAGGCTTATTTCCAGTAACACCTGGCATGGTGCCTGGCATACAGTAGGCACTCAATAAACATGTGTACCTGATGAAATGACAGGACTCTGGAAAAAAAGAAAACAGGCAGCGGCCAGTTTAACGGGCAGCACAGATGGCCCTCACTGCATCTGTAAGAGCTGTAAAAACCTCTCTAGAACCTCCTCTAAGGAGGAATCATTCCCTTCAGCCCAAAGTAATCTCAAAATCCAATTGTGCCTGACACTACCCGCCTTAGGCAATCCAAGAGGAGAGCTTCAAAAACTCAGAACTATTTCTCCAGGGTGTGCAGGGAAAGGTGGGAAGTAAGAGGGATCTGGCTTCATCAGAGAAGAGAAGAGGTTAAAGACAGAGAACTGGCTTTTTCAGCAGGTAAGAAAGACACCTGGTCCCAGCGTTGCTGGGTTCATCCCTCCAGCCATGAACACCTGAGGCTTCACTACAGAGCTAAAAGCATGTAAGTCTGGGTGTCTGGCACCCAGGGTTGAAACTGGCGTGTTGCCATTCATCACAGACTCCTGTTCAAGAAATCGAGTGTGGAAATAGAACTGGAGGTCGGTAGCCTTCCATCAGCCTTTGGCTATGGCGTAGCCCATTCAGCGCAGGGCCCACCAGCACCCTCATCTCCAGGGATGTGCTGGGACTTTGGGTACCCTAGACACTTTTGCCTACATAAACCCCTTCCTCTATTTACAAATAAGTAAATTTATATATTACAACTGCATTGGTATAAAGATGACTATATCAGTGTGATTTATCAAAATGGATTATTTGACCAAAAGTTTTAAAAATTCGGATTATGAAATTGGAACATTTTCTGTGGGCCCCCAAAAGTACCGGGGGCCGTCAGCACGGTGTCCGCTGGGCCTGCTCAGTGAGGCGCTAAGGGCAGAGGGAAGTGGGGGGAACGGGGGACCTTCGAGGTGTTCTTCCCGCAGAGCCAGGGTGTGTGCCAGGCCCGAAACGGGGTCTGTAGTCGCCCCACTAGGGCGAACCTGAGCACCTGACGCTCACCGCCTGCAGATGCAGCCCCCTGAGGCGGGGACAGGGGTGTCTAGGCCCTGGGGAACCCCTGTGCGCCGCTATTCCTCCCCACGCGGACTGCGCCCCGGGCGGAGGCGGGGCTGGC
>NW_012099321.1:1253426-1284466 GCF_000951045.1 Mandrillus leucophaeus
GGCCTGACCCCGACTCCCCGCGCCCCTCCCTCCCCCGGGTGTCCCAATGCCCAACACTCCATGCCCACAACTTTATCGCGTTAGTCTGGGCCAGGCCTGAGGTGGGGGGATTCCTATCAGGGGCGCCCCTTCTGAGCCGTTAGCTGAGCTGTAGCCAGCCGGGCCTTTCCTGCATTTCGCAAGCTGCGTTACATAAGGGCCCTCAACTGCAGCGAGCAGGGGCCTCTTGGCTGAACTCCCCTCCCCACCAAAGCTGGTAAGTTAGAAGGTTGAAGGACTCCCGGTGGGGCGGAGTTTCCATTTGTAGGAGGGGAGGGGGATGGGGGGGTTGAATTTCCCTATAAATAAAACGTGGGCTTGGTTAAGACCACCCCATCCTTTCCCTGTGGCCTCTAAGAGTTGACAATAATAAACCCTGGGGAAGGATAATTGGCTGGTGACCCCAAGTTTCAAGCTTTTCTTCTCCTGCTTCTCAGAGGGAAAGAGATTTGTGAGGCTTAAAGTCATCAGTGGGGTCATTCGCGCTGTTCCCCACCCACCCCATCTGGAAGAGCTGGCCATGGGCCTCCTGTCTGGATGAAAGTAGACCCGGTGGGCAGGTAAATCCCTAAACCCATGCCTGTTTTTCTCTGAAAGGATCCAAATTTTCTCCTTGCCTATTGCCTCCAAGCCCAGGATGCACAAAGCTACCAGATATCAACTGGTTGTCATCTTCCACTCCTGCTGCAGCTAAGACCCACCCCAGCCTTAACTGGCATCGTCTCTCAGACAGCCCTGGTCCTAACACATTGTTAGGTGGGCCCTTGTCAGCATTTTGATGAGCAGTGTTGATCTCGGAGGGTTGACCTTCCTGCCCCTCTCTCAGCTGGGAGGAGCAGACTCAGAAGACTGGAGCAGTAAGAATGCAGTCTTGACTGTGTTTACTTTGGGGGATTCCAGGAAATGCTGCAACAAAAGGTCCTGCAGGCCAAAAAAGAAAGCTTACCCTCCAGAGATAAGGGGATCAAAGGGAACCTTCCCAGGCCTGCTGGCCCAAGGACCAGCTCCCCCGCCTCCTCCCTCCTTCTCTGCTGGACGCACCCTCTCTGGTCCATTGTCCACTTTTGTCTGCTTTTCCTGCCTGAAAAGGAGGAAGTGAGCCTGGGCCCAGCCAGCACTCTGCCCTCTGCAGCTGCCTTTCAGCTCAGCTTTCCTAGAAGGGCTTTGACAGATAGAAGAGGACTTGTGGAAACAGGCCCAAGCCGACTCAAAGATGAGATTAGAGAACGGCTCTCGCTTCCCCGACCAGAAGGGAGTTACTGAAGGTCATCTCATCCATCCCCCTGCCTCCATACACAGCTGGGTCGTCTGAGCATAGGCTGTTCTGCAGACACTACCAATGTCACCATAGTGGGCAGGTATCTTTCCCCTTTTCCACACCCTCTCACTACTATTGCCTCCTCCACATAGCCCCAGGGCAACCATTTTAAAAGCCCAATTTGATCCTACCTAAAATCTTTCAGTGGCTCCTAATCAACTAATAATTAATACAGTTCAGAATCTCTAGTATGTCCCTGAAGATCTCTTATAATCCCATCAGTTCTTACCTCTTCAGCCACGTGTCCCAGCTCTCCCGTCCTCTGATTGGTTTCGCAGAAGCTGTTAGTGTCGGCTGGAAATGCTTCCCCACCCACTGCTGTCTCTGTGAACACATCAAGAAGGCCAGTTGATGGCGTGGGGAAGGATCATGTGCAGAAATCACAAAAATTAAGATCACGATAGCTCTGTTGGAGGGGGGCTTTAGTGTTGGAACTGTAAACTGTAACAATAGGGAGTTATTGAAAGTTCTTGAGCAAAGTAGTTGTCTTAGTCTACTAGGGCTGCTATACCAAAATGCCATAAACTGAGTGCTTATAAACAATAGAAATATATTTTTCACAGTTCTAGAGGCTGGGAAGCTGAAGATCACGGCACCCACGATTTGGTGTGTGGTGAGGGCCCATTTTCTGGTTCCTAGACAACAGCCTTCTTCCTGTGTCCTCAGATGGTAGAAGGGACAAGCTAGCTCCTGTGGGCCACATTTATAACAGCACTAATCCCATTCCTGAGGGCTCCACGCCAGTGATCTAATCACCCCTCAAGGCTTTACCTCCTAAGACCTTGAAGGTTATGACTTCAACATGCAAATTTGGGAGGAACACAAACGTTCAGACCGTAGCAGAAGTAATTTCCTGAATGTTGTTGGGGGAGGACACCAGCAGAAACAAACTGGAGTCACCTGTCCTTACTCCTCAGCTTTTGGAGTTAGTCTTCAGATTAGAAGAACAAGGAGAAGGAGGAGGGGAAAGGAGAATAGAAGGAACAGAAGGAGGAAGAGGGGGAAAGGGAGAGAGGTAAAAGGAAAAGAAAAAGAATCTGTGTCCCTGGACCAAGGAAGATTGGAAGCCGGGAGGGGGAACATCCTTCTACCTCCTCATCACCATTTCGAACCAAAACAAAGATTAAACAGAAATAGTGAAGATAGTGAAGTTCCTCCGTAATGTACCCCTCCCTCGGGGAGGGGAGAGAGCAAAAACAAAAACAAAAACACTGAGATAAGACTGACCTAGGAGCTAGACAAATAATTCCTCCAGAATACAAAGAGTTTACAAGGGTGAAAATAACAGACAAGTCCCGTAGGGGCTTCGTCCTGAACACAGCTCTTTCTGCCCCAGCCACAGGAGCACTGAGGTAAAAGCTGGGCTCATGCAGTCACGGTCCTCTCACACCATTCTATGACTCATTGAAAGTGAACTGCACGCTTCCTATCCTGCCCCATCTTACTTCACAGCCGCTGTGCCCCAGCTTCTGGCCTTGTGCTAGGCACTGGGGACATCTGTGGCTAATACACACTGTTCAGGAGAGACGCTCAGACTTGTACACAGACATTCGCAGCACTGTGTCAACAAGAAGTGCCGTCATTGTGATCCTGTTTTCTAAACCCCAAATTGAAGCACGTAGCCCAGCTTGTACAAATGCACTCAGGAGGACCACAAGACAGAAAGTTCAAATCCAACCTACACTGACCACCCTGAGCCTGTGAATTCTGGAGCTCTGACGGGCACATGAAGAGCAACAAGGTTCAACTCATACAACTGGAGATTTCCTTATCGCCCTTGATGAAGAGGGCAATATTTTATTCCTATTGTCATCATTGTTATTATTATTCTGCTTTGGCAGAAGAGGCCCTTTGCCTTAGAGTCCTTCCTCCATCACATTCCTGGGGACAAAAAGGAAGATCCTGTTTATTTCCAATCAAGGGAGTTGATTCTGGGGTTGGCCAGAACCAGCGAAACAGGAACTGATTCCTTAAATCTTCCAACTCTACTTTAGCAGCTGAAAGAAGAACAGGGCCAGTTAACAAAGTTTTGTTAGCATTCCTAACTATCCTTAGCTGCATTTACCTTCAGCCTGGCTTCATTTCTTTCAGGCCCAGCCCCTGGGCAGGTTAAGATGGTTGCTGTAATTAATCATGCCCTGGCCCCTAGTTCAGACTCACCATATTCAGATTTCAATTAAAAAAAAAAAGCGGGGTGTCTGCTTAAGAAGTGCTCTGCTTATGAAATGCTCTTTGTTGCTGAAGCAGCCCCCTTTCAGCCTAAAGGAGAAAGTTTAGGAAGTGCAGGAAAGAAGAGAGGTTTCCAGGGCCCTCTTCAAAGTACTTGCACATATGTGAGGGGATTGAGGATGATCTGTGCTCCAAAGCCCCCCAGTATCTCCCAATCAGAACAAATTGAATTTTTAAAAATATATATTAATACCATCATAATATCTAGCATGAGTGTTCATTCCATAAATGTTAATTTATTATTCTCAGTGCCTCTAGTTTTCCTTTTTAATTTTTTTTTTTTTTTTTTTTTTTGAGACAGGGTCCCAGGCTGGAGTGTAGTGGCACAGTCACAGCTCACCACAGCCTCGACCTCAGGGCTCAGGTGATCCTCCTGCCTCACCCTCCCAAGTAGCTGGGACTATAGGCACTCACCACCACGCCTGGCTAATTTTTTTGTACTTTTTTGTAGAGACGGGATTTTGTCATGTTGGCCAGGCTGGTCTTGAATTCCTGGAGTCAAGCGACCCACCCACCTTAGCCTCCCAAAGTACTGGGGTTACAGGCATGAGTCACCACATTTGGCTGTTTTCCTTCTCTTTAGGTCTTAAAAGGTTTTGTCATTGTTTCTCTGTTAAAATGCAAACAATAGGACTGAGCATGGTGGCTCATACCTGTAATTGAGCACTGAGACCAGCTGGGGCAACATAGTAGGATTCTCTTACTAGAAAAATAAAAGTAAAGTAAAATGCAAACATTAGCTGGCTGTGGAGAAGGGAGTGGGTTTGAGGAAGGTGGGAGTGGTAAAGGAGCTTCTGCTTTTCACTCCATTTCTTCTGTGATTTTGGTAACATGCATATACTACTTTTATAATTAAAAACAAAAAAGGAGGAGATTGGCACAGAATCGAGAATTTACCATGAAAACTACTATCTGCTAATCTCTTGGTACTATTTTAACAAATCCTGAAAACAGCAGTGAGAAACAAATCTTATTTCCCATTTTACCTGGAACTTGCTGCAACTCCGAGTCCTTAGCTGGGCTTGGGAGGCAGGTCATCGCTGACTTGGAGGAGGGGGACTCACATTGGACTTTCAACAGGGAAAGAGAACCCATCCAACTGTCTGTTTCCAGTGGGAGCACCTTTCCAGAATCCCAACTTGACTTGGAGAAGTTCTGCCACTTGGAAGTTGGGGAAGGGTTCCTCCCACCTTCAATTAAAAAACACAGAACTTGGCAGTCAGTTCATTAAAGTGGTCCCCCATATCTATATTTTTCTGAAGTACTCCCAAAGTAATTTGGATTTATGATCATCCCAAATTGCTTTAGAAATCATCTACTACAGTTACTGATGGGGAAACTGAGGCTTAAAGGGCAGAAGGGACTTGCCCAAGGTCACCCAGCAAATAAGCAGGTGACCCCAGGCCACAAAAGAAAACAGGACTCCTCCTATGTCCCACTGAAAACAGGATAAGGAGGCTGGGAGGAGCACCTGAGAGATGCCATTTCACATCTAATCGCTTCTTGTCACGTTGCAACCATTTTCCTCATATGGAGCCTCACACTGATGGATCAGAAATAACATTTTGAAAGTTATATCTGCAAGGAAATGGCTATTAATGTTCTTCCTCTCCTTTTAGAGCGCCGAGGAATACATATTAATTTTCTCTCTACTTATATTGCCTATTTGCAAATTGTATTCACTACTCAGTGCTCCAATTTGTCCTACCCCTGAAGAGATTATGATGAATAAATGTGTTCCTGGAAATAAAATAAAAAATTTGTCACCAAGATTTATTTTTATAATTATTTGTGGGGATTATTTTAGAATATATGGGGGGGCAATAATAATAATGTGCACATGAGGGTTCTGTTGTGACTTACCAATATTAATTCCGATTCTCTTCCCACTTCTCCAAAAGAAGCCCAGGCTGTCTTCACCGCTGTGAACCCAGAGCAAGCAAGTGTCAAGTGCACCTGGCACCACCAGTGCCAGAGTCTGAGGGCCAGATGAAGGTTGATACTGCTGGAGCGTTGTGGTGGGCAGTGCCCTAGCCTAGAAGAGCTGGGTTCAGGAGCTAGCTTTGCTACTAACTTGCTGGGTGCTCATAGATGAATCCTTCCACTCCTAAGGTCCTCAGTTTCCTCAAATGCAAACTAACCGATCTAAGGTGCTGTTGATTACTTAGATGAAAATGCACATCTCCTCAAATCTATTGTATACTTCAAAATACTAGGAGAGAATAATTTGAATGTTCCTAGCATAAAGACAAATATTTAAAGTCATATATAGCTGAACTATATTGAGGCTGGGCGCAGTGGCTTACACCTGTAATCCCAGCACTTTGGGAAGCTGAGGTGGGAGGATCAGTTGAGCTCAGGAATTTGAGACAAGCCTGGGCAAGATGGTGAGATCCCCATCTCTACAAAAAAAAAATTGTTTTTAATTAGCTGGGCATGTTGGCACACACCCATGATCCAAGCTATTTGAGAGGCTGAGGCAGGGGGATCCCTCGAGCCCAGGAGTTGGAGGTGGCAGTGAGCTGCAGTTGCACCACTGCACTCCAGCATAGGCAACAGAGCAAGACTCCATCTCAAAAAAAAAAAAAAAAATTACGTTTATCTGATCTTTACAAATTATATGAACGTATTATATGTATTCCCAAGATATATATATCTATTATGTATCAATAAAAATAAAAGAAAGAGAATAAGTATCTACTACTCACTAGTAGATACTTATTGAGCACCAATGATGTGTAGAGCACTGGAAGGACAAGTAGTAACAAGACAGATACAGTCCTTACTCCTGTGAGGCTTGCATTATGGTGGGAGAAGACAGCTAACAAGTAGAAACATAATTTCAAGTAAGCAAAATACCTCATTTCAGATAGCAGTCATCTATACTGTGAAGACAAAAGTGGACAATGTGAGACAGGGTATGGGAGATGGGGGGTGCTAACCTAGGCACAGTGTCCAAGATCTTTGCTCGCCCTCCAAAGCCTTTTTCTTACGAAATCCTTGAGGAGCGCATCACAGACTGGATTTTGGCCCCACTCACCCCTTCTGCACAATGCTATTGTGATGCACAAACTGCACAGCCTCAGACAGCTGTGGAATATTCTGGGAAGGCCCCTCTCAAGGGAGCGACATTTGAGCTGAAGTCAGAATCATGAGATGGAGCCAGCCATGGGAAGGCCTTGGGAGAAGAGTTTGCAGGGGGAATAGCAAACACATTCTGTTAGTTTCATGTAGTCACTTTGCTTATGCTTGAGTGGTGAACTTGAACTCAAGTGTTTCCAAGGACAAAGTGTCACCCCAGCCAGAAAGAAGAGTCTTCCAGTACAGCTGCACCTGGCTTTGATTTGCTCCTCGGCTCCAAATCACAGGTGGGCTAAGGCTTCAGGATGCAGCAGCTGGAAGCAGAGTCACTCATGGACACACACAGGTTCCACAGCTCTATAAAGCATCTGTGGTTTTCTTGAAGAGGGAAACACAGAAGGAGTGCTGGCCCTTATGCATGTCTGCACTGGCACAGAATCTCCCGGACACACAAAAGCACACAAACAGACTGGGTACAGTGGCTCACACCTGTAATCCCAACGCTTTGGGAGGCCAAGGCAGGTTATCACTTAAGGTCAGGAGTTTGAGACCACCATAGCCAACATGGTGAAACACCGTCTCCCCTAAAAATACAAAAATTAGGTGTGGTGGCGGGTGCCTATAATCCCAGCTACTCAGGAGGCCGAGGCAGGAGAATCTTTTAAACCGGGGAAGTGGAGACTGCAGTGAGCTGAGATCACACCACTGCACTCCAGCCTGAGTGACAGAGCGAGATTTTGTCTCAAAAAAATAAAAAAAGAAACAAGAAGCCCACAAACATACATGTAAGCACACAGCCACGTGAGACACATGCCAACCTTGGATCCATGTGTTCCATCTCACAGCTATGGTCTGAACCCTGAACCTCATTCCTAGGCACACCCTGGTCTCCCATCTCACTGAATTAGCTACTAGTAGCCAGTAGAGAATGCAGACATTATAGATACCAGTACTTCTTTAGACCTGAGAGGATTTATAGCTTATGCTGAGGTGATAGAAATTTATTCATTCAGTTCATTCATTCAAAAAATACGAGTTGAGTGCCTACTATCTGCCTGACAGGAATCTAAACTCTGGGGACATAGCTGTAAAAAAAACAAAAAGAAAGTTTCTACGCTTGTGGAGCTTATTTTCAGTAGGAGAACAGAAAATAAACAAGGAGGTCAGGCGTGGTGGCACTTTGGGAGGCCGAGGTGGGTGGATTGCTTGAGCCCAGGAGTTCAAGACCAGCCTGGCAAATGTGGTTTCTTCTGTCTCTACAAAAATACCAGAAAATGTGCAAAAATGACTGTAGACCATATGTGAACAAAGAAGTTTGGCTATGTTCTAATAAAACTTTATTTATAAAAACAGTAGTAGACCACATTTAACCAACGGTTTGTCAAATACTGGTATAAACAGTATTTGTGGTATTGATATTACATACACTATGTGTGTATACATAGTCACACACACACACACACACACACACATAACTTAGATATGATATTATTTTTTTCTAAAGTTCACCTTAGTATATTCTTATGGGCTTGTTGCATGTCTGTGTGTTTATGTTAAACAACATTGTGAACACAATGAAATCTTGGAGAAATGTAAAAAAAAAAAAAATTAGCTGGGCATCGTGGCACACGCCTGTAGTCCAAGCTACTCGAGAGGCTGAAGTAAGAGGACCACTTGAGCCCAGGGGGATGAGGAGGCAGTGAGCTATGATCCCAGCACTCCAGCCTGGGTAACAGAGCAACACAAGAAAAAAAGAAAGGAAAGGGAAGGGGAAGGGGAGAAGGAAAATACATGTGATGAGTGCTGTGGAGAACAATGCAGCAGAGAAGGGGGACAGGAGTGCCAGGTACATAGGGTGACCAGGGAAGGCCCTACTGAGAAACTGAGATGAAACTGAGATCTGCAGGAAGTAGGGGAGAGCCAAGTAAACTTCTAGGGTGGAAATGTGCCCAGCAATAGGAACAGCAAGTGCAAAGGCCCTGAGGCAGGAGGACGTCTGGCACGTTGGGGCTGGAGTTAGTGATGGGGGATAGTAATGATAAGTGAAGTCACAGGGCAGGTGTGAAGGGGGCAGATCATGTAGGGCCAAATAGGCTGAGGTTAGGACTTGAGTTTGTACTCCACCTGAGATGGAGAGGGTTTTTTGTTTGTTTTGTTTTTGTTTTTGAGACAGGGTCTTCCTCTGGCACCCAGGCTGGAGTGCAGTGGAATGATCCCAGCTTACTGCAGCCTCAAACTCCCAGGTTCAAGCAATTCTCCCACCTCAACCACCAGAGGACCTGGGACTACAGGTGCGCATCACTACACCTGGCTAATGTTTTTTTAAATTTTTTGTAGAGATGAGGTTTGGCCATGTTGCCCAAGCTGATCTCAAACTCCTGAGCTCACGGGATCTGCCTGCCTCGACCTCCCGAAGTGCTGGAATTACAGGCGTGAGCACTCCCGGCTGAATCGGGGGTCCTGAGCAGAGGATGGGCCTGATCTGACTCACATTTTGTAAAGACTGCTCTGGCTGGCTGGGCGCAGTGGCCCACACCTGTAACCCCAGCACTCTGGGAGGCCAAGGTGGGCGAGTCAGGAGGTCAAGAGATGAAGACCATCCTGGCCAACGTGGTGAAACCCCGTCTCTACTAAAAATATAAAAATTAGCTGGGCGTGGTGAGGCACATCTGTAGTCCCAGCTACTCAGGAGGCTGAGGCAGGAGAATCGCTTGAACCCGGGAGGTGGAGGTTGCAATGAGCCGAGATCAGGCCACTGCACTTCAGCCTGGCAACAGAGTGAGACTGTCTCAAAAAAAAAAAAAAAGACTGCTCTGGCTGCTGTGCTGGGAATGGATCATGGAGAAGGGACAGAGGCCAGGAGGCCAGACAGCAGGCTGTCACAGGAATCCTGTGGACTGTGAACAGTGACTGGATGTATTTTGAAGATGGCATCAACAGAGTTTTCTGATGGATTGGACATGGAAAGTGTAAGAAACCGTAGCTCCAAGGTGTTTGCCTGAGCTGCCAGCAGGATAGAGTTGTCGTGCTCCATCCCTCACTTTCTGCCAGTCTCAGCTTCATCTCACTTTCTCAGTGGGGCCTTCCCTAATCACCCTGTCCACCCTGGCGCTCCCGTCCCCCTTCCCTGCTGTATGGTTCTCCACAGCACTCATTACTCTCTATTTACTTATTTATTTTCGATTCCCCTACTGAAAGTAAGCTCTACAGGGTGGAATTTCTGTTTTTTGTTGTTTTTGTTTTTTTGGTTTTTTTCACTACTCTGTTCCCAAAGTGTAGATTCAGTCAGGCAGATTGTAGGCATTCAACAAATAGTTTGATTTTATTTTTTGTTGTGTTTTGTTTTGTTTGACAGAGAAAGGGTCTGGCTCTGTCCCCCAGCCTGGAGTGCAGTGGCAAGATCTCAGCTCACTGCAACCTCTGGCCTCCAGGTTCAAGCGATCCACCCTCCTCAGCCTCACGAGTAGCTGGGACCACAGGCACACACCACCATGCCCGGCTAAATTTTGTAGTTTTTGTAGAGACAGGCTTTCACCATGTTGCCCAGGCCAGTCTCGAACTCCTGAGCTCAAGCGATCCGCCTGCCTCAGCCTCCCTACATATTGGTGATTACAGGCTGAGCCACCACACCCAGCCCAACAAATATTTTTTCAATAAATGAATTGAAATGGATGAGAAAATTAGAGGGTGAAGGGCATCAGGGGTCATTTTTAGACCTGATAAGTTTGAGATTTTTTGTTTTGCTTTGTTTTGTTTTTTGAGACAGAGTCTTGCTTTGTCGCCCAGGCTGGAGTGCAGTGGCACGATCTCGGCTCACTGCAACCTCCGCCTCCCAGGTTCAAGCGATTCTCCTGCCTCAGCCTCACCACACCTGGCTAATTTTCTGTATTTTTAGTAGAGAAGGGGTTTTATCATGTTGCCCAGTCTGGTTTCAAACTCCTGAGCTCAGGCAATCCGCCTGCCTTGGTCTCCCAAAGTGCTGGGATTACAGGCGTGAGCCCCAAGCCCGGCCTAAAATGATTTTGATGTTTATTTTTCGTTGGCAGGGTTTTAGAGACAGGGTCTCGCTGCCACCAAGGCTGGAGTGCAGTGGTGCAATCAGAGCTCACTGTAACCTCAAAATCCGGAGCTCAAGTGATCCTCCAGCCTCAGCCTCCCAAAGTGCTGGGATTACAGGCGTGAGCCATGTGCCTGGCCTTGACTTTGAGGCTTATAAGTGGAGATGACAAGAAGGAAATTGGATACATGAGTGTGGAGTTCAAGAGACAGATCTGGACTAGAGTTAGAAATTTGGGAGTCTTCAGCTTTCAGGTGGCATATAAAGTCACAAGACAGGATTAAAAAGGTCTGAAGGTTGAGCCCTAGAACCCTCCAACAGTTAGAGGTCAAAGGAAATGGAAGAATTACAAAGAGATTGAGAAGGAGCAACTGGAGAGGAACGGAAGAACCGAAGGCAAGTTAGGGCTTGGGAACCAAGAAAAGAAAGTGATCAGAAAAGACAAGGTTCCCAAGGTAACAACCAATCTTGCCAAGGATCACCAGGGGATGTTGAAAGCATGGAGTGAATAGGATATTTGCATGGCCTCTAAAGTATCACCTCACAGGCCCGGCGCGGTGACTCACGCCTGTAATCCCAGTACTTTGGGAGGTCGAAGAGGGCAGATCACTGGAGGTTAGGAGTTTGAGACAAGCCTGGCCAACATGGTGAAACCCCATCTCTACTAAAAATACAAAAATTAGCCAGGTGTGGTGGTGCACACCTGTGATCTCAACTACTCGGGAGGCTGGGGCAGGAGAATCACTTGAACCTGAGAACTGGAGGTTGCAGTGAGCTGAGATCATGCCGTTGTACTCCAGCATGGGCAACAGAGTAAGACTCCATCTCAAAATAAATAAATAACATAAAATAAAAAATAGACACAAAGTGTCACCCCACAGACAAAGGGGAATTTACAAAGGGGAAAATGTACCTCTACAGTGGAGAGATCTCGGGGTCACAACCCTAACCAACAGCTCAAACAGCATCTCCAAGGGTGATACGACCTCACATCATGGGCCTCTGATGTGATTCGATGGGAAGTACACACCACCTGCATGCTGTTCTTACCATAAAAAGTTTAACCAGAATCCGTGGGTGAGGAAACAGACAAATCCAGAAAGTGGAATATTTTATAAGACAATAATGCTAGACTGTCCAAAATAATATAATGAAAAAACAAAAAGGCTAGGAGAACTGTTCTAGATAAAAAAGGACCAAGGAGACATGACAGCCAAGTCAGATGCATGCTTCTTTATTGAACACTGGAACTGGAAGAGGGACAGCTAAAAAGACATGATAGGGACGACTGGGAACATTTATATGTGAACTGTTTGATAATATTACTGACAATATTGAATTAACATTACTTTTCTTCATTGTGCTGTCTTGTGGTTTCATAAGAGAATATCCTTTTCCTTAGGACATGAAGAAATTAAGAGTAGCCATCAAGATGCCCACAGATTTCAAATAGTTCCCAAAACTTGTGTGTGGCAGGGTCGGGAGAACAGGGAGAACCAATGTGGCAAAGTGTTGCCAGCTGGTGAGTTGAGGTGAAGAGTATTGGGCATTCATTGTCCTATTCTTTACATTGTTTTCATATGTTTGAAAATGCTATAAATAAATACAATGTGAAGGACTGAAAGGAAGACGGCATGATCAACTGCGTCCAGTGCTGGTTAAGGCCAAGTAAATGGAGGACTGAGAATTAACATTGGATTTAACAATTTGTAAGTCATTGGTGACCTTGACAATCTGGACAGCAAAAGGGGCAGGTAGGGGCCAGACGGGAAAGAGCTGACTAGGCCTCACTTTGAGGACAACGGGAGTAAAATTAAGCACATCGGCATTTTAGAGCAATCAATCTGACAGTTTGGGAAAGGATGGCTGAGAAGGGAGAGAGTAGGAAAATGTCCTCACAGACTCTGAAAGTTTATCCTACCCCTAGAAAGGGTGGCGAGGGCCTTAAGAGAGAGCGCAGAAATAAGGATGCAAGGGGACAGAAGGGGATGGTTGCAAAGAGATTGCCGCCCAATTGCCTTGATGTAATAATACCTGCTTGGGAGCAAAGGATGAAGGAGCTTAGATGCTGTCATTCTCCAAAATACCACATGATAAGTTCCGTTTGGGATGTGATGCATTTGAAAGCCTTCAGGCATTGTGTCCTCCTCTGGGGAAAGCAACAGATGGGACTCTCTAGGACCAACAGCCTGCCCAAGCACCCGTGAGTCATTCCCATACTGCACTCTGTGCCTCTGACGTCTGCACCACGCTTAGGGTGCTGGGGGCCACGGCTTTGGGTGTGACAGTGACCTGAAGATGCTTTTGTTTGTAAAGTCTCTGAATCCTGGGAATCCCTCTCCCCAGAACACCTTCCAAGTCCTGCTATCCCTGTGAACAGGCTTTCCCTAATGGTCCAGTCTTCGGTGACTGCTCCAGGGTCTGAAATGTCATTTTAATGCATCTTCCTTGGGCCTGACATTGATGCCTGCTGTTTGGTGGTGTTATGTCCATGCATATCTGTTCCTGACTTCCCAACTAGGTGGTCAGCTCCTTGAATGAAGGGAACCCAGTTTATATCTCAAAATATTCCCAGCCTTGCCCAGAATGGATAATCAATAAACTGGAAAGAACGAGATGGAGAGAGGGAGGAGGAGGAGGATGAAGGCCATCAGTTAACACTCTTCATACTCAAGATGCCCTAAAAGCTTGCTGTGTTGACTTCTAACCGTGGGGACCACTTCTCATTTCTATGGGGGTGGGAGTGGAGTTACCTGGAGGCCATTGCTGTCAACCCCCCTAATTCCTGAGTTAGAAGCCCTGGTAGGAAGCCTCCCTGAAACAGCCCACTGTGCTCTCTCCTGAAGCTGTTTGCAGTAAGTGACTCACCCAATTAACAGCATCTACATAACAAAGACTTACCGGGCTGCAGAGGTCACGGAGACTGTGAAGTGTGTCTTTCGTGTATACTCTGGAGAAGGTTCACTAATTACCAGTCATTTCCACCCCTCAAGAGCCTGTCAGCCTTTGAGATGCAAGGGATAAAAGAATCCCCAAATTCCCACCCCACACCGATCACTTCTACCTCCCCAACCCACCCCTGCATTTCAAACCTGTGACTAATAAGTGCCAGCGATGGGTCTCTGCCCACCTGGCTCAGAGTGAGGAGGGAGGAAGGGAAAGGGACGAGGTCGCCTCCACTAGGAACATTTGTTAGTAAAAGGCAACTAGGAGGCTTGCAACATTGTCTCTGTTAAACAAGTAAGCAAACAAAACAAAACTTGTATTGCTTTTTCTCAATGTATAAAGTATGAATGTTTGTAGTGGAAACTACAGGTGAGCAAGAAAAAGTTAAAATCACCCACGACCCCACCCCTAAGACGACCAGCGGTCCCATAGATGCCCTTGCAGCCAGTTTTCTAGGTGGTATTTGCTGTGGGTGTGTGTGCGCCCCTGCTCTTTCATAACCAGCTTTTTCCATTTAATGATGTATCTTCAACATCTCTTCCCACGAGCATATGGAAAGAATGTGAGAGGTGTCAGGGATGCTTAACTGGGTTAGCAGAGAAGGTGTGTTTTGGTCATTAGAGCCTGAGAGGGAGGCATTGCCAGGATTTCTGAAAGCTGAAGGAAGCTGTTGTGAGGCCACAAAAAGCCCTTACTTTTGGAACCTGAGCAAGTGACTCTCTCTCTGTGAACCTCAGTCTCCTCATCTGCAAATGGGGATAACAATATATGCCTTATAGGATTGTTGCAAGGATTAAGGGAGATCCTGGTTTTGAAAAAACTATACAAGCATTGAATGTTTATTACCCATTTTAATAAGTGTTCATTAATTAGTGCCTGCTTGTTACTTAGCTCTCTGCTAGTCTGTGTTGAGAGTATAAAGAAGGCATCTGGTTCAGCCCTGGAGGAGCTTAAGATCTAATTGGAAAGTTAAACACACACATATACACAAAAAGCTGAACAATAAGAATTTAAATAGCTAATAAAAGATATCATCAATTAGTAGATAATTAAGTGCCAGATGAGTGGCACAGACAGCAAGCACTCCAGGGGTTCAAAGGTAAGAAAGAACACAGGGGATAATAATAATGACCACTCACTCTTTCTGTGCCAGGCACATGCATTGTCTCATTTAATGTACCCATCGACCATATGAAGTAGAGATCATTATTACATCCATTTGGCAGAAGAGGAAACTGAAACTTCAGAGAAGTGAAGAAGCTTGCCCCAGGTCACACATCTAGCAAGCGTGGTACTGCTGTTCCTTGGACCCAAGCAGTCGTGCCCCAGAGACCACCACATGCTGAAGCACCATGCTCTACTCAGATGGAAGGAGGGGCAGGGCGGTGCTGTGTCCTAAGCTGGATGGTACAGGAGGGAGCCTCATGAGTACAGACGGGACAGAGAAGGGTGTGTTGGTGCAGGGGGAAGATTCCAGGCTGGCTGGATGGCTGGTCCTCAGGGACAGTGGAAAGCAAGCCTTGACAGTAAGACTGAAGGAGAGCGGCCAGGCATGGTGGCTTACGCCTGAAATCCCAGCACTTTGGGAGGCCGAGCTGGTGGATCACTCAAAGGCCAGTAGTTCAAGACCAGCCTGGGCAACATGGTGAAACTCCATCTCTACCAAAAATACAAAAATTAACCAGGTGTGGTGGTGGGCGCCTGTAATCCCAGCTACTCAGGAGGCTGAGGCAGGAGAATCACTTGAACCTGGGAGGCAGAGGTTGCAGAGAGCCGAGATCGTGCCACTGCACTCCAGTCTGGGCGACAGAGTAGGTGACACTCCGCCTCAAAAAAAAAAAAAAGAGATTGAAGGAGAGAAGTTGAGGCACATGAAATGCTTTTTGGCAGAAAATGAATTGTCCGTGAGGGTTTGCTTTTTTGCAGAAAATGAATTGTCCGTGAGGGTTTGGAGCAATGTGGGATCCAATCAAAGCAGTGTTTGGGAAGGTAGGACTAGGGGAGACTACCGTAGGAGGATTTCAGATGGGTGCTGAGGAGAACTGAGGCTGAGGCAGAAGCATTTCGGGGAAGATGGAATGCCATCCTTCCTAAAAAAAACCCTTATTCCCCTACTCTTTACCTTTGTGACATTTTGGGTTAATCTACATTTGGTTCCGTGACTGCCAGCCTCATTCTAGCATGTTTACTAACTCCTTTCACACTTGGGTTCTTCAGGAAGTAACTCATTTGTTCCTTCCATAAATGCTTGTGGAGCTCCCATTTCAAAGGGAGAATTGGTCAACACAATCTGGGTGCTAATTATGATTAAGGCGGAAAGAGGTCAAAGATGATGCTAGTGGTCAGAGCCGATCCCCACCAGATCCCCCCAGTCCCTGCCCACAGCCTGGAAGACCCACCCTCCCCACACCAGCCAGCTCCCCGGGACACTGTTGCCACTTCTCACTGCACACCCCCACCCCTGCTGAAGGGGCTGGTCTTCCTTTTCTTCTGAAGCAGCAGGGCAAGGAAACTGAGAACATGACAAAGCCTTTGACTCTTCAAGTAAAACGTTGTGAATATGAGAATGTGGTCAAAGAGCCGGTAGTAGTCACTGCAGGGCAGCATGTTCAGTTACAAAAGTGGGGACTAAGAAAGTCAAATCATTAAAAATGTATTATATAACCTAAATATTAATTTTTTTGAGGGTCTTGCTCTCCTCGGCTGGAGTGCAGTGGCGCTGTCACAGGTCACTGCAGCCTCCATCTCCTGGGCTCAAGCTGTCCTCCCACCTCAGCCTCCTGAGTAGCTGGGGCTACAGGCGTGCACCACCACTCCCAGCTAATTTTTTTTAGCTTTTGTAGAGATAGGGTTGCACTATGTTGCTCAGCTGGTCTCAGATCCTAACCTCAAGCGATTCTCCCACCTCAGCCTCCCAAAGTGCTGGGATAACAGCTGTGAGCCACCACACCAGGCCCAACCTGTATTTATTGAATGCAGTTGATGTATATGGTAGACTACGTAGGGAATAAAAGTAAAATGACATCATTTTTGTCCTTATTAATGCCTTGATTAATGGAAAAGGTAAGGGGAAACAAAGGGAAAAAGTAGGGATAGAGACAGAAAAAGAAGAGAAAAGAAGAATAAACACTAAGCCCAGAGACATGAAGCATATTGGCCAAGGTCAAGATTTGGGAAAGTGCAGTGCAGTGAGTAGGGAAAACCTACCTCTTCCCTGGTGCTTCCCCCCATACTCACACAAGACCCCAAATGCTTCAGGCCACCACTTTCCCAAGGAAATGTCCCCTGGAGATGTTTCTGTGCCATTTATTGCATTCCATAAATATTTTTGAGCACCCCGAGGTACCAGTTTCTTAAGCTCTTAAGCTCTGCTAAGAAAAAGCAGAGTTGATTGTTACCTAAGGCGGTCGATCTTGACAGTGTCCTTTGATGCCTTAGAAACCTTAATCAGAAATATTGGGTGTCATCCAAGCTTGTGGGAGGGAAGGGCTAGAAGGGAAAAATTCTGTACATTCTCAAACCAGGTGGAGATAAAAATTATTTTCTCACTGGGCTTTGGTAAGAGGTAAGGTAATGTTGTAATCTACCTAGAATTGTGTCCAGGACACAGTAGGCACTCAATAAAACCAAGTGTGATTCTCTCACTCAATGCTGACATGACTGCTTCTCTTTATTGCATTGATCAATTTTTCGGCTGAAGTTGTTACCTGGTCAGGGTGGTATTCAGCCAGGCTGTTTGGTGCTGGGGTCCCACACAAGTACCCATCATAGGAACCCACAGACACAACTAAGAAGTAATCACCATTGGACCTGTTTAGAAGCCACCTGAACAGCCAGGCTATGGCAAATCAGTTGATGTTGTTGGTTGTGAGTGACCAGGACTAGCTCTGATTAACTTACGCAGAAAAGGAATGTATCAAAAGGATATCAGGAAGTTCACAGAATTGGTGGGAAGACTAGAGACCTAGACTTGGGAAGTGGACAGGAATTGTCAGCGGCTGGGAAATGGAAATGTGGTTGGCTATGCTACCATACCAGCTGAGTTAGGCCACTGCCTGAGTGGCTGCCATGATCACAGTGCACATGGCAGTGACTGTCCTCTCTGCCCCTCCTAGTCAATGCCATTGCACTGGGCTCACTGCTGCTACTGAGAAGAGTTTCCAAACTACCACAATCCTCTGCTCACCCTTTGAGTCTGAGACCCAGGTAGGGAGCATCCATTGGTAGAGGGCAGAGAGAAGGAGGATGTGGCCTCTTCCACTTCAGTAATCAGACACAGGCCCTGCTTTCCAACAAGCAAGAGGATTCAGATGTTAGGCAACCAAATGAGTAGGAAGAAACTAAATGTCCACCATGCAATACTTAACTATAGCACTGAAGGTTAAAGGTATTACCATGCTTGCCTCCAGGTGTCTTTTGGCCATTCTAAAATACCAAAGCCATGCCATAAGACTGTTTGTCTGCTTCTGAGGCTATTTCAAAAGCTATACTTGAAGGCAAGTCTCTAAAGTTTCTAAAAACTGTTTTGGACCACTGTGATGGCTTTTTTTTTTTTTTTTTTTCCTTTTCTGAGATGGAGGGTGGTATTTCTTGCTAAAGTAGGTGAAGAATATGTCTGGCTACAATTATAAAAATCCCCAATTTCACTAGCTTAAATGAATAGGGATTTTCTAACAAAATAAAAGTTTTGGAGAAGGAGGATTGTTGGTGATGGCTCAGTGTCCCAATGACATCAGGATTAAGTCTCTTTCTTCTGTTTTCTAGGACTTTCCCTCATGGTCACAAGATGGCTACTACAGCTCTAGATATTATGTCCAAGCTCATGCAAGGAAGAAGGGGAAAGGGAAGGGTCCAACCATAGGCATCATCCCCTTTGATCATGAAAATAGAGTGCTTCTCAACACTCACTTCCTGCTTTGCCACCCCTGTACTTCTACTTGTTCCTCATTTGCCAAAATAGGTTGCATGGCCACCCAGCTACAGGAATGCAAGGGAAAGATGAAAACAGGATTGTCATGATCAGCCTATGCCAAATGCAAACCACTGCCTGGGCCTGGTACATTACTGCAGTGTTCAAATGAGGAAGGTGGAGGGAGGCGGATATCAGATAATATATCTAAATTCTGGTATCAGATTTGACCATTGCAGGACTGGAAGTTAGACACACAAGCATGGAGAACAAGGGCTTTCCAGGCAGAGGAGACAGAAGGAAAACACAGGGCACGTGGGGAGAACAAAGAAATTCAATTTGGCTGATGTGTAAGTAGCTGCACTTTTGGTAAACTATCCTAGAGAAGTAAAATCACTAATTGCAAGGATATAGACATAAGAAATTTTATTAGCAAAAAAAATCTGGTAACAATCTATGTGCCCATTAATAGGGGAATGGTTGAATAGGTGTAGTATATACATCCTATGAAACATTATGTCACTGGCCGGCATGGTGGCTCACGCCTGTAATCCCAACACTTTGGGAGGCTAAGGCAGGTGGATCCCTTGAGCTCAGGAGTTCAAGACTAGCTGGGGCAACATGGAAAAACCCCGTCTCTACAAAAAATACAAAAACTAGTCAGGAGTGGTGGTGCGTACCTGTAGTCCCAGTTACTTGAGGGGCTGAGGCGGGAGGATCCCTTGAGTCTGGAAGGTCAAGGTTGCAGTGAGCCATGTTTGTGCCACTGCACTCCAGCCTGGGCAACAAAGTGAGACCCTGTCTAAAATACTTACATACATATATACATATTTTTTTAAAAATTAAAATTAAAATTACTATGTAGCTAAAAAATGAATATATTCATTCCATATCTATAGACCCATTTATTATTAAGAAAGAACGAGCAAGTTGCAGAGACCCCAATATAATCCTTTTTGTATAAACAGGCAATAACACAATAGCTCCACATATATGAATGTAGTTTATTATGAGCATGGAGAATGGTGAAAGGGGTAGAAGTTACACCGCAGGTCCTTAACAATGGATATCTTGGGAGACTGGGTGGGAAATGCAGAGGAGGTGAGGAAGATCACTAATGTTTTTCTTTGTATATCTTTGAGTGTTTTCCTAGTTGAGGTGAACATGTATTTCTTTCATAATTTTGGAATGTATCTTAAAGCTTTACAAAAGTAGTTTGGAAGTGGGTTATGAAGAGTCAAGTGTTACATTGTGTGATAGGGAGCCACTGAAGATTTTTGAGTAAGGGAATGATATGGTCAGGAAAATTAACCCAGCAGGAGTATGTATAATGGATTAGAGGCAGGAGAGGTGGAGGATGGGCAGAACAATTAGAAGGTTCTTGTAGCAGCAGTTCAGTCAGAAACTAGTAAGAACTGAACTGTGATAGCAATAATATGTGAAGAAAGGAAGAGGAAAGGGGGCGCAGGCTAGAGCCTTGAGACATACATGCCCAACACTGGGAGATGGTCGTGGGTGGCATGTTTTTCCATTAAATTGTGTCAACCAACACATCTTGCATCTTGAAACCCTGAATAAATGACTGTAATCCATGCATATTACTCTTCTCCAACCTCCTCCAGCATCCCCTTATTTGACATTTACAATAAAGGCATTCAAAATAATGTACATTTTCATGAGATTTGTATCATCTTCCTCATTAAGTTGAGAACATCTTGGAATGTGAGACCATACAGAATACTTACTGGTGGCCCCAAAAAGTGCAGTTTCATTCGTTCATCATAGTTGGTGGTTTACACAAATGCTCTTTCTTCATTTGTTCCTTGAAGGAACAGCCCCAGTCCCCTGGGAGTTTACCATCCAGTGAAGGGGACAGACTCTCAACAGGAAATTCTATTATAAGTGAGGGTAATGGGACGTGGGAGGACGCAGGAAAGTGATGTGTGAGCTGAGAACTGAAGGAAGAGGATGAGCAAGGCAGGTGAAGAGAAGGACAGGTCATTCCAGAGAGGCAGAGAAAAGCAGGAGCAAAGCCCTTGAGGTGGGGAGTAGCATGGCACACTTGAGGAACTAAAAGGAAGCCTTGGGTAGCAGGAGTTCTGGGTGAGGGGGTGTGGAGGCAGACCAAGGCAGAAAGGCAAGCTGGGGCAGAGCCAGTGTAGACCCGCCAGCCAGGGGAGGCAAGCTCAACTTGTTCTCAAGAACAATGGGAACCCGGATGCTTTTAAGCAGAAGAGAAACATGGTTGGATTTGCTTTTTAAAGAAGGCACACTGGCTTGGGCTGGGACTATAGGATGCTCAATGGTCCGTTTTTCCCACTAGGCTGGGAGCTGGCCAGGGGCTGAGATGACCCCATGCCATTTATACCGTTCTCCTCTGTGCAGATCCCCCTCCTGCTCTGCACTGGCCTCAGCTGCAAATGGTTGTGGTTAACAGGCTAGTACTCCCCCATCAGAAAAGTAAAAGTCCCCCTCCCTCCAATACTCCCCCAGGGTAAGGAGTTGGGATGCTCCAGATCTGAAGAAAAGAAGGAATAAGGATAAGGATGGGATGTGGGTGAGGCAAGGCCGATTTATTCTCTCTGGGCCTCAATTTCTTTATCTATGAAATGGGGCATTCATGGTACCTACCTCAGAGAGTCGCTGTGGGCGAGGACATAATTCATACGAAATTTTCTAAATGGCACCTGGCACAAAATGAACAATCAAAAAGTGTTAGTTTTTGTTTTTGTTCTTCCTGAAAGATAGGTGGGGCCCTGTGATCACGGACTATATTCCCGACTGTCCGAGAGGATGGCTGCTCACATCCGCAGAGAGAGCGTGAGGACCCCTGGGCCAGGAGTACCAAATGACCTAAGTTTCAACAAATCTCACGAGCAAGTTTGGGCCTGGGATCCTAGTCCGCAGATGCTTCTGTTCCTATGACTTAAAAAGAGAGTACCCCCAGGTGAGGAAAAGGGAGCCGCCCTCTGCCCTCCCACGAAACCCGGTTCAGCCCGAGGCCTCCGGGGGCGGGGGCGCTTGGGGGGGCAGTGACCTGAGATCCCGCTCGGGGGCGGTGGGGGCGGAGCCTGGCCTGGAGCGGGCGGGCCCGCGCGGCTGATAGGCGGGACCGGCGCGTCAGCCCTCAGCCCCACCCCCAGCGGAAGTGCCGCCGGGCCCGCCCCTCCCTCCCGAGGCCCGTTCCCCTCGCCCCTCCCCCGGCCCACTCTTCCTGGCGCAATTCGGCTCCCGGAGCTGGTTCTGCCGGGGCCCCAGCACCGGTCCAGAGAGGAGGTCCCGGGTCCGCGCGTCTGGCTGTGTCGGACGGTGCTCTCTGTCCCTTCCACTCCCCAGCCCTCCCTTCCATTTCTCGGCTACCTGCGCGGCTGCAGGCGCCGCGGGGGACTGCACAGGTAAAGTCTCGGCAAGTGAGGGCGCAGGTGTGGGCGCCTCCTGGGTCAGGCGGGCAGGGGAGAGGCCGACGGCAAGTGCCTGGCTTTAAAAAGATTGATTTTTTTTTTTTTTTTTACAGCGATTGTATTTACAGTGGGGGCTTGGGGAGGGTAGACAAGGACCCTAGGAGCGCTGCAGGGCGCTGGGGAGACAGAGGGGCGGGACTGAAGCCCCGGGAGCTTGCGGGCCGGTTGTGCTAAGGCCCCGCAGCTTGCGCAGGCTCCGTGGTGCCTGGGAGGTGGTGCGCCGGTTGGGTGGGGGCGGGTCCAGGCCGCGGCGTTGGAGAATTGTCCCCCACCCAGTCCCCGAGGTGACTGGGTTTTGACAGTCTCCCCTCCCGGGTGCGCACATTCCCAGGTTTGGAGAATGAAAATCAATAAAATCGATGCAGTGGCAAAGAACACGAAATATGTTGGGTTATTATTATTTGTGTTTGTTAAATTCTTTTTGGTTTTCTTTTTTTTTTTAACTTGTTTCTTAGAAAAGGTGGTTTCGGCTTGGATAACGGCCTCAGAGAGGGACGAAAAACGCCCCCTGGTCTCCCAGCAGGGGCCGGGGGCCTGTCTTAGGTCCCAAGCCTCGAAAAACGTCCCGGGTCGGCCGTGCGGGGTCCGGCGGCGGGAGAGAAGCCCGGGGCACGCTCGGTTTCCGGATACGGCTATTCCCCGCACCTCACCCTCTGCCCTTTAGGGAAATGGCCCCCCTCCACCGACATTTCCCCGGTTCACCACCCCCACGCCCCAGGAACCGCGCCTCCTCCCCTCCCCCGCGCTCTCCCCGGCGCTTTAAATAATGATATTTGCATGCAGGGAGCGATTCATAAATATGTCAGGGCTGGTGAAATATAGGCAACATTTCAAACTTTCTATTTAAAAAACATGAATTATGGCCGCGGAAAATGTGTTCCCATTTAAAGGCGATACGAAGTATTTGGTGTCTCGTCCCCGGGCCCATCCATCACGCAGACAATAAAGAGAGTTTTTCGCCCTGACACCCGCGATTTATGGGCGCCCTTCTCTGCCCTCATCACTCACCCGCCGCGGCCGGCCTGGCGACAGGCCCCGCGGAGAGACGCGCGGCCGCCCCCGCGCGGGCTAGCGAGCGCACTTTGCGCCCTCGCCGGCCCCGCAAGATCTCGACTCCCAGAGGGAAGCACCCGCTCCCAGGAGTTGGGGGGATCGGTCTTGAGGGTCTGGGCAGCCGAGTGGGAGCGAAAACCACACTGGTTCTCCCACCCCGTGCAGCCTCTCAGGGCTGGGGCCGAGCGCGCCGCGGCGGGGTTTTGCTAGCCTTTGCTGTGTCCTGGCCTCGCCGGCGCCGCGCCTGGAAGTTTGCAGGGCAGGCGGCGGGAAGTTATTTAAGCGCTGGCTCGAAGTGAGCACAGAGAACTGGGCAGGGGGTTACCCAGGCCAATTCTTGGGCCATTCCGCCCCAAGGAACGTGAAGCTGTCCTCAAGCTTTCTTGAGCCCCGCCGGGCGGACGCTTCTGGGCTAATCTTTCTGCAACTTTTACAAAGCCGCTTCCTCCCCAGTTTGATCTCTGCAAACACATCCTGGGCGTCCGCGGCAGCTTGGAAACTATTTTTACCGTCTAGGGCCAAGGAGTTGCATTGAAATAAGGAAGGCGAGGCGCCTTCTCTTGCGTTTCGCCCTGGGCCAGGCTGGGTCACCCAGTGTCCTTTTTGCCCCCTCGCCCCACCCTTCGCGCGCCCTCCGGAGCCGCCATCGAATCTCTGTTGCTAACTTGCAGCGCTCTGGGGTTTCTTCGAGATCCAGGCTCAAGAGAGAGCCTTCGTCAAGGAAAGTTCGGGCTACCTCTGTAGGGGAATTTGCTTTCATTTTTCACTGCGGGCGAACCTGGCCAGGCGGGTTTCCGAAGCACCGGCAGAGCTGGGGGCTGCCAGGCAGTGAGAGGCCGCTCGACCTGGGGGCGCCGCTTGTCCAGCCTCCCTCGGAGGCCGGACTAGCAGCCGCCCAGGCACTAGGAGCCACCTCGAGTCCCGCGTTGGGCCGAGGTGTCGGCGTACACGCGAGCCGGGAGCCGTTTCCTGCAGGATGCCTGCGAGCTGGATTTATTCGGATAAATGCAGCGCAAACGACAGCCAGAGAAATCCCGTCGATTCTAAAAATGACAAGGTTGAATTTATTAGACTGAGATTCATGTGTAAGTGCAAGGAGATGAAAGTTATACAAACAGCTCCACGTCCACTGTGAACACCACTGATCGCTTCCAGCTTCCAGGGCATGTAATTAACACATCTAAATATTTAGATATAGAGAGAAATATAAAAATACTCTTAAATTCTCCGTGTGTGGACATATATTTCACTTGAAAAAATTATAGAACAAGTGTCCTTTTACAGCCCCTGCTTGGGTGTCATCAGGGCTGGAGATAGAACTTATGTCCAAATAACCACCCAGAGAATATTATCTATAACCAGTGTGAGTCCCGCATCGCTGAGGGTTACGGTATCTACAGATCTTTAAATATCTGCAGCGTGGCAGAGGTGAAATAAATATATTGAAGAAAAGCAGGCGCGAAGATAACCGAGCCACTGTGTCCAAACAATATTTCTGGGCATGGAAATAAATTTCCTACAAGGTCGGCAGTGGAGAGTGCAGACAAATGGAGAGGCTTTCGGAAACCCTGTATGGGGGCCACCGGTCCTGGACCCCATGCACCATGCAAGTTGAAGTGGGCTCTATTGGATGTTCGTGGCCTCCCCGCGTGACTGCTGCGAGAGGCTCGGCCCTGACGCCCAATACTGCAGCGCCCTGGGGGTCCTCCGAGATACAGGCTACAGGCGCGAAGAGCCTTCGCGGAGCACTGAACCGACATATCAGGTGGCAGGCCTGAGCTCCCCCGGGCAGCCCTTTCCTCACAGACACTTCAGCTACCCTTCAATCCTGGCTCCACCTGGCTCTGGCAGTGGCTGTTTGGGTCTATAGATGTGGAGGAAGAGCGCAGAAAAGGGCGAGTCCGGCTCGATTCCGAGGCATCCCAAAGCAGGAAGCGGAGGCCACCGGGAAGAAGGCCACGATTTTTGCGCCTTCTAGAAGTCAGGCCCCACCCATACTCTTGGGGCACTAACTTGAGGCCACAGAGGCAGTTATCTGGGTGTATTTACTTCTATCAGGCACACACACACAGTCACTACTGAGGCCCGGATGCCCCCGTGAGTCTTATCTACGTATTTGAAAAGCCCGGGCAACGCCAACAGCGAGGTCGGCAACGCTGCGGCTGTGACATTCCAAGGCCAAATACTAATTCCAGAATAGGGCAATTGTCCACTAGTCTCTCTCCCTCTTTTTTTCCTCTTCACCCCTCCAAAACCACCCAACCCTTAAACAGGAGCAGAGCTTCTCAGAGCCCCTGCTCGGAAAGAGATTAGAGAGGACTTTGCCATGAGTTTCTAGGAACTGCACACTCCTGGGGCAACCCTGCCGCGGGAGAAATACCGCGGGCCCTGAGAACGTCCTACTCCAGGCAGTGTGACTGCGCACGAAGGGTTTATACCGCACACCGAGAAGAGGGAGCCAGAATGGGAAATACTCTCTGGCAAGTAAAAGGGAAAAGGAAATGAAGGAAAGAGATGGGGGAGCCCAGAAAGACGCGGGAGAGGAAACAAAAAGGAGAAGGGAGACAGAAAAAAGAAATCAGAGGCAGGAGAGGCGCGCCGAGGAGAGGGCAGGCCGTGGCGAGACCCCGGGACAAGGCCGGGTCGCGGCTTCTGCACGCCAGGCTTCTCCCCTGCCCCGAGCAGCGGCGAGGGCCGCACGGGACTGTCCCCTACTGGCCCCGCGAATCTGGGCCTTGCTCCCAGTCCGGTGGGGCGGACCTGGGTGCAAAGGCCTCCGCGCGCGCTTTCTCTCCCTGCTCCCTGGGACCGGGAGGCGGGGCAGGACAGGGGTGGGGAGGCCCCCGGGGGGCGCGCCAGTCCGGGACTGTTTGGGTGCTCTGGACCAGGCTTTCCAGCTCGCCGGGCCTGACCTGTCAGGCGGATTATCTTCGAGGGAGATTAATAGGGGAGGCGGGCTGCAATAATAATCGTTTTGTTTGATGTGACAACTCTGATAGGCGTTGATTTACTTACAAACTGATAGGCTTTTAATTGAGCGCCTCCGCCGAGCCCGAGATGAAAGGGAAGCGGCGGTGAAAGGCGGCCCGCCTGCCCTCCGGCCTCAATACTGATTAGCCATCTCGACAGTGAATAGTTCAAGGCATTTTCAAACTTTTTTCCTCAGCTCTCTCCCCTTCCTTCTCCTCCTCCCACCCCCTCCTCCAATGTCTGCCTTGCCCACTCCTTTTTTAGAGAAAACAAATCATTTCCATTGTGTGCAAATAAAATCCGCAGGACATCCAAGCCAACCGCTGCTGGGGGTTGGAGGCTTCAGGCCTGGCGCAGAGTAATTAATGGTCCCCACCCCCGGACCCGCGCGGCCTTCGGGGGTTTGGCCTCCTGCGCGAGGTGCGCAGGCTCGGACGCTGGCGCCTCCCAAAAGCCCCGGGCGTGCAGGCCCCCAGGCGCCCCCAAGCGCTCGGACCCTCGGAGTGGAGTTTTGAGAAAAGCGAACGCACGCTGACCACTACCTGCACCCACACAGCACACCGCAGCCCTACGAGCGTGTGCGGCCCCATCGGGGAACGCGGGAGCCACTCCCCGCCCCCCCCACCCCCCGGCTTCAGGTGCTGAGGCTGCCTCCCCTGAGCCGCCGGCGTAATAAGATGCTGGAATTAGAGGAGAGGGGGAAGAGCTGAGTCTGGAGGCTGGGGAGGGACGCCCTTGGCTGTGTCACCCCCAGCCCTGCCGCAGCCCCCAGAATTTCAGTGCCCGGGCCTCGCGGGGAGGCCGCGGCTATAGCGGCCCAAAGCTGGGCTCGCGGCGTTGGGAGCACTACCATTGACTGGGTCGACACCTAGACGGCCGCGCACTCAGTGACCAGGCACACATGGGCACACCCGAAGGGTAAGAGCGGCTTCACAGACGCGCTGCCCCGCAGAGACAGCGTAGGACTGTTCCGCCCTCAGAAACGCGCACCTGGGACTCGCTCCCGGGAGACCAGACCACCTGTACAGCGTGGGGCCTCGCCACTCGCTCGCCGACTGACCTTCCTCAGATGTCGCACGGACACTACAAACCCCCTTGAATGCAGGTGTGCTCTTACACACTCACATTGACAAACACCAGCCCCAAACACACACCGCCTCATTCCCCTCTTCTCTCCAAATGAGCTTCAGTCAAGTTACCATCTCATGAAGTTTACCAACTCAAAGAATCAAGGGATAAAATCCAAACGCAGAAAAAGAATGCCTAGGAGCAAATTCTAAAACTCACCCCAGAAAGTTCTCGGAATTCTTGCGGAGTGGGAGACAGAGAAAGAATTGGGGGAGGGGAGTGAGGTGGGGAAGCGGAGTGAGATGGGCCAAGAGGAGAGGGCGGGCACGCCGAGGGCAGGTTCTAGCCCCGACCCCGCGCGTACCCAGCTCAGCCCCGGGTGCGCGCCGGTCGAAACCGGGTCTCCAGGCTCGGCCCCCGCCCCCCGCGCGGGCACAGACTGGCTACCGACTCCCAGAGCTCCCAGCCCCACCATTTATCAAAAGGACTTGACAACAAAAGAAGAGCCGGGGCGGAAAAGCGGAGGAGGGGAGATTCAAAGTCTTCCAAGTCTTTCCGAGGAAGGGGGTGTGTCCTCCTCACCCACCCACCCCCTCATAATTTCTGCGAGTTTCTGGAGGAGACCCTCGAACCCGCTCCAGACGCTATCAGAGCCCCGATAATTCACGCAGCGCCACAGGCATGCATACACACTGGGCACCCAGGTCCAGGTACCCGGTGGCATGCACAGCGCCTCCCCTTTTCTTCCCAAACAACTCGAGTGACGGTGCAAATCGAGGGGAACGCGGCAGTCCCGCTCCGCTTCCCTGGAAGAATCCGCGTTCCCACAGGCAGCCGCCCCCTCCCTCTCTCGCTCCTTCCCTTGGCTCTCCCAGCGCAGGTCGTTCCGGCTCGGCGTTCCAATAAATTCTCGAGAGCAGCCCCAAGTGACCCTGGCTCCCCAGCCTACGGGGATGGCGGCAGGTGGGAGAAGGTCGGGAAGGGGGCATGAGTGGGCCTGAGACGTTTCTCCCCCATACACCCATGGCCAGGCCTCTTCTTCGCAGCCTCTCAGCCCTGGTTACGACCCGAGGGGGTCAAAGAATTGAGGCGAGGTTTACCCCACCATTGACCTCCAGGATTCGAGGTTCCTTGGTGGTGTGGCTCTTAGAAGTCTCCGAGTTTGGGGTTAGGGAACTACGGAGGGTGGCAGCCTGACCTCCGCAAGCTACACGCCCCCCCCGGGGACTAGCGGCGGCGGGGTGGGGTGGAGGGAATCTCCCGTGTTAGACGTTGCCGCCGCTGGTCTCGGGTACCCGGAGCCGCGCCCGAACTCCGCGACCCCAACAGACCGAAGCCCCCAGAGGTGGAAGGGCGTCTCTCCGACAACGAGAGGGCAGGCGCGCACTCCTGGCCTGCGCACCCCTCTCGGCGCCCTGGGCGCACCTGCGCACTTTACTCTCGCTATTCATTTTCCTGACACCGTGCGCCTCTTTCCCCTCTTTCATTCTTTTTCTTAGAGCCCCCATCCCACCCCACCCCCATCCCAGGAGGCCGCTCCTCCTTTCCCCTCCTCCAGTTCCCTCTCGATCTCTTCCTTCCTCTCCGTCTCTCTCTCCCTCTCTCTTTTTCCCTTCAAGTCGCACCCGCCTTGTAATCAGCAACAAAAGCTGACATAAATCACGGGAGGATTGACAAGAGCTGACAAATAACTGATTGATTGCGGTCGAGGAACATTGACAATTGATGGAGGGGTGGAGATGCCCAAAGAACGGGGGGAGGGAGGAAAAGAGGGTGGAAGGGGAGAGTAAGAATGGGGGGTTGGGGGAGAGACTGAGTGTGAAACAGAGGAAACATGTGATCCCCGCTGCTGCCCCAATCTACGCGTCCCCGGGCGTCACGTGGCCGGGAAGGGCGGAGAGCCCAGCGCGCATCGCGGTGTTGAGCCGCCGCCGCTGCGACTGCCCATCTAGCTTCTGGTTTCTCCGCCGCGGAATCTGAGGAAATCAGAGCGGGCGGGCGGGCTTCTTCCAGCTCCGGCTCCCCCACCTTGCCTTCTTACCCTGGTGGCCGCGCTGCGCCGCGCGGGATCTCGATTACTGCGAAGGAGAAAACACTGGGTGTGCGGGTTCCTTTAGCCCCTGGAGTTGACAGTCCGGCCGGTGTCCACACTCCCACTGGTGCTCCTTCTGGACACCCCCGCAGTCTGTTCCTCACGCGCACCCCCCTCCAAAAGAAGGTTTCAGTTTATTTTCGAGCTGAGGAAAGGAAGAACGACGAGGAGGAAAAAAGAGGGAGGCGGCGGATGGCAAACGTAGAATAAATGTCCATCTCGTCCTCGGAGCGAAATCGAGGGAGGGGACACACGGGGGGGGCGGCGAAGAGGGAGCTGCCCATTAAAACCAGCTCTGAGAGTCCTGGCGGCGGCGGCGGCGGCGCGGGACGCGTCACATCCCCTTGACCCTCCAATCACCTCGGGCTCCCATTTGATTGGAAGGCGGCAAAGGCTTTAATCTCCCCCTCGGTGCAGCTGCTTTTGAAGTGAGTTTCCTCGCCAGAGCCCCGGCTGGACACGCAGCGGCTCACATCGCAGAGCGCAGCGTCGGCGCGGGGCCGTGAGAGCGCAGCGCAGGGGAGCAGCCCCAGGCGGACACCGCGAGCCGCCCGGCACTCCCGCAGTCCAGCCGGCTCCTCCAGCCCGGCCACGGCTCCGCTGCGGGCCACCCAGGATTACTCGCGTCTGGCTCCAGGCGCCGAGAAGGCGCGCTGGGCGCCCGTGGCCGCCGCGCCAGCTCCTCCTCCTCCCGCTGCTCCTGCTTACCGGGCGAGCGCGCAGCCCCGAGCCCGCCCCGCGCCTCCCGGAGCCCTCCCCCCCGCTGCTCCCATGCGCGCGGGTGGGTCATGAGCACAGCGCCCTCGCTTTCTGCCCTAAGAAGCAGTAAGCACAGCGGCGGCGGCGGCGGCGGCGGAGGCGGTGCGGACCCTGCCTGGACCAGCGCGCTCTCTGGAAATAGCTCCGGCCCCGGCCCAGGCTCGTCCCCGGCCGGCAGCACCAAGCCTTTTGTGCACGCCGTGCCTCCCTCTGACCCCCTGCGCCAGGCCAACCGCCTGCCAATCAAGGTGCTGAAGATGCTGACGGCACGAACTGGCCACATTTTGCACCCCGAGTACCTGCAGCCCCTGCCTTCCACGCCCGTCAGCCCCATCGAGGTAAGGACCCTCTCTCTGGATCGCACTGGGACCACTACCCTGGTTGCCACCCTAGGGCTTTCTTTTTCTCGGCATGTGGGCGGGGGTGGGGGAGTCGGAGTGATTCAGCTCCCGAACGGGGGAAGAGGCTACTGCTTCCGTACCTCAAAACTAGGGCGGAAAAGGGGGAGGAAGTGGAATGGGGCGTGAATGCTAGGAAGCAAGGCTGCAAATACTTGTTTCTCCTTTTGATATGAAAGCCCCTACCCCGACCCAGGCCCCTTCACTCGGCACCAAAGGCAGGCCGAGGTCTGAAATACGGTTTCAAAGTCGCCGTCCTCCGGATCCCCAGAAGCCAGTGTGTGCACACAGCCTCTGAGGCACCAGGCGCCCAAGCCCTTACTCTGAAGAATTAAGGAGTGTTTGTGGGGAGGGGATACAGTTCTGGGTCTAGGAACCGAAAACCGAAACGTTTTGCTTTTTAAAAATCTAGTTAGCGCTCAGAGAGGGCAGGAAAGATGCTACTGGGGGTGGTGGTTGGGCGGGGGAAGCAATCTGCTGCCTTTCCCAAGGGCGAGAATGTTTGTTTGTGAGTGGGTGTTGAAGACGGGGTGCCGCCTAGAATTGTGCCTCGGGGCTGGGAGGATCTTCGTGGGCTGTTGCGGAGAGGCATTTGAACCCCAGAAGCCAGGATTCTAAAGGGTTTCCACTTCTTTCTCTGTGTGACCCACCCCCCCCCCC
>NW_012099321.1:1285941-1358731 GCF_000951045.1 Mandrillus leucophaeus
CTCAGCAGCCGCTACCACCCCTACTCCAAGAGCCCGCTTCCCACGCCCGGCGCCCCCGTGCCGGTGCCCGCCGCCACCGGACCCTACTACTCCCCCTACGCCCTCTACGGACAGAGACTGACCACCGCCTCGGCGCTGGGGTATCAGTGAGGGCGGCCGGGAGGGCGAGTGAGGGAGAGGAAGGAGCTAGGGGAGGGGAGGAGCCCAGGGAAGGGCGGGATCACGGCCCAGGCTGCTGACACCCGCGCGTGGGGAGGACTCGGGCCACGAAAGGAAATAAATATATACCGTATCTACCCGACAGCAGCGACCGAGACCCGGTGGGACACTCCCTTTCTCCCCACTCTCACCTCCCCACCCAAACTTTATAAAAGTTGAAAAAATATCGTTTGACTTTTTATAGAAAAAGAAGGAAAAAATAATTGAGAAAGTGTTCATCTGAGGACTGCATCGGTGGACACTGGTATTTATTTATGTTAGCTCCAAGCGGACCCGTGGTTCAAAAGTGCATTATTTAGTTTGAGCTCTGTAGGTAAAAAGGAGGAGGGAAAAAATTTAAAACTTGAGGGTAAAAATGTGGAAAACAAACCCTCCCATCCCTTGTAGATTATAAATAAAAGCAAAACCGCCACAGAACTAGAGGTCTTCTCTTTAATGTTACTTTAAAATTGCTATGATTGTATTGTACGTTATTTAATGTCTGATTGAAACACAAATTTACATGCATGTTTGTTACAAAAAATGAAAAAGTCACAATTTGTCAGCTCTGATTTAAAATTGCAATTATTTTTAAGGTGTATACCATCGAAGAGAATGGGTATTTTTTTGTATGTATTCTGGAAGAAAACAAAAAAAAGGAAAAAAAATTCTATTCCAAAACCTCATTTGCCTTATTTTGTTCTTTAAAAGGAACACTTAACTATTTTTAATTTTTAAGTCTACCCGCTGAGAAGGGGACAAGGTTTACGTCATGTACTAAAATAATAGACAATGTATCGCTTTAAAGATTAAAATTCCGTATATTTGATGTATTAAAGGGTTTTACTTCTTCTTACCTTTTTTATTTTTTGGTTAAAGAGAGCATGGCAGTTTCGGCCGCAGTGGGTTCCGGGGCCTCACTGCTACTCCTTCTTCCCGGGACCGTGGCCGAATTTCCGATCGCTTTGTTGTGATTTTCTGGGAGGCAAAGGCGTCGGAAGGGGCGACCAGCCACGAAGTTGGCCTTGGGGAACATAATTTTAGAGGATATCTCACTATTTGGAAAGATAGTGTCCCCTGCTATCAATCATTTCGTTTTTATTTCAATCTTCTCGTGGCAGCTGGCTTTTTAAAAGTGAAAGGGGGTGTGTGGCGGGGAACAGGGTTTTTGTTAAATTTCCCTCCTGAGCTTTTTGGGTGTTTGGGTTTCGTTTTGTGCAGAGTGGAGCAGGCTGGGACTAGCCGGCTGGGCCTGGGCCGGGGCCTCGGGGACGTGGGGCTGCGCGCTGCCCCTGCGTTGGCTTCCAAGCCTCCCCTGCCCACGGCAGGCAAGCCGAATACACTGGGAGGCGGAGGGGCGCTAGGGAAACCTGTGTCCCGGGCTGGGAAGGGAACGCCGGGACCCTTTGGTCCCTCGGGGAGAGTGTGTCCTCTTTTCTTCTTCTGGCTGCCCACGGCCTTCTAAACGCTTCCCCTCCCCTAACCCACGCCCCCACCCCTACCGCCGGCTCCTTCCTCCCTCCAGAGTCGGGACCCGGGGCAGGTTGGCGCCACTGCTGCTTTTCCCCGTCCGGGTGGCTCTGCGGCAGGCGCTCTATTCCAGTCTGCGCCGCAGGAGAGCGCGCCCGGCCAGGGACCCGGCAAGCCCCTTCAAGTGCGGCCCCAAGAGCGTCCCGGCGCCCAGGCCCGGCCTCTCTGGGGCTATCAGGTGGGCACCTAAGGCTCTGCTCTGCAGAACCGCGGCGGGAGTCTGGGTCCGGGCGCAGCTCCCAGCTCTCCCCAACTTGGGCCGCAGGACAGAGCTGCCCGAAGCGCCGAAGGAAGCACGCAGAAAAGAGTCCCAGTCCCTTTTGCGGGGAGGGGGCCCGAGACCCAGCGCCCCCTCCCAGACGCTCCAAGCCTGGGCGCTAGCCCTGGTCCTCCAGCTGGTTGGGAGCTCTGAGCCCAGAGCTCCCTTTCCGGGGATTCCGGGACCATGGAGTCCGGGCTGTGAGAGCGCACCCCAAACTCCCCGCTCCTAGGGGTCAGGCTCTTCTGGGTTCTCTGAGACTCGGGATCCCCTCGGCGCTCAGGTACCCCCGTTGCCTCTGGGGACTCACGGCCGCGCGGAGTCAGCCTTTGGCCTCTCGCCTGCGTCGCACAGCCCGCCGCCCCTGCCGCCATTTGCACCGGGGTTGGTGACTTTGAGATTTTCCACCCTCCTCCTAGGGCCAGCCTCATGGCTGCAGGGCCTTTACCCGGGTTGCATGCAAAGCCACCCTCAGCGACCTCCCGGATGCTGCGGGGAGCGCGCGTGCTGCTGCCTGGAACTGACTTGGTGGGGACTCTGGCTCTGCTGCCGTCTCTGCACCCCCGACCCTGATGTCCGGACGTTGCGAGACCCTGGGAAACGGAGCTGGCGTGGAAGAGGACCCCTGGCCCGCAGCGTCCTCAGACGCCGCAGCCCAGCTCCCACTCTGGTCCCGCCGAGAGAAGCTGGGCTGGGCCTGGTTCCTTGAGAATCCTGGCCGGAGGGCTTGTCAGTCAACCCGGCCTCTCGGACAGACATCCCGCGCCCTGCAGGTGGGAGAGCGGGCGATCGTAGCGGTGCTGCAGCAGGGGTCCCACGCTCCAGTGCCCACGGCTGGGGACCTGAAAGCCAGGCATCTACCACCCTCTCACCAGCAGCAGCCACTCGCTCCTGGCCACTGCGACCCACAAGCTGTGCCTCTTTTCCCTAGCGTCTTCGGACAGGGGTCCCTGAGCCACCACACCTTGCCGGCTGGGAAGGACCTAGACATTCCCGCACCCTGGGATTCAGGCCTGGGACCGGCAGGGAGACGAACCCGGGACGTTCGTGCCTTCATGCTTCTTGGTATTTTATCAACACAACCCAAAACCAACGTCCCTTAAAAGTTTGATGAGAACCCTTCCGGGAGCAGCTACACAGAGGCACAGCGTTCCGGTGCTGGGGCGCCCGGGGGTGAGGACAGAAAGGATTCCCCGACGTGTTGGACGGATCCGAGTCACCCCGGGCGCCCGGTAAGTGAAGGGTGGGTGCCAGTATGTGCTGCGCGTCCAGGCCGAGGTGCGAGCCTCCTCGGAGGGACAAATGCCCCTCCCCAATGCGCGCCCCACGACTCTCTCCAGCTTTCTCCTGAGCAGCCGCGGGATCCCAGGCGTGCAGGCGGGCGGCTGGAGCCCGGGCGGAGCGCCACGTGTCCACCAGGCGGCGCTGCAGAGCCCGGCGGAGCAGGAAGGAGCCCTGCAACCCCAGCCAGCGCGCTGGCAGCCGGCTGAGTGGGCATCCCGAGGCCCCGAGCTTCCACTTTCGCGTGGCTTTAGAAGCAGTGTCCAGGAGGCCCCTCCCTGTGGCTCCTCGCCTCTTTTCTCCTGCTGCGAACCGTCTTCCCTGCTCTTCTCCACCCTCTCTGGCTTCTGCCCTTGTTTCCTCCTGGCTCTCTCTTCCTGTCCAGAGGACTGACCCAGGTGTCAGTCCCTTCCCAACCTGGGGAGCTCCCACCCTCAAGGCTCTGACACGTTACCTTGTCTGCCATGCTGAAGCAGTCCCCACACAGGCCTGCATTCATTCACTCCCTCCTTCACTGATTATTTCCTAACGCCTACCCCTTGCCAAGGGCTTTACTCATTCGTGACAGTTTGAGAAACAGAGGCTAAGTCCTGGAGACCAGTGGCAGAGCTGGTGGATAAAGTTCAGGCCTTTCCCCCACCATCCAATCTTATCCCCCTACGTGTCCCTCTGGTGGTGACACTGAGTGACCCTGGTGTCCTGGTGCTGGGTAACTCCGCATATATGCAAATCAGGGAGGTGTGCCTTGGAGAGAGCTGCCGAAGAAGGACCAGCTTCTGAAATCTGCCACAAGCCTGTGGACCTCTGAGTAAGCACAACTAACACAAATGCGGATGCCTGTCAACACACTCACATGTTTGCACACTTTCACTCCTACTTCCACAGAAGCCACACCCCTGCTCTGACTCTGGCACACCTGGTTACGTGTGGCACACACTTATGCTCCGACAGCAGACAGAAGAAAGAAAGATGTGGGCTTGGTCTTTAAGCAGTGAGGAAAGGCAGATAAAAAAGCCTCACTAGATGATGAACTTCTCGTGCTTTAGAAAACTCATAAAGCTGGAGCTCCAGCGGCGCAATCGGTTAGCGCATAGTACTTCCGCAGAAAACTCGCGAAAGTTGCCCAGAAGGTGGGACCCATCCCCTGCCAGGTCATCTGCTGGCCTCTGCTGCACATATTGTCTTAGGGTTCCTCACGGAATGCGGCTAGCGGCCTGGTGGTGCTTGGAGTGACTGGAAAACCTAGGCTGACCTGCTCACATCTGTCAGGGGCTATGCCCAACCCATGGGATCCTATATCATCCCACTTAAACTTCACAACAGTTCCATGAGGTCATTAGAATCTTCACCCCATGATGAGACTTAATACCTGGGTGATGAAATAACCTGTACAACACACCTCCATGACACAAGTTGACCATGTAACAAACCTGCACTTGTACCCCTGAACTGAAAATCATCTTCACCTCGCTTTTCAGATGAGGAAACAGGCTCAGCAGGGGAAAGACACTGGTTTAAGGTCACACAGCTAGTGAGAGAGGGCTATAAGCAGGGATTCTCACCTTGGCTGCTCTTGCCTGATGAAGTTTTAAAACAGAACAGTACCTGGGAACCAGAGATGCTGTTCCAGCTAGGGGAGGGTGTGGTGAACATAGCTGGGTTTTCAAAAGGTTTTTGGTGTTATTGTTATTATTTTATTTTTTAACGGAGATTTTCTTTTTTCTTTTTCTTTTTTAATTTAATTTTATTTTTTTGAGACAGAGTCTCGCTCTGTCGCCCAGGCTGGAGTGCAGTGGCTTGATCTCAGCTCATTGCAACCTCCGTCTCCCGGGTTCAAGTAATTCTCCCACCTCAGTCTCCTGAGTAGCTGAAATTACAGGCATGCACCACCATGCCCAGCTAAATTTTTTGTATTTTTAGTAGAGACAGGGTTTCACCGTGTTGGTCTCAAACTCCTGACCTCAAGTGATCCGCCCACCTCAGCCTCTTAAAGTGCTGGGATTACAGGCGTGAGCCACTGTGCCCAGTCTATTTATTAATGGAGATTTTCAAACACAGCAGTAGAATGAGTGGTGTAATCGACCCCCATAAACCCATCACCCAGCCTCAACAATGAGCAGCTCATGGGCAACCTTATTTCCTCGCTACCCCCTCCAACTCTATTTTGAAACAATAAAGACACCATTTCACCTCCTCAGTGCCTTTCACTTCCATCTATGGTTTCAACCTATGCTTGGACTGGCTCCCAATCCAGGGCTCATTCCGCTGCCCTACCTGGGTTGAGGCTCGGTGAGCTAAAGCATATTGCTCTCCAGTTCATGCACAGTATAGCTGGATTTGAACCTACTTCTATCAGACCTGGAAGCCAAGCACTTAATCCTACCTGGTGCTGGGAGTCCCCAGAAGTTCCAAGGGTATTAAGGCCTCTGTGCCCAGTGTGACCCAGAGTGAGCCCAGGGGATATCTGGGCTATTAAAAGACTTGAGCCCTGGCTAGGAAATGCCTTAGTTGGGACACTCACAGTACAACAGATATTCCTAGAGTGAGACCAGCATAAAGCCACATGGTGCAGTGGAAAAAGCACAGATTTAGGTTCAGTCTAACCTAACTTTTAGCTCCACCACTGACTCATATGTAAGGGTAAGTCTCTCTTGACCTCAGTTTTCACATCTATGAAATAGGGACATTGATACCAAACTAATAGCACTATAGTGAGGCTCAAATTAAGTAATAAATTTGAAAATGGCCAACCTCCTGCCTATTTCATACTGGTTCTTAGTAAAGACAAGTTGGTTTCTTTCTTTCCTTTCTCCCCAAAGTCTCGTTTCATTTTGACCAGCCATCTTGCTCAAGAACTTCCAGTGGCTCCCTGTGACCCACTGTCTTAGAGCTTCACTCCACTACCTGGCCATCAGGGTGCCTGTAATCATGGTTCATCCTCTGATCTTGCCTCTGTTTGCCTGATCTACCTCGTGTCTGACCAATCTTCAGAGTTCAAATCCTCTGCAAGCCAGCTAGCCCCCCAGCCCATCCTCTAACACCCTGGTGGATGACACCCATCATACACTCCTTCCCTGGAATACCTTCCTTTTTCCATTTCTACCAAAATGCTCTCAATACTCTCCTCTTCCAGGAAGCCCTCTAGATTTTTCCCCCACCACACACTGATCTTTCCCTCACTTTACATTCCCTCAGCACTTAATGCAAATGCAGAGGGTAGAGATACAAAGGCCACTGTACCAGGGACCAGGACACTTGGTTTTGAGCAGTGCCTCTTTATAGTTGTGTGACCATGGACAAGTAAGTCACATGTCCTCTGTGAAGCTTGTCTCCAAAACTGATACAGGGCTGTGCCTACCAGGGTGAACAGCACATTGCCAACAAGAATAAAATTAAAAAGTAGCATGAACTGCACACTTATTAGTACATGCATTCACTTATTCATGTTACTATTACTGTCCCCATTTGACAGGTGATGAAGCTGAATAAAGTAACACTGTGCTGGTCACTGTGCCTGGGATTTTGTCCTCCACCCTCTTTTCCTTATTACCAGCGACACAAAAGTTCTACTTTAGATCTCAGGCCAAGTGTGACCTCCTTCTGGGACCCCCCAGGCCCTTTTTATCAGATTTAATGCCCTTTCCTTTGCTGTATCCTGCCATCATATTCTCTTTATGTTGTCCAGAAAGCCTGGATTCTGGGTTCCTGGGGAGAAGGGATTATCTCCTATACCTACTTCTAATCATGGCAGCTAGCATGGTACCTGGTACATAGTGGGTGTTCAATAAATTAGAAGGAGGGAAGGGAAAGAAAGGAAAGAAGAGAGGGAGGGAGAGAGGAGAAAGCAGAGGAAAGAAAAAAAACAAAGGGAGGACAAATGTGCATGAATCGGGCATTCCTTGGATAAAATTATGCTTCCAAAGAAGGGAGGGTAGGAGGAAAAGTAGCAGTGGCCTTAGAGGAACTTTGAATGTCTTTGCCTGACGCTCAAAACTCAGAGCCAGGTAAGCTTCCATGCTTCAGCTGGAAATAGCATTTGCTGACAATAACAAAGACTCCCAAATAGTGGCTTATGGAAGACAGATAATCTACCAGACTAGAGGTGGGCAGTCCAGGCTGGGGGGAGCCCTCGGTCACCAGGAACCCAGGGTCCTTCTGTCTTCAGCTCTGCCAGTCCAGGAAGCTTTCATCCTTATGTCATCTCTGAGTCTGAGATGGCTGCTTGAGCTCAGGCACCATCAGCTCATTCTAAACCACAGGAAAAGGAACAAGAGGTAAAACGGACCCTCTCCCTTGAATGGGTCTTCCTGGAAGCCACACCGCTCCTCAGCCTGCACCTCATTGTGTAGAGTTGAGTCACTTGGCCACACATAGCTGTAAGAGAGGCTGGGAAATGTCATGTTTAGTTGGGTACACTGCCACCTCAGATAAACTCAAGGCTGCTATGGACTGAAGTGTGTCCCCAAAAAAATTCATTTGAAGGTCTACACCCCAGTGTAACTGTATTTGGAAATAGGGCTGTTGAGAAGGTAAAGTTAAATGAGGTCGTAAAGGTAGAACCTAATCTGGGAGGATTTGTGGCCTTCTAAGAAAAGGAAGAGATACCACCAACCTCCCACCCCCAACCAATGCACAGAAGAAAGGCCATGTAAGAAGGTAGCCATCTAAAAGCCAGGAAGAGAGCCCTCACCAGAAACAGAATCAGCTGGCACCTTGATCTTGGACTTCTAGCATCCAGAACTGTGAGAATAAATTTCTGTTGTTTAAGCTTATCAGTCTGTGGTATTTTGTCTGGCAGCCCAAGCTGACTAACACAAAGGCCTTTGTTACTAAGAGGGGCAGGAGTAGAAATAGAATATTGGCAGACTCCCCTGCACCCCACGAGTGGGATCACCCAGAGCCAGAGTCAAGAGAGAGCCCTCTTCTTGTTGCCCACCTTCAGTGGGTCACAGCATGGTGACTTCTGCTGTTTAGACACAAATTCTTGTTGATAAAGTGGGCAGGGGTGCTGCTGGAGAAGCCCTCAGAGTTGTAATTCAGAGTTGGTGCAATTCAGTTAAATTTCAGGTGCCTATCAATGTACAATGCAATGATGTAGAGTAGGATTGGCCCTGAGGAGGAAGAGGAGAAGGAGGAGGAGAAGGAGGAGAAGAAGGAGAAGAAGGAGGAGAAGGAGGAGAAGAAGGAGAAGGAGGAAGAGGAGGGGAAGGAGGGAAGAAGAAAGAGGAGAAAAAGGAAGAGGAGGAGGAGGGGAGGAAGTAGAAGAATAATACCGGGAAAGGGAGCTGGAAATAAAGAGGAATAAGAAAAAAGGAGAAAATCAAAGCTGCTGGGTGGAAAGGCAGAAGCATATTAAACCTATCTGCCACCTGCTTCCATGTTACTGATATAAAAAAAAAAAAAAAAACTGAATACAGCCTCCAACCCAAAACAGAGGCAGACCCTGCCTTAAATAATTATAGTGTAACTACAGAAACCTGAAAGAAACAAAATCCAACCATAAAGAAGACAAATGGTGTCACTGAATCATAACAACAGGTGAGCGAGTTTTGTTTTGTTTGTTTGAGACGGAGTCTCGTTTTGTCGCCCAGGCTGGAGTGCAGTGGCACAATCTCAGCTCACTGCAACCTCCTCCTCCCAGGTTCCAGCGATTCTCCTGCCTCAGCCTCCTGAGCAGCTGGGATGATAGGCATGTGCCACCACATCCAGCTAATTTTTGTACTTTTAGTAGAGACGCGGTTTCACCATGTTGGCCAGGCTGGTCTCTAACTCCTGATCTCAAGTGATCTGCCCACCTCAGCCTCCCAAAGTGCTGGGATTACAGAATGAGCCACTGCGCCTGGCCCATGTGAGTTACTTTTAACCCTGCCTCTATGCACCTACAAAGAGGTGGCTCAGGGGATACCTATGCTGGGTCCAAGAGGGCACTGGGAGGAGAGGGAGACTTGCAGAAGAGAAGAGGAGGCCCCTGGGAAACTAGAGGGAGTAAGGAGAATGCAGGAACCAGGAGAGGCACTGAGCATGAATGTGAGCCTTTTGTTTGTCCTGTTGCTGGAAGTTTCCTCCAGCCTTAGGTCTCAACAAGGAAGAGACATCTCAGAGTTCTCGGCTGACTCTCTGTGTCTCTCCATCTCTGCCATTTTTCTTTCATACACTTTACAAACATCTCCTCTTCTTCAAAACCCTTCCGGGGCAATTAGGCAATTCCTAGGGTGTGGGAATTCTACACGTTCCATCCACATCAGCAGTTCTTAAGCCTTTGTGGGTTGAGGGAAGGATGCAGAAACCACAACCTTTTTTTGACAATTAATGAAAGCTGTGGGCCCTCTTCAAAGAAACGAGTCCACATGCTCAATGTGGGAAACTTAACTTCAAGTAGTTCATGGGCCTGCAGATTTTAAATCCTTGACCTTGAAGGAAATCCAGTTTTAAAGATAAAAAAGCAAGGCCTTTGGACATGCCCTGAGGGCCTCTGGGTTTTCCTTTCTAAATTATTCTGACCAATGGGACATTCCAACTACTCTGTGTGATCAACTGTAATAAATAACATTTCTGTCAACTCACCACAGCCCAGTGTACACTTGTGCAACCTCACTGGAACTCTACGAAGGAGGCACTACCATTAGCCCCACTTTATGGATGGGGAAACTGAGGCACAGAGAGGCAAAGTGACTTGCCCAAAACCACACAACCAAGAAGTAGCAGGGCAGGGATTTGTTATAGGTATTAGGCTCCAGGGTCTATTATTCTTGTGCCTTTCACTGTTTGCTACACTGCATAGTGACCTTTACTTCTCTGTACACTGAAGTCACAGATATCTGCCTTTCTCCCCAAATGCAGGTGTCAGACCCCACCCAGTGGTGCTGGAATCAGCTCCTACTGGCTCCCAACAGCTATCTGTGCACATTTTTCCCAACTCGTCACTCAGTGATGTTTATGTTAGTAGCTTGAAATCAGCCATAGTAGGAGTATTTACACCACAGCAATGGGCAAGTGCTATAAATGAAAGTTTTCCCAACACCAAAGAACTGTTTGTTCACCATTTACCAGTTCACCACTGGCCCTACCTGTTGTAGTACAAATGACTGCAACCTGCAGATCCAGCTGTCCAGGCCCCGAATCATGGCCCCTCCCTGCCAGTGAGGAGGACTTGGACATGGTCTGCTGTCCCCAGGATTAGCGTATGGTATATTTAGGGTGAGTGTAATCTTTCTCTCTGATGCCACTGTATGTGGGCCACTTCCAACTGCCCTCAGTACCTCTCCTCTGCTGGAAACCAAGCCTGCTCATGTGGGGTCCTGGACCCCTTCTCCCACATAGATCCAGATCCTTTACACCAGAGGAAACTGAGAACTGTGGGATGATTCTGGCAGCCCATCTGATGCAGAGAGCCCTTGACTGCCTGGAAGCCCCTGAAGTCTGCCATATCTTACCCCTGACATTGTACCCTTGGCTATAGGCACCTGCCAGTAGATCTGGTTTAACCCAGCCACTTTGGGGTTAGCAAACAGCCAGCCCCTCACCCTCACCCCACTGGACACCAGCCCTGCTCCCTCTCCTCCACCTTCTGGGGGCACCCAGCAAAACCCAGCTCTAACTCAACTCAGTTGTGACAAGGCACATCCTCTGACCCTTGTCCATAGGGAAACTTCCATCTGACAGCAAGGATTCCAGTGGACCAGGCCTAGTGTGAAACATGCCCTGACCCACTCTTACCAGACAGAGTATGAGGAAAGAAATTGGAATTATGATTATCGATACCATTTAGTGAGCACTTTATTTGTGCCAAATACTATATGTAGTGCTTTCTCTATATTATCTTTTTATGTCCTCACAAGACCTCTAGGAGATAAGTAGCTACAGTAAACTCATGTTACAAAAGAGAAAACTGAGTCTCAGAGAGGTTAAGCAATATGCCTGAAGTCCCACAGCTAAAAAGTGGTGGGGCTGAAATTCAAAGCTGGTTCTGTCTCATTCTAAAGCCCTTGCCAATAAAACCTGTGCACTTCCACTCACAGAGTCTGCACTCAGAGCAAACAGAATGTTCACAGCTGCTCCTTCCCCAGGCCCTAGGGAAGTGTGAGGAGGGCAGCACCCCTCAGTTACTCCGGGATTCTCTGAGGAAGCCCTCAAGGCCAGAGGGAAGACAACCCTGATCACCTGCGGCAAGAACAGTGCCCAGACAGAGTTGTGAGCCTCCAGCCATGGAAAGTGAGTGTTCACTGGCAAGCACATATTGAGCACCTACTGCATACACAGCATTATCTTAGGCGTGGAGGCAATGGGAAGATGACCGGGACATGGTCTCTGCCCTCAAATAACTTACTGTCCAGCCTAGTGGGTCATAGAGACAATTGTTGCCTTAAGGCAGGCTGTGATGAGGGATATAATCAGTGGAGGCCCAGGATGAACTCCAATAGGAACACGTGAAAGTCATCAGGGAGGAGACAGCACTTGATCTGGGCTTGGATGATGAGTAGGCATTTGATGGCTAGAAAACGGCAGATTTGGGGATCCAAGAGGAAGGACCAGCAGGATCAAAGGGATGGAAGCAGGAAAGATGGTGTCTTGTTCTTCAATAAGCAATAGGGAGCCATTGGAGGTCTTTGAGCAGAGGAAGAACATTATGGGATGGAACAATGAGAGACTGGATATAAAGAAACCAATGTGGAGGTCTTGTAGTTAAGAAGGAGAAAGTGAGAGTTGGAAGCAAGGGAGAAGCTGCAGGACAGGCACAGCAAGGACAGTTCCAGGGGGCAGGGAGAAGGTAGAATGAATGGACTGTACCTGGTGAATGGCTGAATTAGAATGGACAGCAGGAGGGCGAAGAAGATCCTGAGGTCTTTAGACTCAGGTATTGGGCTACGCAATGGTAAAACAAATACAAGGACTTAAATCAGAAAGAAGTTTCTCTCTCAGGTAATGGTCTCCGTGGCTACTTTGCTTCATGATGTCATTCAGGGGCCCAGGTTCTTTCCATCTTGGAGCTCCTTTGTCCCCTAGGATATTGTGCTCATTCTTGTGATCAAATCTGGGTATATTCCAGTCACAGAAGGGTAGAGGGAGGAAGAAGTGCACAGTGTCCTTTCAAACAGGTGAGAAAGAAGTTGCTTATAGTCACATGGCTACACCCAGCTTCAAGAGAGGCTGTAAAATGTAGTTCTGGCTTCATCTCCAGTCTCTCATTTTTCCATGTATCAGGGGAAATGGGGGAATGGATGGAGTAGAACCCATGCCTGGGTACTCGGAAGAAATTCTAGAGGGAGAGCAGGCTTTGGTAGGGAGGTAGAGTTTTATATGGCTTGAGTTTCTGATGCCTGCATTGGGTCAGGGCTGGAGCTGTAAATTTGTGAATTGTATACAGAGAAGAGAAAGCTGAAACCTGGGTGAGTGATGTGTACCCAAGGAGAAAAAAGCAGAAGAAGAAAGCTAGAGTAAGGGTGGAGGCTGAAACTCATGAGGAAGGCTTATGAAGAGCAGTCATTCTGCCAGTTGTATTTTCCAATCGTTGGTGCCACCAATATATCCCATCTACTCTTCTCACACTATGGAGCTGACACTCCTTCCTCGACAGATGGGGTCTATGTTCCCTCCCCATGAATCTGGGAAGGTGGGCAGGCCTGTGATTGGAGTGGAAGTGATGCTATGGGACTTGCAAGGCTAAATTGTAACCAGTGAAACAGTTTCCTCTGGACATGTGCACCCCTGGGACCCAGTCATCATGCTGTGAGGAAGCCGTGCAGCCACAGGACAGGTCGCATGGGAGTGTTCTGGCCAACAGCCCCAGCTGAAGCCCCAGCCAACAGCAGTGTCAACTGCCAGCCACGTGAGTGAACGAGGCTCAGACAACTCCTGGCCCAGCCTTTGGGCTGCCCCAGCTGACCAAAATGGAGTGGAGCAAGATGAGCCCTCCCCACTAAGCCTCACCTAAATTGCCAATTTGTGAATAAAATAAAAGTTGGACTTGTTTTTAAGCCCCTTGATTTGAGACTCTTTTTCTTGTAGCAGTAGATAACTGAGACAGGCCAGAATCCCTTTTCCCATCCCAAGAGAATGATCCCAGCCATACAGAAGAGGGGTGACCTGGGTGACCGTCCTGTATGTCTCCTGATTGGCCTTTCTCCAGCCATAGCAAGTCCCTCTATCCATGTTTCTGGTTCTCAGCTCACTGCCTTGCTGGTCTCTGGATCCCTAAGATGGCCACCTCTTTATCCCTCCCCTAGGCTCTGCCTTTGGCTTGGCCCCATAGGGAACCCCCTCAAAAGGACATTCCCAGCTCCCCATCCCTCATCTATCTCCATCTCGAGAGGGATGGTCTGGCAGAGAACTGAGAGGGTAGCATGGGGTCTTAGCACCAAGGACAGAAAGGTGTCCGAGCTCCCTTTGAGTATCTGTGTGAGGAAGAACATCAGACTTTGAGAGGCAGAGGGATGAAGGTTAGCGAGGAAGACTCTGAGATCAACTGGCAGGCCCAGGGGGCTGAGGACAGGGAGGTGGCCAGAGGTCTCGTGTCCTGTAGGGACATTGCCAGTCCTGTAGGGACACGAGACCTCAGAGGAAAACTGGCTCAAGAGGGAATGTGGCCCCACTGTGGGGACTCAGGGTTCCTCAAACTCAGCATACCCCCAACCAGGTGGGGGCTTCGGGGAGGTGTGCAGGGCTCCGTTGCCAGTGCATCATTTGGGTGCTGGGCTGCAGGGCTGTGTCCCTACTAGGGGCCTGGCTGGGTAGCTACCCAGCTAGGGGCCAGGAGTGAGGATGTGGCAAGGCCCAGGAGTGAGGATGTGGCACTTGTCTTGATGTAAGAGTGCTACTTGACCTATCTCTGAATGTGGCATGGGGCTATCTGTGGGGGCCTGGCTGTGATGGGAGACAAACTTACTTTTGGACAAGCCCAAGTGACACTATGTGTGTATATGAGTGTGTGCTTCTGCCTGTGTGAGTCCATATGGAAAAGTGTGTATGAGCGTGTGTGTTGGTGTTTGTGAATTTGTATGCGATCATATATGTGAGTTCGTGGGTTTATGTGTGTTGTGTGAGTCTGTGTGTGCATGTGTGAGATTATCAGTGTGTGTATGTGCATGTGTGTGTGTGTCTGTCTGCACCACCACCAGGAGGGAGGGAGAAAGAGGGGCTGGAATCCAGGGCCCTCAATGTCCTCAGACAGGATCACCCACCACACAGAGCAGACCGTGTCCCCTGCCCCACATCTCCCAGGACCTGAGCTGAGGTCTGCCTTGGGAGCAAGCCCCACAGGCCTTACAGTCCCCACAGGAACCAGACTGGTCCTAAACTTCCATCACAGCTCCAGAGCACCTGCTTCTGGAGGCTTTGAGGTCTCCTAATCACCTTTGAAGAACGGACTGATGACTACACACCCTGAGAGTTCAGCACAAGGACTAGTGCCTGCCAGGGCAAGGGTCTGGCCATTGATCAAATAGCTGGCATGCTGATTGACCAATAGGTCAATTAAACAGCCAACAGATTGCCAGACCAATGACTGATGGACACAGACTGGCAGCCCCCCGATTGAGGACAGGGTTTGTACCTGGTGTCTCTTTATCCCCACTAACTTAGCACAAGGCTGGCTCATGCATGTTCAGTGAATGGCTGATCAATGAACAGATAGCAAATGAAATGGCGGAGTGAGAAGTATCTGAGCACCTGGCCAAGGGCCCAGGGATGTGAGTCGTTAGTTGATTTAACTACCGAAGAGCTGATTGAGTGACTAAGTGACCAGGAGACTGAGCGGCTGAGTCACAAAATGACTCTGAGATTGCCTGGGTGAGAGTATGACTGGGCGGCCCACAGAGCTCAGGAAATGCTGGGGTCTGAGGGGCAGAGACTGCAGTCACCAATACATGCTCAGGTGGGATGACCTCTGCCCTGGGAGACCCTGGAGGTCTGAAAACTCCAGAAAAGAAAGCAGAAGTTGGGGAAAGCTCAGGCAAGAGGAGCTGGAACCTTAGAGGAAGAGGATTGGACCTGTGGCAGACATCAGGAGGAATGGGGGCTGAGGAGCACCCTAGAATAGAGCTTGCTGCTCAGAGAGTTCTGGTTTTACCCCAGCCCTAAATGGATGGGTGCTCTGTCAAGAGGTTGCAAGGTGTGTGCTGGGATGGGGAAGAATCCATTCGAGAAAAATCATGAGGACTCATGTGTAAAAGCCCAACCTTCTCCCAGGTTACATGATGAGGACCATGAGCCCTTGGGACTTCCAACGTAGTGTCATGACATCAAGAGCAAGTCAAGAGCTGCAGCCACAGCTGAACCTTCAACCAGAGAATCCAGAACAGTGTGTTAGGAAGCCTAGGGGAAGAAAGGCAGATATCAGTAAAGAAGGATGCAGGCTGAACAGTGCTGGTCCTGAATTGCCCTGTAAGAGAGAGATCATGCATCCCTAGAACATGAGGTCAGAGGAGGAAGTAAACTGGACCAGTGGCACCAGCTCTCAGAGAAAGAAGAGGCTCCATAGGCAGTTCTTACCAAGAGGATGTCGATTCCATTCTCCAACACCCACTACTGAATTCTGCAAGGATTTGGGAGTCTTCTTGAAGGGCTGACACACGAGATTCTCAGAGAGCAGCTGGATAATATACAGCTTTTGCAGCAGCATATTTTGAGAGCTTTCTAGAGAAAAGAGAGAAAACCACTTTTGATCCAGCAGAATGGGGGACTCAGGTAGAAGACCGCTTCTAGAACAGCCATGCATTCGAGGAGCAAGAACCACCTGAGAAATGTGATCCTAAACAAGAAAACTCCCCGATATCTGGGAAGGAGGAAGAGACACCAGTCACTATCTTAGACTCTTCTGAGGAAGATAAGGAAAAAGAAGAGGTTGCTGCTGTCAAAATCCAAGCTGCCTTCTGGGGACACATAGCCAGAGAGGAGGTAAGGAGAGTGGAAACAGATAGTCTCCAACTTGAGGAAATAGAGGACAACAAGTGAGGACACTGGTTTCACCTCCAGGAAACATGAAAAATAATCCAAATCCATCAGCCTTGTTGTTGTTTTCATTTTTTCCTTAGTAAGGAAGATTTGATCTTGTGAAATAACATTTGTTGCTGTTGTGAAAATCTGTCATGAGCATTTGTTTAATTAAATATACCATTGAAACATGAAGAAAAAAAAAAGTATGACTCCCTCATACTTCAAGGGAGTATTTGACTACCATCATTTTGGCTCATGGCTGAACTGAATTATGGGTTTGTTTATTAGAATTGGGTTCTGTAGGCTGGGTGCGGTGGCTCACGCCTATAACCTCAGCACTTTGGGAGGCCAAGGCAAATGGATCACTTGAGGTCAAGAGTTCGAGACTAGCCTGGTCGACATGGTAAAACCCTGTCTCTACCAAAAAAAAAAAACAATTAGTTGAGCATGGTGGCTCATGCCTGTAGTCTCAGCTACTCAGTACTCGGGAGGCTTAGATGAGAGAATCACTTGAACCCAGGAAGCGGAGGTTGCAGTAAGCAGAGATCATGCCACTGCACTCTAGCCTGGGCCACCAAGGGAGACCCTGTCTCAAAAAAAAAAAAAAAAAAAAAAAAAAGAAGAAGAATTAGGTTCTGTGGCAAGTGACAGAAAATGAAAATAACTCTCTTTATCCATTTGTCCCCCGACTGCACACACACACATACACACAATTGAAATCTGGAGGCAGACAGCCCAGGATTGGCATGGCAAATTCATAAAGTTATCAGAGACTCAAAGTTCTTCTATTTTGTTGCTCAACTATCCTCTTCACATGGTCCATACTGGTTGCATGAGTGCCAGCTATCACACCTGCCTCTCAGCCAACAGGAATAAGAAGAGAAAAGTGTACCCCTTCCCTTTAAGAACACATTCCAGGCCACGCACAGTGGCTCAGCCTGTAATTCCAAAACTTTGGAAGGCTGAGGTGGGGGATTCTAAGCCAGCAGTTTGACACCAGCCCGGGAAACATTGTGAGATCGCATCTTTACAAAAATTACCAAAAAAAAATTAGCCAGGCATGGTGGCATGTGCCTGTAGTCCCAGCTACTGGGGAGGTTGAGTGGGAGAATTGCTTCATCCTGGGAGGTTGAGGCTACAGTGACCTGTGATGGCACCACTGCACTTCAACCTAGGCAACAGAGCAAGACCCTGTCTCAAAGAAAACAAAATAAAAACAAACAAGCAAACAAAAATTACGCATGCACATCCCAGAAGTTGCCACAACTGTTCCTCTTACATCTTATTGGCCAGAATTTGGTCACATGACCCACCTAGCTACAAGAGAGGCTGGATAATGCAGTCTTTATTTTGTTAAAATCAATTACAAATCAGGGTTTCATTACAGGAAAAAGAAAGAATGGAGATTGGAGGGCCTGGATTTCTTTCCAGGTTGGAGTGATCGTGTGGGATTTTCATAAAGAAACTATAATTTCAGTTGCACTGAATAATTCCAGGGAATGCCATCATGCAATTCAAGGTCTGTATGGTCACTGCCATAAGGGGCTCATGATGGGTTCTTGTTAGTGGGTGCAGACACTTGAGGACCAAGTGTCAAGTTCAGAGGTAAAATTGCATGGAGCTTTGAAACAGTATTACCTCTTCTGCAGAATTTTCAGGGGCCACATTTTTCCCCTTTATCCCTTGGTATCTTAGGGACATTCTGAGCTGAGATGCAGAGAAGCCACCTTTGCTCTTTGAAATGATTGCTTTCTATTTCCAAAGGCCGAGTCTTGAGGAAGCAGTTTCACATCCTCTTTGATTTTGCTCACTGCAAAATCTTACTAAAGTTTCCACTCGAGACCTGGCCTCAGTGCCCCTCATTATTGCTGATCCTAAATCCTTCCCAGACAGGGCCCATTCAGGGTTACCGGCTTTAATTCTGGAGCCAGAAGCAGAAATTCTGAAAATGTGCCCTCCTCACCCTGAGTCATTAGAGCCTGCTTCAGTGGCTTATAGGTACCACGCCCAGCTCCAGGCCCCCATTGCCTGGGTTCAAACTCCAGCTCTGTAGCTGGCTGGCTGTGTGACCTTGGGCATGTTGCTCCCTGAGCCTCAGTTTCCTCATCTGTAACATAGGATGAGAATAATAGTCCCAACCTCCCAGGGTTACATAACTGGGGAGAACAGGACCTGGCAGGTGGTAAGCGCTCTAAACCTCTTAGGTATTCTGGAAATGGAGACAGTCATTTCAGGCCTGTGTTAAATCTGCCTCCCCAGTCTTCCAAGGGGTAAGTGGGCCTGCCTTTTCCATCTCTGTTTTCTTCCCCCCTCCCTCATGCACTGAAGGGAGAGTCTCTACTGCCAGGTCAGTCTGGGCACAGGGTTGGCATCGAGTGAGCAGGTCTGGTTCACACACTTCTATTCTAACCCATGTTACCAGGCACTCTCTTCCCTCCACTTCAGCCACTTCCCACCCAGAGGTGCTGAGCAGGCCATGCTGTGAGTGTGTGGTGTGCACCCCCTCCCACCCCGCATGGAAGAAGCACGGGACAAGGATCCTCTGCCCACCTTATATTCGGACAGCCTCTCTCCTACAGCAAAGGATCACAGGGCAAAAATGAAATTTGTGTCCACGCTTCCCTCTGGTTCCTCGAGTGTCACTTTTCTGCGTATTTATGATAATCATTCCTGCAACAAAAACAGTGACTTCACTGTCTAAATAATAAGGTAATTTGTTACAGCTAATTACTCAAGGACTTCCTTAATCTCACTCAATTAAAAGATCCAAGAGGATTCCTGCCCCCTCTCATTCCAGTGTTCCTGAAGATCCCCCTAATGTATTCTGGATCACAGATTAGTGGGGAGCCAAGAAAGGTCCGTGCTGGGCAGAACTGCTAAAATCCATCCCAGCAACGTGAAGCAGTGATTTATTGTGACATGGAATGTGGGACATTTCCCCAGCTTTTGTGATTGTGGTAATGAAGCTGTAAACCAAATAGCATGAAATGAGGCAAGGCCTTACAATTTAATCAGCTCGTAAACAGATCTACTGCATCAAGCAAATGACATTATTATCCATCCGAAGTAAATCATGCTAATCTCGGGAGATAAAATCAACATCGTTAATGGTCACATGTCATATTCATCAACACTAAACCATCCCCTTTGACAGATTAATCCTAACTACAGCTCCCAGGATGTATGGTAATAGGGCTTGCAGCATGCATTTCACTCCGCGCCAGGCTAACCAGCACTCTTAGGCTGCTATTACAAATAATTTTTTTATTGATTTACATATTTTAAAATGCATTTAAGGTGAGGCACCATTAAAAACCCTGTCACCAGCCCATATTTCTTTCCTACATTCCCAGACTTTATTAATAGGAACGGGAAGACAAACACAGTAAGCCTTATAAATACTTTGTTTAGGCACTGTTAGGGGTAATTAAGATCGGAACTGAGGTTCGGGGGGTGTGGAGAGGCACAGGTGAGGAACAGACGGGGTGGTAGGAAATAGGGACCCTCTTGTGGTTCAGGAATAAAGGAAATTGCAGCTTCTTTTGCTTCCTGTTTTCCCTAGAGGTGCCAGGAAGAAAGGGAATAAATTGTCCCCAAAATTTGCTTGTGGGGCCTTCCCTCTTTCCCTTTCTGTCACATCCTACGTCCACCCCATCAACTCAGCCTTATGGTGTGTGCATCTGTGCTTGTGTTCTGGTCCCTGTATCCTGCCTGCTGACTTCGAACGCCAAATGTATTTATTTATCATGAGGCTGACCTAGGATGAATGCTCCCGGAAAAGTGTCCACTATTCAAAATGTCACTTCACCTCAACAGGCTGTGCATTATATTGACAGGCACACTTTCAGAGGCCTCTGAATGACGAGGATGGATGGAGGGCTGCCGCAGCAGAGGGCACTGCTGCCTGGGCTGAGGGAGGGAGGGAGGAGCGAGTGGGTCATGGATAAGTGCGGAGTGGGTGGGTGCCCAGATTATCTACGCTCTCCCCCAGGAAGCATAAGCCATGGGAGCTGAGACAGTGACCAGAGATGCAAGCTGGAGACCACCAGGGCTGTAGTGCCTGGTGGGGAGCAGATAGCGGCCCACCTTCACCCAGCCACCCTTCTGATGGGCACATTCGAGGAGCTTCTTGCCCATCTGTGAAGCCAGTTGGGGGTCAGGGGTGGAAAAGAAGGGGTTTTCCTTTTTCTGAGTGACAGCAAGGAGGATAACGGTCTGTTATGGTTTGGATCTGTGTCCTCACCCTAATCTCATGTTGAAATGTAATCCCCAATGCTGGAGGTGGGGCCTGGTGGGAGGTGATAAGATCATGAGGGTGGTTTCTCATGGTTTAACACAATCCCTCCCCACCTGCCCCCGACCCCCGCCACCCAGAATAGTGAATTCTCATGAGATCTCACTATCTCATGAGACAGTTGTTTAAAAGTGTGTGGAACCTCCCTCCTCTCTCTCTTCCTCCTGCTCTGGCCACGTAAGATGTACCTGCTTACCCTTCACCTTCCACCGTGATTGTAAGTTTCCTGAGGCCTCCCCAGAGACAGAAGCTGCTATGCTTCCCGTGCAGCCTGCAAAACTGTGAGCCAGTGAAACTTCTTTTCTTTATAAATTACCCACTCTCAGGCATTTCTTTATAGCGATGCAAGAATGGACTAATACAGTGTCCCAGGACCACCACGTGTGGCCATGCAGGCCTCACATTGCACGATAGCATTCCCTGGAATTATTCCATGCAGCAACCCTGGGATTACAGTTTCTTTACAAAAATCCCACATGCCCACTTCAACCTGGATAGAAATGAGGGAAGCAGATGGATTCCCCAAAAGGACCTACTGAACTCAATAGAGGCACCTCTCTTGATGCACTAAAAAGACCTCACCTCGGCTTACATGGACTGAGGTAGAACCCAGATGCTTCCCGACACCCGATGCATGTGTCACATAGCCCACCAACTGCCAGGATTTATTTCAGAATGGGACCCTGAGAAAGTCCCCAGCCCAGGTCTGTTTTGTAAAATTGCAGCTATCGATTAGACCAACAAATGAAATAAAGCAGAGAGTAAATTAACTTCAGGGTTTAGGTGGTGACAAGTTCAAGTGGCTGGAACCCACTGAGCTCTATAAGAAACTCTGGAGATTCTGTGTCCTGGGCTTTCCGTGATCCTTCCTAAGAGCCCTAGAGGTTACCTTGTCACTGGGCGCCTGAAAGGCCCAGGAAAGGCCCTTCTCTGGAGCTGCATAGTCTGAGTTAGTATGGTTGAGGGCAGTGGTTCCCAAACTTTAGCCTGAGTCACAATGTCCAGAGGGGGCTTGTGAAGACACAGATTGCTGAGCCCACCCCAAGAGTCTCTTATTCAGTAGGTCTGGGGTGAATCTAGAGGGTTTGCATTTCTAGCAAGCACCCAGGTGATGCTGATGTTGCTGGTCCCAGAACCACACTTTGAGAACACCTGATATGGTTTGGCTCTGTGTCCCCACTCAAATCTCACTTCGAATTGTAATAATCCCCACATGTCAAGGGCAGGACCAGGTGGAGATAATTGAATCATGGGGCGGTCCCCCATGCTGTTCTTGTGATAGTGAGTGAGTTCTCACTGAAGAGCTGGTCATTTCATAAGGGGCTTCCCCCTTCGCCCGAGGGAAGGTACTCATTCTCTCTCCTGCCACCCTGTGAAGAGATGTCTTCCGCCATGACTGTAAGTTTCCTGAGGCCTCCCCAGCCATGCAGAATTGTGAGTCAATTAAACCTCTTTTCTTTATAAATTACCCAGTCTCAGGTATTTCTTTTTTTTTTTTTTTTTTTTTTTTGAGACAGTCTCCCTCTGTCACTCAGGCTGGAGTGCAGTGGCATCATCTCAGCTCACTGCATCCTCCACCTCCCAGGTTCAAGCAATTCTCATGCCTCAGCCTCCCAACTAGCTGGAAATATAGGTGCGTGCCACCACACCTGGCTACTTTTTGTATTTTTCATAGAGACAGGGTTTCGCCATGTTGTCCAGGCTGGCTCGAACTCCTGACCTTAAGTGATCCGCCTGCCTCAACCTCCCAAAGTGCTAGGATTACAGGCATGAGCCACCATGCTCAGTCTCAGGTATTTCTTCATAGTAGCATGAGAATGGACTAATATGACACCTAAGCCAGGGAGGGGTAGGGACACAAGGAAGGAGGTGTAGGTGGGAAACATTGGGCTCCCAGGCACAGATTACAAGCCCAGAGTTGGGTCATAGCAGGAAGCGGAGGTCAGAACAGCAAGTGACATCAGCAGTGGGATTTTCTGAAACTTTTAAGTTTCTGGCACTTCTTAAGAGCAAGTGAGCAAATCAGGCCTGATAATCCAAGGTCCAGAACCCCAGAGTCAGGACTGAAAACAGCACATGTTCTGGAGGCTAGAGATGGCTGATTCTAGCCCCGGCCTCACTTCTGATCTGCCTTGTGACATACAGTACCTCCGGTTCCCTCTCTGGGGTTCCCTCTCTCACTTCTCACTTCCTCCTCTGTGAAGAGGGAGTGGAGCACTAGATTTCCTCCAGAATCCCTTGCATTTTGGATAGATGTGAGGTTATGCCACTGTTTCCCAAAGCATACTCTGTGGATCCTTCACTCTCCTTGAAAAATGGGTTCCACAGGCTCAGTGGCTCATGTCTTTAATCCCAGCAATTTGGAAGGCTGAGGCGGGCAGATCACTTGAGGCCAGGGGTTCAAGACCAGCCTGGCCAAAATGGCAAAACCCAGTCTACACTAAAAATACAAAAATTAGCCAGACGTGGTGACATGGGCCTGTAATCTCAGCTACTACAGAGGCTGAGGCATAAGAATCTCTTGAACCCGGGAGGTGTAGGTTACAGTGAGCTGAGACTGTGCCACTGCACTCCAGCCTGGGGGGACAGAGCAAGACTCTGTCTCAAAAAGAAAAAAAGAAAAGGAAAAAGAAAGATGGATTCCATGGTCAGATAATTTGGAAAACTTCAAAACATAAGCCCCCACTTGGACTTGTAACTTATATTTACATATGAAAGCCTCTGGGCGAGGCGCTTATGCCTATAATCCGAGCACTTCAGGAGGCTGAGACGGGGGATCACAAGGTCAGGAGATCGAGACCATCCTGGCTAACACGGTGAAACCCCATCTCTACTAAAAATACAAAAAAAAATTAGCAAGGTGTTGTGGCATGTGCCTGTAGTCCCAGCTACTCTGGAGGCTGAGGCAGGAGAATTACTTGAACCCAGGAGGCAGAGGTTGCAGTGAGCTGAGATTGCACCACTGCATTCCAGCCTGGGTAACAGAGCGAGACTCCATCTCAAAAAAAGAAAGGTGGGGGGGTCTGAAAAATCCTGGAGTTGAGAAACCTGTTTAACTTTACTTAATCCTTCCCAAACTCATCGGATCACAGCCTTTTTTCCACTTGCCAGGGACTGATCTGGTCACTGAGCAGCTAATAGAGAGATAGTGGGGCAATGGCTCGTGCCCTCAAGAAGCGCCTGGTTGGGGTGGCAGGAGAGATCCTAAGTGCTGCCTTGGCCTGGCACAAACTCTAGCCAAGCTTGGGGACTTTTATCCCTCCTTTTCCAAGGGCTGGCATCAATTTGCCTGGTTTCACTAGTGGATTTGCTTTGTCTGGTTTCACCTGCCTATGAAGCACACAAACAGGCTCATTCATTCACTTAACAAAATATATTGTGCATGTATTTCATGCCAGATGCTGTTGTAGGTACTGGGAGACAGTAGACTGTCCTCTCTTCCAATGGAGAAAGACAAGCAGTGAATAAAGAAATCACATGGCATGCTGGATGGTGAGGAGTGCTGAAGGGAGAGTTGGGATAGGCAGGGCCAGGGAGTTTTGCGATTTTTAATGGGGTAGGGGTGTCAGGAAAGGCCTCTCTGACCTTTGGGTAAGAATTTGAAGGAGAGGGGAGTGAGCCAGGTGGAAAGTTGTTCTAGGACAAGGGGGTGGCAAGTGCGAAGACCCCAGGTAGGAGTCCGTCTGGCGTGCGTGATGCACAGCTAGAGGCTGACGTGGCTGGAGAAAATAAGAGGCTCAGTTGCAGAAAAGGGTCGGAAAGACAGAAAGCCATGAGAACAGTGGACATGACCTGCATTTTGTTGTTGTTGTTGTTGTTGTTGTTGTTTGAGACAGAATCTTGCTCTGTGACCCAGGGTAGAGTGCCGTGGCGTGATCTTGGGTCACTGCAACCTCCATCTCCCAGGTTCAAGCGATTCTCCCACTTTATAGTTGGATCCACAGGTGTGCACCACCATGGCCTGCTAATTGTTGTATTTTTAGTAGACAAGGTGTCACCATTTTGACCAGGCTGGCGTCAAACTCCTGGCCTCAAGTGATCCACCTCCTTCAGCCTACCAAAGTGCTGGGATTACAGGCGTGAGCCACCGTGTCTGCTCATGACTTGCCTTTTAATAGACCTTAAGTGACTTACATTTCAGAGTATGCCAAGTCGCTGTGGAGAGCCAAAGAAAGCAACATTAGTTCCAAAGTCACAGGTCCCCCTGGTGGGGGTCAGTTGGCCTTTCTGCTGCTGGCCACACCTGTCCTAGAATGATGTGTGGAAAGAGGGTGGGGATAGAGGAAGGTAGGGAGCTGGAGATAGGCAGGAAGCTCTGAAAGCCAAACTTTCACACTTGCGCATTTCTACTTTGTGCCCTGTACTGTGCAAAGCCCATTCACTTATGAATTCTGAATTAACCCTATGAGATCGGAAATTCCTCTCCCGGTTTTGCATTTGAGAACCCTGTGGGTCAGAGGAGTTAATGGACTTGCCTAAGTCACCCGGCTCACCAGTGGCAGAACCCAGGGCTTCCAGATTCTCTCATTCCATTGCCTCTCCCTCAGCCTCACATGGTCTGGTGTTGAGAACGGTGCGCAGAGTTCCCTTGGTCTGTAGGAAAGGGCGTCCCAGGTGGGTGAGTGACCACAGCCTTTAATGGAGGCTCCAGATATCCCGCAGGTACCCAGAGTCCGCAAGGTGATGTCTTTGGTTAGAAAGATACACTGAGACGAGGAAGTGCATGCAGGTTTATTGGGGAGTGCTCTCAGGAGATACATCTGTGAGGAAACTCAGAAGACAGGACTGGGTGGAGAGAAAATGACCCCAAATGTGGTTGCAGCAGACACCCCATCCAGTCTTGCAGGATGCTCTGGAGCTGAGATGGCCCCCAGAGTTGTCCTTAACTGAGACAAAGGGCTGGCCTTTTTACCTCCATCTGCCAGTCACTGGCCACAGGCCACAGAGATAGAGCCATAACTTTGGGCAAAGCAGTTCCCTGCAGCCAAGGGCAATGCCCAGTGAAGGACTGAGCTGTGAGCCGTCTGCAGCTGATAGTCGCGGAAGATGGTGGGTGCGTGCACCACCCTGAAGAGGAGCGGAGCTTATGCACCTTAAGTAAGAAAAGGTTCGTTTTTCCCAGTGTACAAGAGCAGATTGACTCCCTCCCTTCCTTCCCCCCTGCCTCCCTTCCTTCTTTCCTTCCTCTGGAAGGAAGGCACTGGGTCTCTCTGGAAGGAAGCTCTCAAGGATACAGGGGTGAACAAGAAAAGGTCTTTGCCTTCTCTGGCTGTCTGCCTATTGGGCAAACCAAGGTGTGAATGAGAAAGTGCTCCCAAGAGTCTAAGGGGGCTGTAACGGAAACAGGTTCGGGGTGCCATGGGAACCCAAAGAGGGCTCCAGTTGGGAAAATGCCCCCTGAACTCTCCCAAACCTGAACACAATCCAGGAAACTCGGGCTTGGATTAGGAGTTGTTGCCCACAGTAGCTTAGCCTGATCTTGCAGTCAACTCTGAAAACACCAGCCTAGTCTTATCAAACCACAATAGATTTGTATTGAGTACTCCCAGTGTTTGGGTTCAAACCATTAAACAATCCTGTCCCAGGCTGAGTGGATTTCCCAGCCACCCTGGCCAGGATGAGCCTAGGGGTACAGTCGTTCATTGAGTCAGGCAAGTGCTTACAGAAAACCTATGCACTACTTTGAACTATTTTGATGCCGTGGTGGATACCGTCTCTGCTCTGGAGCGCCTCGCCCTTTAGTGGAGTAGACAAGCTCAATCCCAATGCTCAGTATAAATGTCACTGAGTTACTTGTTCACCTCCCTCTCTGGACCACGTCTTTTTTTATTTTCTGAATCCAAGAGACTTGTGCTTCTTGACACATAAGAGTCTATCTTTCTACAATGAACATATGCTGCTTTTGTATTAAGAAAAATACACAATAAAAACTCTTTTTAGGCCAGGCACAGTGGCTCACGCCTGTAATGCCAGCACTTTGGGAGGCCAAGGCGGGCTGATGACCTGAGGTCAGGAGTTCGAGACCAGCCTAGCCAACATGGTGAAACCCTGTCTCTACTAAAAATACAAAAATTAGCTGGGCAGTGGTAGTGGGCAGCTGTAATCCCAGCTATTCGTGAGGCTGAGGCAGGGAGAATCGCTTGAACCTGGAAGGCAGAGGTTGCAATGAGCAGAGATTGTGCCACTGCACTCCAGCCTGGCAACAGAGTGAGCCTGAGGTTCTGTCTCAGAAACAAAAACAACAACAACAAAAAACCCTCTTTTTAATTGAACGAGGCTGGCAGGCATGTTGAGCAGACAGTGGCAGAGGTAAGATGGTAGTTACGACAAGCATCGAAAGCCAGGGGGGATTTTCATGGTCTCTCAGGAGCAGCCTAGGGAAGTTACCTGGTCTGCTCAGAGACCACCCCACCCCACCCACCTCATCACTCCCATCATAGATCGGAGTATCTGTAGACTTAATACAATGGACTCCACCCCCATGTGCAGCAGATTGGTCCAGGGATGAATGCCTGATGGGCACCTACCTGATCCAAGCTGGGCCAATCACAAATGGCTTCAGGAATAAGGGGCCGAGACCCGAGAAAGAAGTCAGTCTGGCTCTGGGTGTGAAATCAAGGATGTATAAGTCTGAGAGCAGCCATGGTGGGCCGTGTAGACTGAGGAGCAGGAAAAGATCTTTGGCAGTGACAGGAAAGGCTGAAGCAGGTACAGAGAGAGAGAGAGAAGAGGTAGAGAAGGATCTAGTCAGCTCTGGAAACACCAACCCACTCTTGCCAAACCATGACAGATTTCTACTGAGTGTTCCCAGTGTTTGGGTTCAAACCATTGAGTAATTCTGTCCCAGGCTGAGTGGCCTCCTGTATTCCCTCCTGAAGTCCTGCAGCCTTCCAGGCCTTACTTGATCCACATCTTAACCCTTAGATGGAGACTCTGTGGACCAGGGGTGCTGACTCAGCTTCTCTAAGAGGCAGTTCGGAGCTCCCTGGATGCTGTCTCCGTTCCAGGCACAATGCCTCCAGGGCTAGTCCTGGTCCTCTCAGATCCTCACCTCTGAACCTCCCAGGTCCCCATTTGCTAGTCTTGGCAGTGAGATATTCTCTTACGTCATTTTTACTTTTTTTCCTGGACGCTTTTTCCTGCCCCTCACTTTTCTCACTTTGAGCTAGGCTTTTAAAAGTCGAAATCAGGACATCTCTTTCTGCTGTCCTCTCTTCCTTGAGGCATCCAGCATAGAACAGCTTCGCTTGAAGGGGTTGCAGGCTGGAGAGATATAGGGAAGGAAACAGCCAGAATTGTTAAAATTTACTTAATAGTTCCAATGCATCTCACTGTGAAACAATGGGCTTTTTGTTGTTGTTGTTGTTGTTGTTGTTGTTGAAATGGAGTCTCGCTTTGTCGCCCAGGCTGGAATGCAATGGCTCAATCTTGGCTCACTGCAACCTCTGCCTGCCAGGTTCAAGCAATTCTCCTGTCTCAGCCTCTTGAGTAGTTGAGATTACAGGCGTGCACCACCATGCCTAGTTAATTTTTGTGTTTTTAGTAGAGACGGGGTTTTACCATGTTGGTCAGGCTGGTCTCAAACTTCTGACCTCATGATCTGCCTGCCTCAACCTCCCAAAGTGCTGGGATTACAGGCGTGAGCCACCGTGCCCAACTGGGAATTTTTAAACGTAAAGCACCCCAGCCTCAGGATTCGGCCACAAGCACCTTCCCAGATGAGCATCCGTGTTCGTGAGGCCAGAATGTTAATGTCAAGATCATTCATTGATTTGTGTGCCAGAATAGACAGCCCACTATTTTCTTAAGAAAAATTATTGTCTTGCTGGCAGATTATTTCCTGGGCCCTGCCCTGAAGGGGTAGGGTGGCCATTCATTTGCACAAGTCTTGGTTAGGCTTCTTCATTGTCATAAAAGAGAGTCAACTTAACAGTATTGGCTTAGTGTTTTTAAAATTATTATAAAAGTAAATACCTACTTAATAAAATGTTACAGAAATTAACTTAGAATGTGGAAGTCTGTTGTACTCTAACCTCTCCAAAATAACCACTTCATTTTATTTTATTTTTTTGAGATGGAGTCTCATCCAGGCTGGAGTGCAGTGGTGAGATCCTGGCTCACCACAACCTCCACGTCTCAGGTTCAAGCAATTCTCCTGCCTCAGCCTCCTGAGTAGCTGGGACTACGGGCACACACCACCATGCCAGGCTAATTTTTATATTTTTGGTAGGGACAGGGTTTCACCATGTTGGCCAGGCTGATCTTGAACTCCTGACCTCAGGTAATCTGCCTGCCTCGGCCTCTCAAAGTGCTGGGATTACAGGTGTTAGCCTGGCCACCAAGATAACCACTTTATATCTATCCAGATTCTCCCTTCATATCTTACTTCTTCAGTAACCCTAATATGCTTCATTCTTTTTAACAAAACTGCATTGTTTTCTCAATTAGCTTTTCAAAAACTATTTTTTAAATCTAAAAGTGTATTTGTCTGGTCTCACGCTGCTATAAAGAACTGCCTGAGACTGGGTAATTTGTAAAGGAAAGAGATTTAATTGACTTACAGATCTGCATGACTGGGGAGGCCGCAAGAAACTTACAATCATGGTGGAAGGGGAAGCAAACATGTCCTTCTTCACATAATGGCAGGAAGGAGAAGTGTGAGAGCCAAGCAAAGGGGGAAGCCCCTTATAAAACCATCAGATCTCATGAGAACTCACTCACTATCACAAGAACAGCATGGGGGAAACTGTTCCCATGATTCAATTATCTCCACCTGGTCATACCCTTAACCTATGGGGGTTATGACAATTCAAGGTAAGATTTGGGTCTGGACACAGAGCCAAACCATATCAAAAACCAATCCATAATTATAGTAAGGAGGGCTTGGATAAGCTATAAAATTCTCACCCAAAGTTAAACACTTACCAATTTTTGTGTATCCTTCTAGAAATTTTCTATGCCCACATGTTTTATTAATTTTTGATACAAGTGGGATCATACTATACCCACTGTTTTGCAACTTGCTTTTTTTCCCCCACTTAATAATGTACCTTAAACAACCTTTCCTGCCAGGCGCGGTGGCTCACGCCTGTAATCCCAACACTTTGGAGGCCGAGGCAGGCAGATCACAGGGTCAGGAGATCAAGACCATCCTGGCTAACACTGTGAAACCGCGTCTCTACTAAAAATACAAAAAGTTAGCTGGTCTTGGTGGCGGGTTCCTGTAGTCCCAGCTACAAGGAGGCTGAGGCAGGAGAATGGCGTGAACCCAGGAGGCGGAGATTGCAGTGAGCCGAGATCACGCCACTGCACTCCAGCCTGGGCAACAGAGCGAGACTCTGTCTCAAAAAAAAAAAAAAAAAAAAAACTTTCCTAACAGCATGTAAAATCTCCCTTGTTCCTATTGATGTTTGCATAGTATCCCACTGTACAGATGTGCTGTAATTGATGTATCTAAATCCAATTCTCAGTCATGTGGCATACCTGCATTCCAGTCTTTGACTGAAACTATAACCTTAAACTATTTGCTGCTCAGCTTCCAATAAAATCAGAGCCAAAAGAAACACTTTGTATGGAGAATAATTCGGAGGTCAGGTTGTAGTTAGTTTTTGCACTTTTCCAGTATTAAAGTTTCACCCCTGAATGAAACCATCCATTATTGAACCACATATTTGATGCACATCTCCTGGATTTCCCAGAGAGTTGGCTTTGCCAGGTCATCCAGTTCCAATGCAGGGATCTCCACGAGCCTTAACTATGAGGGTGTTTGGAGGGTACATGACGCACATGAGGTCAGTGCAAAAGAACCTTGTTTCTGCTAAGAAGGTGGTCTGCTTTTTCTTTAAAAACTGCATAACATTTGTAAGTAATCATATGTCTTATTTTCCTTCTTTGCTTTGGCCTCCAGGAAGCCCAGAGCCAAAGTTTAATAATTACATAAGATTTATCTGCATATCTGTTTACTATTCTTTCTTCTTTCATCTTATCTGTCTATTCCTGGACCTTTAATTTTAAAGATCTTGATTTTTTATTTTTGAAGCTTTCTCTTTCTATTTTGCAGAGATTTATTATTCTTATTAGTACCCTTGAAAATCCACTTATTTTTTAAGCTTGCAGAATGAGCCACAGAGCATTAGAAGAATAATTGTGGAAGATGCTCTTGGAACATACCCCTTTCTGCTCAAATGCCTGCTTCTCCCCTGTACTGTTGAGGCAGAGAGGTTTGAAGGGCACCATGGAGACCACAGAGCTAGAGAGGGAGGTGGGTAGCCTAAGAGGAATGATTTGTAGCTCAAGGACATGGGGTCAAAATTCATTTGAGCTGCCTGAATTCACTCCTAGTGACGTGTGGAGGCGTTCCAGATGCTTATCGAGGTTCAATGCCCTAACTCTAGGTTTACTGGGCCTTCCCCAAGCCCAGTAAGTGGCTCTTCCTAACAGGATTACTGCTCCTGGGATCAGCTTGGAAAATGGCAGGGCCAAGCAGGACTTGCAATGCTTCCAGAATCAGAGCCAAGGACCCTTGGGTCTTCCACTAAATAAGGGGAAGGTGTGGCAGTCCCTGCAACCCTGTAGGTTAGATACTGTCCTGTCACCTTATGTGAGGAATGGCTGTGATAAAATAATAACCAGGAACAGTAGGTGACCCAGTTTGAACAAAGGGGACTAGGATCGATGCTCCACAGCCGCCTTCTGCTTTGTGGATCCTTTTACTACAACATTATATATTATATGCAAATCGCAGCACAAACTTAAGGCCGCTTTTCATGTCAAGAGGCTTCTTTGAGCCTATATGTTATATTTTACAGATCTTGGACAGTAACATTTTTCTTTTTAGCACGAAGTTGCTCAAGGTTCATCTGAGACTCTTTTAAATTGCTGCTTTCAGAGAAATAACAATGTAAAATGACATGATGATGTATGGCCCCGTCCGGCAGACCAGGGCTGCAGCAGCCGCAAACGCCACCAAACCTCTGGGAATGAAGCAGTCTCCGGAGCGCCATTGTGCAATTGTCCTAACCGGATCATTTTTAATTAGTTGCAATTAATTTCAAGTGACAGCATCCTGCGATATCAAGTCAGAGAGGCTCCAGTGCGTGGGTGGGGTTGTTAGGAACACACAGCTGGTGAGAGAGAAGCCAGAGAGGGAGGTCTCATCACAGGCTACAAGATTTTCTGGGTGGGGGGCAAAGAGACAATTTCCTGAGCTGGGGGAGGGAACTTCTTCCTAATGATGCAAATGTTCTGATTCTTACTGGGCTGTTTGTAGGCCCTGCTAGGTGAATACTTATCACGCCCTGCACATAGGACCCTTCTGGTGGGCAAGCGTGTTGGCAATTATCTCGCTTCAGTAACACAAAGTGGTGCAGCCAGCTAACCTCTGCCTTAGTTTGGCAGAAGCAGATTCTGAGATGAGGACTTGGGAGGTGACCCCAGGAGGGGGAAGTGAATCAGGAAAGGGGAGGACCCAGTAAGAGGTATATTAAGCAAGCTAGCAGTACAGGTACCTGGAGCTCTCGCCCATTGGGAAACTCTGGGAGACATTGGAGAACATACATCTCAGAGTTATCTCATCCACGGGATGAAAGAGTTAGGATATTTACACAATGATCTGTTGGTCACTGGTTGACCACAGGATTGAGTTGGTCACTGGTTGAGGACTGCTTTCAACCTGCCTTGTAAAGGCACATCAGAGGTTAGAGAAAGCTCTCAGGCAAAGAACTGCAGATGCTGGCTGCTGGAATCAGGCTCGGAGCACAGACATGGTAAGGGCAAAGGCCTTGGAGCACTGTGTCTGCTACAACCTCCAGGACCTTGTACAGTTCAAACATCATACAGTTTCTCCAGTACCCCTTGGATGTCCCTCTGAGGCACTTACATGTGGGGACACAGAGGCAGAGCGGTTAAGTGGGGTGAAGCACCCAGGGTCCTCACGCTTGATGGAGGAGAGCTGAAAAGTCAGGTTGCCTGCCTTTTGGTAGCAGCCAATCACCATCCTGCCATAGCATTGCTCGGGATGTGGGTGCCACTTCTAGGAACCCAGGCTACCTCTAGCCAGGCTTTTATGAGCAGATGGGGATTTTTTACTCTCCAGCCAATGCTGACACTTTTGTCTCCTGTGTCCCTAGCTGACATCACTAATTATTTGATCTTGGCACCCTTCCCCTGGCGTCCGGATGTGGATTCAGAATCCCGAATACGATAGAGCCCACAGCTGTTATCAAGCAATGGTATATACAAAAGAGCTCAAAGCTATTTGCTCCCAAGGCCTAGAGGGAGTATTCCTCCTAAGCACAATGTTCTCTGATCAAAATGTTTTGGGGGGCACAGATTACCTAGTAGTTAACTATATAGTGACACAGTCACTCCTTGTCACCTACCTAGCTGAAGCTTTGCAGCTAACGGGATAATCTCCACTTCAAATGTACTTGCTACTCTAAACAGTGGATTTAGAACCAGGACCAGGGCACTTGACCTCCTCACTGGGGCTCCTCTGGGAAAGCGAGAGGCACGTATGCCTGCCCTGATTCCTCCCTTATGTTCCCAGAGCCACCCTTCATTGGTTAATCAGCAGGAAGGGAGTGGGAACTAATGCAACTTGGCCCTTTTCTTGAGAGTAACAACAACCTAAGCAGACACTGAGCACTCACCATAGGCCAGGCACTATTCTAAGCATTTTCATATACCATATTAACTCATTTCATTTTCATAAGCCAGCAAAGTAATATTACTAACCCCATTCCAGAGGGGAGAAAGCTGAAGCACAGATAGGTTAAGTAACTTGCTTAAGGTCATCCAGCTATGTAGTTGGGGGGCGAGGACATGAACTCAGACAGTGTCTGGAACCCAGTGATGAAGTCAACCCACTAGACTCCTACTGGGTTTTCTTTCATGATTCTTCTGACCTGAAATACATACACATTTAAAAATCGACTTTCTAAACATGCAGCACGAATCTGATCATTTCTCCTTTTTCTTTCTTTGAAAAACTGAAACAAGGCCAGGCGTGGTGGCTCACGCCTGTAATCCCAGCACTTTGGGAGGCCGAGGCAGGCAGATCACGAGGTCAGAGGTTTGAGACCAGTTTGACCAACATAGTGAAACCCCATCTCTACTAAAAATTCAAAAATTAGCTGGGCATAGTGGTGCATGCCTGTACGCCCAGCTACTCAGGAGGCTGAGGCAGAGAATTGCTTGAACCCGGGAGGCAGAGGTTGCAGTGAGCTGAGATCACGCCACTGCACTCCAGCTTGGGCGACAGAGTGAGACTCTGTCTCAAATTTAAAAAAAGAAAAACTGAGATGGACTATCACATCCATATGGGGGACCCCTAGAAATAACCAGAGACCCAGCAGTGCCTCCTTCCTTCCAGGTTCTGGGCCCATGGTCTGTCTCAGGTTAGGACACAAGGACTCTGCCTTGGGAATGTGCAGTCATCCCCCAGATATCACAAGTGCGGCTCCTAAGGGGAGCCAAGTTTCCCTTAATAAACTTTTATGGCACTATCATCCATTAACTTACCTAAACCTGCTCTCTGAGCTTGGCCAATCTTCCCGTTTGCAAAGGATGCCTCTTTGCCACAGAAGTCGCTTTAAAGTCACCATCTCACCACACAAGATGTTTTTTCCATTCCTCAACATGTCCTGTCTTTGGATTTCCAATAAGCTATTTTTAAACAGTCTCAGGCTTTGGATGGTTTACTTGTTTTTCAATGATTTCCCATGAATTTTTTTTCTAATTAGTCTCGAATTTGATGAGACTTATGAAACATCTCTTCTAGAGTCTTGGGGCCCTCTATTTGCCCCAGCTCTCTCAAGCTGGGGCTTTCTGGACTTTGTATTACTTTGCTGTGGGTGCCTGTCTCTGGTTTCTGCTCCCAGGGGCCCTACCACTGCCAGACTTGTGTATTTCAGGTCAGTACGCCAAGCTAGTATCCTTTACTCCAGGGCCTGGTCAGGGCCATGAACAGTGACCACCTCAAGACTGTCCTTGGAGAGCTTTCATGTTTATTGGGGCACAGTTGACAGGATTGTCCCTGAGATGATCAAGGAAAAAAAAGTAGAAAGTAGGCATTATAAAGTACTTCATTTCAGGGAGGAAGGAAAGCAGGCTTTGGGTAGGAGCGTCGGGTAAAAGTAGTCAGAATAGACTTCCTAGCGATGTCAAGGCTGGAATTCTCTGGCTTCAGCGCCCAGTCCATCAGACCCACAGCTTTCTTTTATTACCAGGTTTGTCACGCCCCATTTATTATCTCAGAATGGAAAGCAGAGATAACATAAGCAACCTATCCATGGAATTTTTTAAAAATCAATATATTGACCCAGCTGTAAGGTAAAGGAGAAATCAAAGGAAAGTCAGTTATAATAAAATATGTATTTCAATATGTAAATGCTCAGGAATAATGAAAAAGTGGAATGCTTGCACCTAAAGACAGACCCACCCAGTGGGAGTGCGGTCAGTGCCGCCTGCCGCGGGGCAGTGTCCTGGTGACTTAAGGGCCACAGTATGGCTGCATGAATGGTGGTTTCTGAAATGGTGCACAACTCTTGGTAAGGATCTGTGCAGAACAGAGGACAATTTCCTTCTCAATTGTCACAAAAGTTGCAATCCTAGAAAATCCAGTGTATATTACAGCCATGCAAAAATACTCTGTGCTTATATGTAGAACAGCTAGGTTTAGAGCTCTAGTCACTGTAAACAGGTTTTTCCACTGGGGTGACTGTCAAACCTAGGACCCCTCTGATGGTTGTGCAGGTTGTACACTGCACAGCCATTTACTTCATCATGGAAATGAATAGTGCCCCCTAGGGCTGCGGAGTTCACAGCGACCTAGGTGGGCATTTCAAAAGTTGTATGGAATGCGGGAGAATTATTCGCTGAGTGAGGCTGTCCTGCACATTGTAGGATCCAGACAGCACCCTTGGCTCACGCATACACACATACACTAAATGCCAGCATTTCCACATGGAGAAACAGAGACAGAAGGGTTAGATAACTGGTCACTTCCTGGCCATGGCTTTGAGCAAAAGAGGTGGGGGGCATCTCCAGTCTCTGAGAAGGATGCGCCTGGACCCCACAGAGAATCACAACAACCCACAAGAGGACATTCCCCAAGGCCTGGCCGCAGGGGCTGCTCCAGCCAAGTCAGCTGATGACAAGAAAGACCCACAATACAGCCCCAAAGGGTCTGCTCAGCTCCATCCTGGGCCTGTCTCCCTGGCTGGGTGCTGTGACTAGACCTAGCTGTGGGGTAAAGGTGGACTGGAGCCTCCTCTTCTGGGCTGCTGGGCATCCATAGCTGGCAGGCCTGATAAAGCAATTCCTTTACAGGGAAGGGAAAAGTGTGTGTGTGTGTGTGTGTGTGGGTATGAATGCACGCACACACACACACACATGCCCACACACTGACTCCTGCCACCTCCGCTGCTGTCTGACACGTGGGCAGACATTCAAACCCCTCCTTGTAGCTTTCACACCCAGGGGTGGGGACTTGGCCAAGGCTGGGGTGGGGGTAGAAGTGGAATGGGCTTTGAAGAGGGGGAACTCTGAGATTTCATGCCAACCATTTTGAACAAGACCAGGTAGGAAGGCAGGAACGGGGAGCTTCGATTCCCAGCTGAAGCTGCTGAGGCTGAGCAGTAGTTCCCCCACCCTCACACAGGGCCTGACTCTAATGTCTTCTGATGGGACAAATTGGTGAGCACAACTATTAGCTGAGTGACATCAAAAGGCATTAATCTCTGGTTCCTGAGCAAGACCAGCACCACATTAGTGCCTCACACCCAGTCATTATTAAGACTTTAGCCCAAGGGTGTAATAAATGTTTTATGGCATGCAAACCAAGGTAATGGAATGCAAATCCCATAATATAGCCATACATTTTTTTTCTAATGGAGCAAATGATGATGTATTTTATCTGAGAAGAGCTGCCCGATAGGGTCTGCTTTGGAAATTCGAAGTTAGAGACCCAAAGGGTGAGTGGGTGGCTCTCCTCTGGTGTGGACTGGGGGTGAACAAGGTGGCCATCACGGTGGGACTTCCCAGAAATGGTCAAGCCTTCATACACACAAACCTTTTGGACAAGCCCATCACTCTTGCTCTACGTCCTCTAAGTACTGCCCCCCTTTTGGGGCATATATCGAACATTCTGAGGCTTAATTACATCCCCTTTGCAGAGTGCCCCCTCCCAGGATCCCCCACCCCTAACCAGAGCTGCATACCAATAAGCTACTCAGCCAATACGAATTGGCTTTCCGAAAATATGGCCGCATTAAGGTGCAAAATGTTAATGGATGGAAGGGTGCAGGGCTATTTCTCCAGTGAAGTTAGGGCTTTGCGTTGGTGCTGTTTTTATTAAGAAGCCAACACTGTTCAGTTGCAGCCCTGGGGCTGGTAGGGAGGCTGGGCTAACTAGCTCAGGCCACTGCAGCCTTGGGAAGGGCTTTGGTCAACCCAATGCCCCAGGTCTTTCTGGCTGCTGCTGCCCCAAGAAGAACTTCCTGATTATTACAGTTGTCCAAAAAGTGTATGGGCTCCCCTCTAAAGTCAAAGGACCTCTTCATTCCCGGGAGCCCCTTTAGTGCCCTCTCTTTTGTCCTTCCCAGCCCCGGGAACACAGCACCCACCTGGGCAGCTATCAGGCTCATGGGCCTTATACTGATGTCCAGGGACCCACTCTGTACCTAGATTTATGGGGGCATCAAGAAGCCTAAGACCTGTTCCTGCCTTCAAGGTCCTAATGATGTAACTAGGGAAAAAGACACACATATGGAAAGAAATTAACAATGTAAATGATTTAATGGTCACCTGAGTGGTGTGTTTGAGGAGTACAGGTTTCCTTGCTGGATTTTTTTTTTTAAGGCATCCATTGAGAAAAAAGAAATGAACACTGTCAGAGAGGAATCCTGATGGAGATACTGCTTTGGGCTAGAGGTACTGAAGACCCCTTAAGATCGAAAATGTAGGACTTGGCTCTTCCCCCAGAGAGCTCATACTAGGTGTTCAATTCACACTGGTTTCTGAATGGCTCGAAAACAATGATATCAGTTCTCAGAGGACTGAAACTGGATCTAGAATTGGCATTTCAATGCTTGGCAGTACTTTTGATCTAATATGCCCTCTTGTTTTCTAGAACAATAACTGACAACAATAATTCATTGAAAATTTACATCAGACCCTGTGCTAAGCCTTCGTTATTTTACTGAATTTTAAAACACTAACAAGAAAGTACCTTTATGATTCTATTGAGAGATGATAGAAGAAACTAAGTCTCAGAGTGAGTCTTACCCAACTTAGTAAGAGCTGGGATTATAACTGGACCTCCCTGCCTGCAGAGCCCATACTATATTGTCTGCCTCTCCAAATCATGGTAACAGGGGTCAGAGGAGTAAAGCGTTGTATTCAAGGACACAGAGAGAGCCTCTGGCCTCAGGCCCCTGCTGTCTGCTGCACCACAGTGAGCAGCTCTTGGTTTTGTGTGTGTATTATCCCAGGGGAGGTCTCCCCACACCCAAGGGTTTCTCTTTCTCTCTCTCTCTCTCTCTCTCTCTACCTTCAACTAGTCTGAGCCTAGGAAGAATATCTTCTCACTCTAAGGTATGTCAGATCATGGATGAACACAACTAAGATCTGATAACAGTAAATCCAGTGTCCCAAATGGATTCTGAGCCTAATTTGAAGATTCTCTATGGATTTGATTTCTCTGTACTTGGATGCTGTAGGTTGATTGCCCTTGAAGGATAGTTAGGCTGGGATGAGTTACGTTGTTGGGTTCTTCTCCGGTTTGACCTGGTAAAGCTTCAGAACAGGCCTCTATGGAACATTATCTTCCAAAGTCTAGAGAATGGACCAAGCCCACCTGTGGGGGAAGAAAGATAATAGCGATCAACTCTAAATTCTTCAGACTGGGTTCAGGGACAGATAGGGGTGGACTTCCAGCAGCCGAAGCAGGGCCAGGAATAGGGAGAAGAGAGATGAACCTAGGGTACAAAATTTAAGGAGGCACTCACTCTCAGAGTCGCACAAGTGCAAACCTTAAAAACAAGGGCCCCCCAAATGATGCACGGCCAGACCCTGACCCTGAACTGCCCTGGCTCTATCACAAACGGGAAAGTAGCGGGAGGTGGGGACCATGTCTCCTTGGCCCACCCTTGAGTTGGAAAGTAAAAGTAGAGGTTAAGAAACCTTTGGCAGCCACCCAACATCCTTAACCATCTTTTTCTTTCCATTTCTCAGCTCCGCTTTCCTTGATATTCTGCTTAGGCACAGACTAGTTGAAGGGAGACAGAGAGTCTCTTGGGCCTGGGTAATAAATACATCTAAAAACCAAGAGCTTCTCATTGCGGGGCAGGAGACAGTAGGGACCTGAAGTCAGAGGCTGTCCCTCGGGAGCAAATGAAGTGATGGGCTTCACTCTCAGGTTCATGAAGCCTCTCCCAAGTGAGGGCAAGATTGTTACTAGCAGCTCCAGGCTTACTTTGGCCAGTCCCAGTGGAAAAAGAGAGCTCCTCCTTACCAGGAGCTGCAGCAATAGCTTTCACTGGCCCAGCCCGAGCCTCATGCCCATGGCTGAAATGATCCCTGTGGCTGGGGGCTAACCTGCCCTGAATGGCTAGCTCTACTCATGGGCTGACTCCTGGGGCCCCCAGACATTCAACCACATTTGGAACCACATAGATTTAGTGAAGATGTGGGTTCTCCAAAGAAGAATCTGGGTGCTCTTGCAGGAGGGATGGGTGCTGAACAGGCAAACTCAAGAGCGGTCAACTCAAGAGTGGGAGATGCTTCTAAAACTCTGGCTTCTCTGGAGGCCCACAGGACTGCTGCCCAAATCTGCGTTATTTGCAGGCCTCCTCTGCAGGCTTTCCTAAGGCATGAAATACTTAAAATGCTTCTTGCTCATCTTCAGCCACCTAACCCTCTTCCCTAAGGCTCTCGTCAATGACTTGTGCGTTACACTCACTCAGGAAGAATTTGCTGACGTTATGAAAGAATGAATGAGAAACTGTGCTAGGACTGGGCCCAAAACTTTTATTAACTGCGAGGTTAAAAGCTATCGAGGGTCAGGGGCACTGCAAAGGGGCAGAGGGAGTGAGTCAATTAACACCTGCCTTTTTATTTCCAAATCGAATTGTTGCATGAGGTTTGGGGATGATGTAACCAGTCGGCAGGGTTGGGGGCAGGATTTATGAGCTAGGGTATGTGGAGCAATGGTCTGAGCAGGAAGCTGGTGAGAGGCACTTACCCTGACTGCCCTCACTTGGAATCCTCCCGAAAATAATAGCTGTATGACATGAAGGCATCTTGGCAGAAGGACTGCTGCACCCAGGGTGGACCAGAGCTGAATCACTTTTTCCTGGGTTGGTATGGAAGGGTGTCCAGTTCAGGCATGGCTTGGTGTTGGGAGGGGAAAGGAGTGGGAACATTAGGGTGAAGGGGCAGTCAGGATAGCACATTAATGCAGCCTTGGGGCCCGGGAATGGGGACATGCACCATTGGAGTCATCCTAGGTTGAGTAGGGAGTGGCATTAGCCAACACAGGGAATCCATTTGTTAATATCCATTCATTGTCTCCTACCCAAGAGGAGCAGGATTAACCTCGGCTGGAAGTTTCTGGGAATGTGGCTGGCACGGTACAAACTCGCTCACCACTCCATGGCCTGCTGTAGGACTCGGGAGGGAGAGAGGAAGGCAGGCCTCCCCTACTGCCTTTCCCACCAGTGCTTGGGCCCAAACGATGAATTTTCGACTGGGTCATTAAATGCTGATTAAAGTACTGGAGAAAAGAACAGAAGAAAAAAACCAACATCAAGTGTTGTATGTACATACACGCTCTCACCCTAGGCCCCCCTTTCCCTTTCTCAGGCTGCCTCGAAGTTCGTTCCAACCCTCCATTGGAAATGCTATAAAAGGCCAGGTTAATTAAGTCCTATATATTACCAGCGCAAACACTTCCAACTTTATTCCGGCGGCTCGGTGAGTGAGGAGGAGGCCGGGCAAGGTCCAGGCAGCTCAGGGTAATAAAACAGAAGACTCAATTACCTTGTACATTTGCAGTTTTATAAAATCATTTAAAGTTCTGCCAATGAAAAAAAAAGCACAGTGGAGAGGGATTGGAATTCTGACATCCAGCAAAAGCTTAGCGAACCAGGGTTCCCTTAGAGTTGCCACAGATAGCAAAATCATCCTGGCCATCTCCCTGTTCCCTGGGCAGGAAAGTCCTCTCCATAGAGTGGCCCACGGCAAAATATAGAGGAAGGGAAAAAGGAAAGGGACTCTCCAACAGTGCACTGAGCACCCACTGGGTCTGGAGTGCTGTGCTAGTGCCTTACATAACTCATTCGGGTAGGTATTATCCTCATTTCCAGATGGGAAAACTCATTTCCAGATGGGGAGACTCAGAATGAGTCTTTGGTGTCTAACCAAGAGAGATCCAACACCCAGCGCCTGCGTGCCTCACCCGTTATATTCCAATTCCTGCCTCTCCCTTTAAGCTACCAGGCCTGCTAGCTGCATATCATGGCCCAATGTTAGAGGACAGTTTCTGAAGCCCATGGGCCTGGATTCAAATCCCAATTCTACCACATCTTAGCTGTGTGCTTTTGGGCAAATTACTTAACATCTCCGGGCCTTAGAGATTTTACTTTTCTCATTTGTCCCATTTAATCTGCTAACAATGCTATCAGAAAGGTACTAATATCGTTTTCACAATGTCGTATAAAATGCTCGGAGCCCAGAATATGATATATATTGGTTATGATTGTGATTATTTTCTTTCTTTCTTTTTGAGGCAGTCTTGCTCTGTTGCCCAGGCTGGAATGCAGTGATGCCATCTTGGCTCACTGTAGCCCCAACTTCCTGGGCTCAAGCAATTCTCCCACCTCAACCTCCCGAGTAGCTGGGACGACAGGCGTGCACCACCATGCCCAGCTAATTTTTTTTTTTTTTTTTGGTAAAGACGAAGCCTCACTATGTTTCCTAAACTAATCTTGAACTCCTGGGCTCAAGCAATCCTCGAAGCTCTGCCTCCCAAAGTGTTGGAATTATAGGTGTGAGCTACTGTGCCCGGCCCTATTGTGATTATTGTGCTAGCTATACCTCCACTTGTCTTGACCCACTCATTATGCTTTCCAGTATAATAGCCAGTGAACCAGCTATACAAGCCATGTTCCTGTGCTAAAGAAAGGATTAGAGGAGCTCTCCCAACTTCATTTTCTATACCACAGTGACCTAATTCATACACAGATTCTCCCATTTCTAAGTCCTACGGAAGGGCAGAAACCTCCTTCCAATTGAGGAACCCTGTTTTTTCTTGTGGGATGAACACAAACAAGAGCTATATATAAATAAAAAACAACTTATTTTCTTCTTCAATAAATAGAAACTGTTTGACATGCCTACACCTTGAGAAATGGGAGTAAAAACCTTCCATTCAACAGCAGCACCCAGAGGGAGGAGTTATTCTCTGGGCTATAGCCACAGTGACCCACAGCAATGTTTCCCAGGAGGCTGGAGAGAAGCCCAGAGTTCTCTTGTCTTGATCAATTCTGTCCAGGCCTCAACGGAAGAACCTGGGTGGGGCTGGGGCTGAAAGGCAGTGTAGCTATTGGCCACCAGGGGCATGAGGAGATAGCAGCTGGCACATGGTAGACTCTGATCACTTGTGCTGACTGAATGAATGACATTCTAACACCCTGAGCACCTCCCAACCCCTCCCACCTGGAGAGCTTCCTCTGAGCTAGGCAGATGAGCTACGTGATGCTTTCTTAAAAGATTCAGTAGGCCGGGCGCAGTGGCTCACGCCTGTAATCCCAGCACTTTGGGAGGCTGAGGTGGGTGGATCACCAGGTCAGGAGATGGAGACCATCCTGGCTAACACAGTGAAACCCCGTCTCTACTAAAAATACAAAAAATTAGCCAGGTGTGGTGGCGGGCGCCTGTAGTCCCAGCTACTCGGGAGGCTGAGGCAGGAGAATGGTGTGAACCCAGGAGGCAAAGCTTGCAGTGAGCCAAGATTGCGCCACTGCACTCCAACCTGGGTGACAGAGCAAGACTCTGTCTCAAAAAATAAATAAAATAAATAAAAATTTTAAAACAGGTTCACTGTAGTATCTCCAGTGACACCCCCTTTTCTAGAATCTTGACATCCCCGCTCCTTGAAATTGGGCAGAACTTGCAAATGAAACGTAGCAGATGTCATGCTGCACAACTGCCAAAGGTAAATCCTAAGAAGTAATGTGACTTTCACTTGTCACTCTCTCCTGGGAACCTGGCTGCCATACTGTGAGGAAGCCCAAGCTAACAAGAGAGGCCACACATAAGATATTCTGGCCCAGAGTCCCAGCTAAGGTCCCAGCTGACAGCCAGCCCCACCCACCAGACACGTGAGTGAACAACCCTTCTGATGATGCCAGCCCACAAAAGTTGAGTCACCTTCAGCCTTCGAATCTTCCAGCTGAGGCCCATATACTGTGGGGCAGAGACAAAGCTTCTCTGCTGTACCCCATCTGAATTCCAGACCCATAGAACCTATAATCATAATAAATGGTTGTTTTACGCCACTAAATTTGGGGTATTTTCTAACCTAGCAATACATAAGTAGGATAGCCAACTGTACCTTTCAATGTTAGTTTCAGTTCTGGGGACAGCTGTGTAAGAAGGTCATTGACCAGCTGAAGAAATTCCCAAGCACTGTCATCAAGGGAGAGGGGCCTGGAACTCTGACATAGATGTTGATGGCTAGATGGGAGTGGAGGGTGAGCAGGACTCAGTCATGACCCTCCTATCCCTGAGGGAGGAGTAGGCTTGTTCTGGGGCAGCAGGGAGGTATCACGGGAAGAGAACAGGCTTCAGACAGGGATCATAGTGTCTCTCTTGCAGGACACTTATGCAGATTAAATAAGTGGCAAGCTTGATGCAAAGACTCTGAATAAATAATATCATGAAAGGTCTTTTGATTACCCATTCCAATCTGCAAATAAATAGGAGGTTTTTATTAAAAAAAAAAAAAAAAGCGCTGTAGGATGTCTCCTCCGATTTAAGGAGGGGAAGGAAAATTAAAACCTAACTCTCCTTGTCTCAAGGTTTTAATGTGTAGAAAATAGGCATGAGGAGGAGGATGTGGATTGAAGCTTTGGCTTTACGAATAGCAGCAGATGGCTGGGTACTGTGGCTCACACCTGTAATCCCAGCACTTTGAGGGGCCAAGGTGGGCAGATCATTTGAGGTCAGGAGTTTGAGACCAACCTGACCAACATGGTGGGACCCTGTCTCTACTAAAAATACAAAAAAAAAAAAAAAATTAGCTGGGCGTGTTGGCACATGCCTGTAGTCCTAGCTGCTTGGGAGGCTGAGGCAGGGGAATCCCTTGAACCTGGGAGGCAGAGGTTGCAGTGAGCCAAGATCATGCCTCTGCACTCCAGCCTGGGCGACAGAGTGAGACTCCGTCTCAAAGAAAAAGAAAAGAAAAAAAATAGAATAGCAGCAGATGTCCAATAACAACAAAGGAAGGGCAGCTATCGGAGCCTGGCATTCTCTGTGCGGCGACCTTTCATTCAAGATTCAAGTTCTTTTTTTTTTTTTTGAGATGGAGTCTCGCTCTGTCACCCAGGCTGGATTGCAGAGCTCACTGCAAGCTCTGCCCCCTGGTTCACGCCATTCTCCTGCCTCAGCCTCCCGAGTAGCTGGGACTACAGGCACCCGCCACCACGCCCGGCTGATTTTTTGTATTTTTAGCAGAGAAAGGGTTTCACCATGTTAGCCAGAATGGTCTGGATTTTCTGACCTCGTGATCCACCCAAAGTGCTGGGATTACAAGCATGAGCCACCGCACCCGGCATTCTCTTTTTTTTAGAGACAGGGTCTTGTTCTTTTTTTTTTTTTTTTTAGAGACAGGGTCTTGCTCTGTCTCCCAGGCTGGAGTGCAGTGGCATGATCATAGCTTACTGCAGCCTCAAGTGATCTCCTGGGCTCAAGTGATCCTTCCATCTCAGCCTGGGACAGGCATGCGCCCCCATTCCTAGCCAATATATATTTTTTTAATTTTGTAGAGACAGGGTCTTACTATACTGTGTGGGCTGGTCTTGAACTCCTGGCCTCAAGCAATCCTCCTGCCTCAGCCTCCCAAAGTGCTAGGATTATAGGCGTGAGCTACCAAGCGCAGCAGGATTCAAATTCTTTCATTGTTATAGGATTATTCAGGCTTTCTATTCTTTTGTCAGTTTTGGTAATCTGTGTTTTTCTACAACTTTGTCCATTTTGTCTAAATTTTCACGTTTATTGGCATAATGTTGCCCAACTGCCTTTTTAATCAATCAGGAATTTCCCTCTTTGATCAAACCTCCAAAATTGTATCGTGGGTAACCCCGTGTTCTCTTGTCTCGTCGTCATGGAGGTAGTGGTTTTGCCACCACCACTTGTAGCCACTGCCGCATTTTCCTGCGCTTCCCAAGGCAGAGTGGAGAATGCATTCTGAGTATCAGTAAGTTAGAACTGCTGTTCACCCAGAAAGTTCAAAGAAAAGCCAAATCCCTTCCCAGCACAGTCTCCCGAAGACAGCTCAAATGTGCCCCTGGATGATGAGGGTTTGGGGCAGCAAGCCATCTTCCCCACCCCACTTTCAGCGAGTAGCTCCTTTCCTCCTTGCCAATTTCCCAAGCTGAGCCAACGCTGAGCTCACTTTGGCAGGAGTGGTCATGCATGTTCCACTCTCGTGTCTATTGCTTGTTTATCCCCCACTGAGGACAAGCAGCGTCTAGCAAGCTGGGATCGATCTGGGGGTGAGAGGAGAGCTTATGGGGCAGCAAGGGGTTATCTATTCATCCCAGAGTGATCTCCCATTTGCTTATGCTGAAGTGAGGATGGACGCGTGTCACCTTAGCAATGGTTCAGTGAGCTGCCCGTTTGGGAGGTACCCTGCTGTTTGCCTTTTCCAGGGGAGCCCCCTCCCTTCTTGATAGTTTCAGAAGAACTGCAAAGGATGGGACTGGTGGGTGGTTCTACCGAGCCCTGGCTTTTTGGAGAGTCCCTGACTTGCAGTCTTCAGACTCTACCTGCTTCCTCAGTTGGGTTTTCCCTGGCACCCCCCTGAGCTCTGCCTCCTTCCAAGGGTGGCTGCCCTGAGGGTCCTGGCTGTGCTGTCCTCCATCTGGCCGCTCAGCTGAGGAGAGTAGAGGACACAAGCAGCTGCTGTGCTGTCTGCCAGGGTCAAGGGTCTCCACAGAGTCAGCCAGGAACTGGCCGTTCAGTCAGCACTGGAACCTGATGCTCTGGGGGATGAGTGAGAGCCTGGGTGGACACTGAAGGGGTTAAAAGAACGTGGTGGAAGACGGGAGAATGGAGGCACTGCTGGAAAAAAGCTAGCCCTGTGCATGGATAATTAGAACTGAACATCAGTAAACAATGCCTTTTCCCCTCATTAAGGACAAATCTGTATGTATAATGTGCCTATTTTCTCTTTCATTAACTTATAAATGGCCACTACTTTAAAGTCATTTAACCAGCAGTTTTGACTTGCCCGTCAACTCAGGGTCTGACGTGTTTTCTCCCCTCCTACGAGTACAGAGGTGCCCCCGCTCGGCACACAGCTCCCATGGGGAGAGGTTGTGTAGGTGCTCCTCTAAAACACCACCTACAGACCTGTAGCAGTTTCCAGAAGGCAGTGCAGGCAGGCGTGGTTGACAGAGGCGGAGGCCTGGCTCCCATGTGGTCCTTCTGCCCTAGGCCCAGGCAGCCCCTCCCGGTCCATGCCGTACTCTCAGCTGTCCTTGATGACTCACTCACTCTCATGCTCTGAATTGCTTTGTCTGTGCCCTTGAGTTATTTAAGGACCCTGACTCTTTTTTAGATAGGGAGCCCCTGAGAATGTGCCCAATCTCCAAGCATTCTTCAAGATGGCCAGCAACAAGCTGGGACCAGAGGTCCCAAAAGTAAGATAATATGCCTACATTCAGGCAACTCAGTCCAGCTGAGACCAGCATGCATTCATACATAGGGAAGTGGTGCCTGAAGAGAGGTTCATGTCAAGTGGAAGTCCTCACCGAACCTTGGGAAGGCTTTCCAGATGACAGTGTGTTTCCTCCATCAGCCTGGAAACTTCCTGAGAATTGATATCAAATCAAGTCTCCCTCATCAGGCGAGGTGCTTCAGAGGATATTGACTAGGCCCCTCCCAACAGGCTAGGAGATCTCCTGGGGAAAAAGACCAGGTCTCTAGACCCCAGGGTTAGGAACTATTGCTCCTATCAGATTGAAAATCCCATAAGGCAGAGATCTATCCGAGGGCAGGGCCTTGCCTCTCTGTCCTTTGCTGGGTAGCCCTCCCAGGACCCTGCAGAAAGACAAAGCCTGGCCCCTACAGCAGCCCCTTTGCATCTTTACCTCCTTTTGGGGGCTCCAAATGTGCCCCAAACTTGTGCCAGGGCTTGGGAAGACTGGAGTTAGTGGCAAATGGGGAGAAGGACAATCCTTGCTCTCTGGAGCACCCATAGACATTCCAATATTGGAGTGGCACTAATCCACACAGAACAATGGCGAGAGGGGAAAGGGGACTAGAGTGAACACTTAGGGAGCGCTCACCTTGTGGCGGCAAGGGGCATGTACATGACCTGTTCTGTTATCCAGCATATAAACTCATAATCCCAGGAGGTGGATAATATGACCCCATTTGTAAAATGGGGAAGAACTGGAGGCCCAGAGAGGTAAAGCAATTCACTGAAAGTCACACAACCAGTTGATGGTGGAACTGGGAATCAAACAGTCTGTCCCGTTATAAAGTCCAGGCTCTTTCCACCATATCCAAATGCCACCTTGGGTAAGTAAAAGAGCCTCATGAATAGTAGAGGGAAGGGAAGATGAGGAATAAGGAGTGAGAATGGAGGAGTCGATTCTCCTGGGAGCCTCTGCTAAACCTCAACTACAGGAAAGATTTGGAGAGGCCAAAGACCTTCTGAGGATCTTCTGATGGTGAAGCTGGGGAGAGCCCCACTTCTGAACCCCATCTGTATCTTCCCTGGATATGAAAAGTGGAGAGTCCTCAGGCCTAGTGAGGGACCATGTGCATAAATTCAGTTGTGGCTCAAAAATGCCACCTCCTGGCTGGGCATGGTGACTCGCAACAGTAATCCCAGCACTTTGGGAGGCCGAGATGGGCAGATCACTGAAGGTCAGGAGTTTGAGACCAGCCTGGCCAACATGCTGAAACCCCATCGCTACTAAAAATACAAAAATCAGCCGGGTATGGTGGTGCACGCCTATAATCCCAGCTACTCAGGAGGCTGAGGCACAAGAATCGCTTGAACCTGGGAGACAGAGGGTGCAGGAGCTAAGATCACACCATTGCACTCCACTCTTGGTGACAGGATGAGACTCCATCTCAAAAAAGAAAAAAAAAATGCCACCTCCTGATAATATTTTAACGTTAGGCTGACTTCTGATGGATACCAGGTTGTTCCACTGTTGAGACAAGATCCCCATAATCATGATCATTAGCACTGTTAATCATTCCAAAGATCTGGAAGCAACCTGAATACCCAACCGCAAGAGCATGTAAATGATTCAGATGTGGAATATGTAGAATGCTATACAGCATGCATTGCTCAAAAAAATGAAGTAGCTCCATGTGGCAGGACATGGCTAAATCTCCAAGACATACTGCTGAGTGAGAAAAGACAGCTTGCATGTTGATATATTTCATGTGATATTATTTATGTAAAAAGAAAAAGTGCCAGGTTGGATGCAGTGGCTTATGCCTGTAAACCTAGCACTTTGGGAGGCTGAGGTGAGAGGATCACTTGAGGCCAGGAGTTCAAGACTAGCCTGGGCAACATAGTGAGACCCTGTCTCTAGAAAATAAATAAATAAATAAATAAATAAAACAGTCAAGCCTGGTGTTGTGTGCTTATAGTCCCAGCTATTTAGGAGGCTGAGGCAGGAGGATCGCTTGAGCCCAGGAGCTCCAGATTACAGTGAGCTATGATCATACCACCACACTCCAACCTGCGACAGAGTACCTGTCTCAAAAAAACAAGAACCGAAAGGCCAAAGTGCTTTCAATGGCTACATATTGTACTTAAAAGGTCTACAAAATACACATCAAGCTGATAACAGTGGTTACCTCTGATTGGGGGTGGTTGTAACCAGATGGGAGGATTGAAGGGAACTTCAGGTTTCGCAGGGTAACCACCTGTCCCGGTTTGCCCAAGATGGCTTCTGTTTTCTCTGTTGCTGGTGTAACTAACAACAGCACTGCCTTGCACTCCCCAAAGCATTCGGTTTCTGTGATAAATTATATAGACCCTGCTTATCTGCAATGTTTAATTTTTTACAACTAAGAATGTATTAATTTATCACTTGTGTCACATCTAATAATGCATAAGGTAGAAGGTAAAGTCCTCCTCCAGCCCTCCAGGCTCCCAGCCCCATTCCTCAGAGGTGAATATTGGTAACAGTTTTCTAGTGTCCTTCCTGAAACTGTAAATCCACATGTAACCACATAAGCTTCAAACGGAAAAAGAGACATATGTGATTACACAGTATGCACTGTTCTAAAATTTGCTCTTTTCACCTAATGTTGTCTATATCAGGATCATCAGGCGAACCTAATTCACTAGATCCTCAGGGCCCACCAACTGAATTGCAGATTCAGTGGGTTGACAGCAGGGCCCACAGATACATATTTCTGACAGGCTTTCTGGGTGACTCTGGTGACACTGGTCCATGGACTCCATGCTAACTTTTGTCCACAGAACAAACATTCATTTGTTTGTTCAATAAACAATTTGGACCCGGGTTCTGGGGTTGGCCCTGGCTAAGCTTGGCATTCTGCAGAGAACACAGTGGAAGCCCTGCCTCCAGGCACAGCCTCAGGTCTCCTTCCAATGGGACCAGCCGTCATTGGCAGTAGTGATTGCCACTACAGTAGTTGGCTGCAGTGGTTATGGGCATGGGCACTGGAGTCAGACAGACCTCATCCCGGCCCATCCTCTTTTTATATGACCTTGGGAAAAGTACTTAGCCACTCTCTGCCTCAGTTACCTCATCTGTAAAATGGACACAATAATCCCCACATCACATGATGGACACTCAATAAATTGCAGTCATTATTATTAATAACAAATTAATTATAAGTAAAAAAATAAGGTTAACATTAAAACTTATGCGGCATTCTTGCCAAAAATGTTTAAACTGAGTTCAATCATGAAGAAACAGACAAATCCAAACTCAAAGACATTCCCCAAAACTGGCCTATACGCTTCAAAAATGTCAATGTCATGAAAGATTTTTTGTAAATGTAGAACTGTTCTACATTTAAAAAGACTGGCCAGGTGTGGTGGCTCATGCCTATAATCCCAGCACTTTGGGAGGCTGAGGCGGGTGGATCTTGAGGTCAGGAGATCGAGACCATCCTAGCTAACATGATGAAACCCTGTCTCTACTAAAACTACAAAGTATTAGCCAGGTGTGGTGGTGGGCGTCTGTAGTCCCAGCTACTCTGGAGGCTGAGGCAGGAGAATGGTGTGAACCTGGGAGGCGGAGCTTGCAGTGAGCCAAGATTGAGCCACTGCACTCCAGCCTGGGGCGACAGAGCAAGATTCCATCTCAAAAAAAAAAAGACTGAAGAGACATCCAACTAAATGCAAAGTGTGTCCCAAGATTGGATTATTGATTTTAAAAATATATATATCCATAAAGAACATCATTGGGATAACTGGGGAGATGTGAATATAAACTTATATTACATTGTAGCCATGTTAAATTTCTTGAGTGTGGTAATTGCACTCTGCAAATGCCCTTGTTCTTTGGAGATGTGTGCTGAAATATTTAGAAATAAGGTGTCATAATGTCTACAAATAACTCTCAAATGATTCAAAAAATGTGTAGTGGTGGGAGAGAAAAAAGAGAAACAGAAAGGGGGAGAGAGAGAGAGAGTATATAGCAATATGTTAACAACTGGTATATTAGGTGAATATATAGGTGTTCCTAGTCTAGTCTTCCAATTTATTGTATAGATTTGAAATTTTAAAAATTAAAAAATTAGGAAAAGTGAGATCTAATGGTTTTAAAAAGTAATAGGGGCCAGGTACGGTGGCTGACGTCTGTAATCCTAACACTTTGGGAGACTGAGTTGGGCAGATCACTTGAGGTCAGGAGTTCAAGACCAGCCTGGCCAACATGGTGAAACCTTGTCTCTCCTAAAAATTCAAAAATTAGGCCGGGCACGGTGGCCCATGTCTGTAATCCCTGCACTTTGGGAGGCTGAGGCAGGCGGATCACTTGAGGCCAGGCGTTCAAGACCAGCGTGGCCAACATGGTGAAACCCCATCTCCACTAAAAATACAAAAATTAGCCAGGCGTGTGGCACATGACTGTAATCCCAGCTACTGGGGAGGCTGAAGCAGGAGAATCGCTTGAACTTGGGTGGTAGAGGTTGCAGTGAGCCGAGATCGTGCCACCGCACTCCAGCCTGGATGACAGAGCGAGACTGTCTCAAAAAAAAAAAGAAAGAAAGAAAACAAAAATTAGCTGGGTGTGGTGGGGGGTGCCTGTAATCCCAGCTATTCAGAGGCTGAGGCAAAAGAATCACTTGAACCGGGGAGGTGGAGGTTGCAGTGAGCCAAGATCGTGCCACTGCACTCCACTGTACTCGAGATGGGACAGAGGAAGACTCCATCTCAAAAATAATAATAACAACAGGAAAGGTAGTGGTGAATTTGCAAAGAAGGGAGTAACTGGGCGGGGAGCTCACTGGGGACTTCCAGGATGTCCTATTTCTTGACCTCAGTATTTGGGAGGATTTTTGAGGTGGGAACCTATTATTTCTCCTCTTTTGTGTGTGTATGTTAGGTGTCAACAAAAAGCTTATTTAGAATAATCATCATAATAAACCATCCTTCACAATATCCTGTCCTCTGATCTCAATCTGGAAATGTGAGACAGGCTCGAGGGGAGAGAAGGCTGGGGCTGGGCCCCCCATTTTCACTGCGGTGCCATCTCAGGGAAGGGCAATGAGGCCTGAGTTAAGGACAGCCTGCCCCCTAGCCTGGCCCCTTGGGGAGGACGCAGGCTGCTTCCAGGAGGTGCTCTATCCCAGCCCCCTGAGCCATGCCTGACTTCTGCTGCCAGCCCCTCCGGCAGGAGGTTGGCCTTGACTCCACACTTCTCGGGCTTCTGCGTTCTCCTCTCTTGTCAGCCCCGTGGGCCCAGATGGATGTGGGATTAATGAGGCATGTCTTCTGGTGTGAGAAGTAAGTCGAGGGGTCACATTTTCCTCTCCTTCATTGTTTCCCTATGTACTTGATCTGATCTGCTTCACTAGCTGGAGACATGAACGTAGTCACATCCCTGTATTTTGCAAATTAATTGCCAGAGTCCTCACTTGCCTCAATTAATAGGCATGATAGCAATTGCTAACACTTACACGGAGCTTACTACATGCCATACCCTGCTCTAAGTATTTTATGTGTCTATAACTCATTTAATATTCACAACAACTCTCCAAGGCAGATAATATTTTTAAAATACGTTTTAGAGATAGGAAAACAGAGGCATAAGAGAAGTAAATAGTTTGCCCAGACATGACTGGCTATGTAATTTGCAGGACTCAATGCAAAATGAAAATGGGGGGCCTGGCCAGGCGCGGCAGCTCATGCCTGTAATCCCAACGCTTTGGGAGGCTGAGGCGGGAGGATCGCTTGAGTCCAGGAGTTTGAGACCAGCCTGGGCAATATAGGGAGACCCTGTCTCTACAAAAAAAAAAAAAATCTTTTTAATTAGCTGAGTGTGGTGGTGCACGCCTGTAGGCTCAGCTACTCAAAGAGGCTGAGGTTACTGGGTATGGTGGCTCACATCTGTAATCCCGGCACTTTGGGAGGTCGAGCCGGGCAGATCACTTGAGCTCAGGAGTTTGAGACCAGTCTGGGCAACAGGTCAAAACCCCACCTCTACAAAAAAAAATTACAAAAAATTAGCTGGGCGTTGTGACATGTGCCCACAGTCTCAGCTACTTGGGGGAGCTGAGGCAGGAGGAGTGCTTGTACCCAGGAAGTTGAGGCTGCAGTGAGCCAAGATTGCAGCTCTGCACTCTGGCCTGGGTGACAGAGCAAGATCCTGAAAAAAGAAAAAAAAAGAAAAGAAGAAAGAGAACAGAAAGAAAGGAAAGGAAAGGAAAGGAAAGGAGAAAAGGAAAGGAAAAAAGAGAAGGGACGGGAAGGGGAGGGAAGGGGAGGGAAGGGGAGGGGAGGAAATAGGGAGCCCTTGTTCAAAAATTACTAAGACTTTTGAGACACTAAACTTCAAGCCAAGCATAGGGATCTATTTAAGGGCAGGGCCCTTCACATCTGTGAAGCCAGACCTGTACACAAGGTAAACCAGTAAGTAGCAGAGCAGGAACACAAACTGAAGCCATCTGGCTCCAGAGCCCATTCTCCTAACCACTGGGCTATATTACCTCTACCTCTCAGGATCTTCCTCCCCTCACCTCACTTCCTCCAAATTGTCCAAGAACAAGAGACGCTTACTCTTTTCATCAGGATCTGCTGTTTCTAAAAGCGAGGTGCAGACAGAACTGAACAGTCTTATCAGTCGGCTGCCACAAGAGGTTACTGTTGAACACTGATCCCTCACAGTTTGACCCCCCCTCCATATCCACCAGCAAGTGACGCTCTTGTGCTCCAGATGCCTGGATGCACACAGCATAGTGGAGCCCCACTGTGCGCTCCAGTCTACAATTCCTTTATTTCACACTCCTATGTGCAGCCATTCCACTCCTATGTGCAGCATGGAACGCCTGGGTCCAGGAGCGTCTCTACCCTGCCGCATGCTGGGCTGGCGCTAGCCCCCATAACAAACATCTAAGCCCGATATCAACTTGGCTCACCTATTCCCACTCCCCATTTCCTGACGGTGAGCTGCCCTCTGGGGTCCTTGTTTTTTGTGTTTTTTTTTTGTTTTTTTTTTTTAAGAAAGAGTCTCACTCTGTCGCCCAGGCTGGAGTTCAGTGGCACGATCTTGGCTCACTGCAATCTTCGCCTCCCGGGTTCACGCCATTCTCCTGCCTCAGCCTCCTGAGTAGCTGGGATTACAAGCACCCGCCACCACGCCCGGCTAATTTTTGTATTTTTAGTAGAGATGGGGTTTCACCATGTTGGCCAGTCTGGTCTCGAACTCCTGACCTCATGATCCACCCACCTCAGCTTCCGAAAGTGCTGGGATTACAGGTGTGAGCCACTGCGGGGTCCTTTCTACCTTTTCATGCCAAAGGGTCTTAGAGGGACTGACTCAGTTCATCAGAAAGGCTCTAGTAACGTTATACCCCAGCAGGGAAAGATCAGTCAGGGTCTTGATCTCAGTCCTGCCAGGAGACTGCCTGGCCCCTATGAAATATCCCAACCTCTGTGACCAGCTCTGCATACCCAAACCTGCTCAGCATCACAGCATTCCTTGTCACACCCCTTTCCCAGAGCAATGCATTTGCCTACTTACCTCAAAGTCACACAACTAAGAGAGGAAACATTGTTTATCTGCCAGAAAATCTACTTTTGCCTTACCAGGTGCTCCACTGCGTAGAGTTTAACATCACTGATATATCAATGTCACACCAGATACTTTCTGAAACTTTCTTCATGACATGGGTGGCTTAAAGGGGTTAGATAATGAGACTTTAAAGAACAAAGAAGTGCAGAGGCTACATGACTGGAGGGGCAGAGCTGGTGACACTGGGTTACTGTTACCACTATAGCCTCTCTCATGCCCCATGGCTGGCGAAGCTTGGGGATGTCTGAAGTACTCTATGGACCTTGGACATTCTGCAATGAGGCTGGCACCAACCAGAATTCCCTCTATATTAGAAAGGTTGCTGCACACGGTGGCTCGCGCCTGTAATCCCAGCACTTTGGGAGGCTGAGGCGGGCGGATCACGAGGTCAGGAGATCGAGACTATCCTGGCTAACACGGTGAAACCCCATCTCTACTGAAAATACAAAAAAAAATTAGCTGGGCGTGGTGGCGGGCGCCTGTAGTCCCAGCTACTCGGGAGGCTGAGGCAGGAGAATCGCTTGAACCCAGGAGGCGGAGCTTGCAGTGAGCCGAGATCTTGCCACTGTACTCCAACCTGGGCAACAAAGCGAGACTGTCTCAAAAAAAAAAAAAAAAGAAAGAAAGAAATGTCTTTGGCTACAGGTAACAGAATACCCAGCCAATAGTGGCCTAAACAAATAGAGATTTAGTCTTTTCACATAACAAAATCTAGAGGTAGAATGGTTACTGGCATTGGTTTATCAGCAACAATGTCAGGGCTAGTGTCACTACAGTTCTCTTGGTCTTTCCTTCATAGAGGCTGATGGCTGCAGGAACTCCAGCCTTCAAGTCTTCATTCAAGGCAGCAAGCAGAAAGGGCAAGAAGGGGCAGGACCAGCGGCATCCAATGTCTTCTATGAGGAAAGGAAAAGACTTCCTAGAGCCAGGCTGAAGGTTTCAGCTTATGCCTCATTGGTCTGAGCTGTGCCATCTGGTCTTCCTTAGCTGCAAGGGAGTCTGGAATTTCTTGTCTGGGGCTAGGCACATTTTCACCATGAACGGAAGTGGAATGTTGAAGCAAGGAGGAAGAGGAGATGCCATACCTTTCCTCTGACAATCATGTCAGCTGCCACAGGGCCCCAAGGCCCCTTCCCAGCCACCCCAGGGACCCTCAGAGAGGAGCCTCTGTGGCCGTCTCAGTGCTACAGACAAGAAGGGCCCACCCAAGGAGCCTGATTTCCCCTGAGCCCCACAGCACTGCTGCTGGCTTTCTCCTTCGGTGATTAATGGTGCTCTGCCAAGCTGGGGAGGCAGCTAATTAGCTATAGACTGATTAAGGACAAGGCAGGCAAAGTCCCAGACATGATAAATGTGAACTTTCCTTCTTCCTTTCCCCTCCACCCCCAGTCCTGCCGCCACCAGCTGAAGCCAAGCCTGTGGCCCCCTCACAGTCTGCCTGCATGGGGAGGCCCAGTAGATGTCACCTCCGGCACAATTCACAAGGCCTGGCACCCACCAGGGCATCGTGTAACAGGGGTGGGCATACTGGGTTTCCTTTCAGGGCTCAGCTTCTCCTGCAGCCTTTTCCCAATCTCTGTGCTCTGGAGCAGGCCTGGCACCAGGCATGGGATTTCTCAAACAAACCAAGTCTCTGCCCTAAAGAATCTGCAGCTGAGGGCCGTAGAAATCCAGGGAAGGCTGAGCACAGCAGGACCTAGAGTCGCTGGACAGGGCTCCAATGAGGGGATTTGAGTGGATTTTGTGCATCAAGAGGGTCACTGCAGAGAGGGAAGGCCCCCTGAACAGGTGTGGAGAAGAAATGAAATGAATAGGCCACAGTCCTGGGGCAGTGGGGAGTCGAGACAGGCCCGGAGCGGTAAGGGTGGGCGCAGAGTAGATAAGGACAGATGGGAAACACGGGCTTAGGTGTGGGGTGGCCCAGCTGTTTCCACCCTCAGTTCCTCCACAACACGCAGCATTTGTGTGCAAACCCCTCCCTGGGCAACCCCGGGGTAGGCCCCCTCTACCTCCAGCGGTGATGCCTTGCCTGTATGTACCAGTCCAGAAAGCACATCCAGGTGCAGGCGATTCCATCCCACAGCAGCCTGGGCTGAGTTCTGGTGGAAATGAGCTCGCGAACACATGAATCCTGTACAAGATAAGGCTGTGATACGGACAAAGGATACATTTCAGCAACAGATAACAGGAGAAATTCAGTGAGCATGCCTTTTCAGTTCTGTTTCCTCCTGGGAGACACGCACAGGAGGTGGCAACGCTGAATGCCTGTCCAGGGCAGGCTTGGGAAGCACCACCTGCCCCCCATTTTGCCTGGTTCACTCTTACCCAGTCCTTGGGTCTCCTTAAGCGTCACGTCTTTGGAGAAGCCTCCCCTGACCGCTCAGATTAGATCAGATTCTCTGTTTCCCTTTGCCAAGTGTATCAAGTTCACATGAATGCATTTAAGTGACCGTTTGTCTTTAGTCTTATACATTCAATCAGCAAATATTAATGGAGCTGTGAACTGGGCTAAGGTCTGGGGATACCATGACACATGAACCTGCCCTTCTGGAGCTTATGGTCTAGGCAGAAGTCCCAGCAAGGGTTCACTCTGACACCAAAAGCAACACTTCCCCCAGTGCCAGCAGAACAACAACTCGTGCACCAAAGCTATCAAAGCCAGCAGCAAACCACACCCACAACCCTCTCTCCACTCTCCACCCCCGCCACCAGGAGGCACTGCTTTGAGAACTATCCCCAGTGTCAGCTTTACTTGTTACTAGTAATGAAATCCCCTATTAAATCCTCATTGGCTGTGGTCATTGGGCTGTCACCTGCCAAGCCATCGTTGTGTGGTTAACAATCTGAAATAACAATCCCCACCCATTGTCTCAATTCAAGACATTCTGGAAGGATGATTCCCAGCTTCAGAGCTTTCCATGGAGTTGTTCAACTTCTTCTGCACAGTCCTGCTTCCCTCGCTCCCATACAGGGGTGGTAGTTCCTGAAAGCATTCCCCAATAAGACTCCTGCATGCAAATCTCGAGTCTGTTTCGTGGGGAACCTGACCAAAAAAAACAAGTGAGAGCTGAAATCCACCATGGTGTGTGACCGCATCTGTCTGAAGGAAGGGACCCCTTTTTCTTTTTTTTTTTCTTTTTTTTTTTTAATTATTATTATACTTTAAGTTCTAGGGTACATGTGCATAACGTGCAGGTTTTTTACAGATGTATACTTGTGCCATGTTGGTGTGCTGCACCCATCAACTCGTCATTTACATCAGGTATAACTCCCAATGCAATCCCTCGCCCCTCCCCCCTCCCCCCTCCCCATGATAGGCCCCAGTGTGTGATGTTCCCCTTCCCAAGTCCAAGTGATCTCATTGTTCAGTTCCCACCTATGAGTACAGCCAACAGACACATGAAAAAATGCTCATCATCGCTGGCCATCAGAGAAATGCAAATCAAAACCACAATGAGATACCATCTCACACCAGTTAGAATGGCGATCATTGAAAAGTCAGGAAACAACAGGTGCTGGAGAGGATGTGGAGAAATAGGAACACTTTTACACTGTTGGTGGGATTGTAAACTAGTTCAACCATTATGGAAAACAGTATGGCGATTCCTCAAGGATCTAGAACTAGATGCACCATATGACCCAGCCATCCCATTACTGGGGATATACCCAAAGAATTATAAATCATGCTGCTATAAAGACACATGCACACGTATGTTTATTGCGGCACTATTCACAATAGCAAAGACTTGGAATCAACCCAAATGTCCATCAGTGGCAGAATGGATTAAAAAAATGTGGCACATATACACCATGGAATACTATGGGACCCCTTTTTCTAATCTGCATGACAATATCCTCTGATGACTTGATAGTAGCCCAGCCCACCCCACCCCACCCAGCCTAGAAGGTGGACCAGGGATACAAGCCAGTGCCAGAAAGGCCTTGGCACAGGAGAGGGGAGGGAATAGATCCTTGCAGCCAAGTGATTTAGAAGATTCCAGAGGAGAGTATATCTGTGGTAAGAAGCCCACCAGCCCCTGGAGTTTGATTCTAGCTGATTAAGAGGCACCCAGGGCCTGTATTTCAGCAAGACAACCAAGAAATAAGCCAAGTGAAATTGTTAATCTGTGTGCCAGGGATTCCCAACAATGCAGTTCCAGACCAGCCCCAAACATCCTAACTCAGACCCAGTGTGTGGGAACTTGCCTGCGTGGGAGCGGGAGGAGGGAGTGGGGGAAGCGGGAAGAAATTAGGCTTGCACAAACTTAGTAATTGAAATCATTAATAGCAGTAAAATAAGTTGTCTATCCTACATGTAATTTGTAGTAATGTTTCGTTACTGAGATTAATTTCTAGTAATGAAATACTAATTAAACCATTTATTGAGTAATGTATTTGCTTGGTGGTGTTTTATGGGTGTTCGCTTATAAATATTTTAATTACTTTTGCTAAGTAATTAGAATTTACTAAATATTTCCAAACTATTTATTAATTTCTAGCAATTCTCAGCCAACCCACAAGTAATTGTTTTACTTTATATCAGTAATTAAAGTCTTTTTTAAAAAACTTTGAGTGAAGAGGAAGACGTAAACGAAGACTTGTCTGTTCTATTCACATGAGACTGGTGTGTTACAGCAAAAAAAAGAGACAAAAGTCACTCATGATCCAACATTACTCAAATGCTGTTAACATTTTTATTTATATATTCACAGACTTTTCCTACGGTTGCATGTACTATTTTTTCAAGGCTGAGATCATATCAACTTCATGTATTCAGGATACCAAACTTTGCCAATTTTTATATTATAGTTTCTATTCTATTAAAATACCAAACTGTTCTAGAGGGGCAGTCTCTTTACAACTTTGAGAGAGTTTTTGAAAGTAATACTTTTTCTACCTCTAAGCACTACTATGTATCAGACACTATGCAAAGTAATGTACACAGTCTAACTGTAACCTTCACAACATGGCACTATAAACTAATCTGGAGCAGTAACCTGTGTAAAACTGGGTGTCCACACGGTGCAGTCTCAGCAAAAAAGTCACCTTTAACGAAATAATGACTAAAACAGAGGAATTTATCTACTTTGATCTATAAAAATAGGATCAGAATGAATATATTGTCCTGAGATCTGCTCTTCTCACATAAAATATTACAACCATCTTTCCCTATCAATAAATATGAGGTGGGGTGCGGTGGCTCACGCCTGTAATCTCAGCACTTTGGGAGGCCGAGGTGGGTGGATCACATGAGGTCAGGGGTCCGAGACCAGCCTGACCAACATGGTGAAACCACATCTCTACTAAAAATACAAAAAAAAAAAATTAGCCCGGCTTGGTGGCGCATGCCTGTAATTCCTGCTACTTCGGAGGCTGAGGCAGGAGAATCACTTGAACCTGGGAAGTGGAGGTTGCAGTGAGCTGAAATCATGCCATTGCACTCCAGCCTGGGCACAGAGTCTCAAAAAAAAAAAAAAAAAAGAGACAGCAGCAGTGTCCTTTTCAATAGATGCATGGTATTCTATGAAGTTACCTTCATTTATTACCCAATCTCTAATTGCTGGATATTTTGGTTGTTTTCAGTTGTTCACGACTGTGAACAAAACTCTCAAGGATATCATTATATGCTGATCTTCGTGCACTTGTCCAACTATTTTCTTAGAACACATTCCTAGAAGTGGAATTGCTGGGATAAAGTGTATGAACATTTTTAAGACTTTTGATACTGCCCAAATGCCTCAAGAAAGACCAGACAAATTTACACTCCCTCAGCGGAGTTGAAAGTCTTGTTTCACTGCACTATGTGTGACTATTATTGTTATTGTTGTTATTTTGAGACAGGGTCTCACTCTGTCACCCAGGCTGGAGTGCAGTGGTGTGATCACGGCTCACTGCAGCCTCGACCCCCACCCCCGGTTCAGGCGATCCTCCCACCTCAGTGTCCTGAGTAGCTGCAACAACAGGCGCACATCACCATGCCCAGCTAATTTTTGTATTTTTTGTAGAGATAGGGTTTTGCCATGTTGCCCAGGCTGGTCTCAAACTCCTGGGCTCAAGTAATTCACCCGCGTTACCTCCCAAAGATTATAGGCATGAGCTACTGTGCCCAGTTGATTATTATTATTTTAAATCTATGTCACTTGTTTCCACTCCCTGGTCTAAGCAGAGAGATGGCCCAGAAAAACATTCTGAACCAGAGAGTCTCACAACCCATTTCCCATGACGAATCAATGGTTGGCTGGCAGAAGACCTATAGGCTATGTCTCCATAACTTAAATAGCATCAAGATGTATAAAGCCATTTTCTACCATACCATTCACCTTTGCCCCACAATCTCCTTTCCCCCCAGGGACTCTGCCTCCTTGAAGGCATCACCAAGGCACAGATGGCTTGGCTCCTCGCTGGCAGACACCCGCCCTGTGTGTTGGCAGAATAGGCACCTATCACTGGGCTCTCTCTTTAGCTCTTGACAAAATATCTCCCCCACCAGCGTGTCACAGCATCTTGAATGACTGCCACTGGCGGCATATACTAAGCAGTTTTCTAAACATTCAGAGGTTGTCCCAGGTGACATTTTATGAGCTAATAAGTGTTTTGGAGGCTCTCCCATCTTCTTTCCAAAGCTCCCCTCTCACCTACTGCCAAGTGACCCTGGTGCCTCTGGCCATCTGAATGCCTGACTCTAGCCCTCTTTTCCCTCTTCTGACGGCCACCTGAAGTCCTTTTTTTAAAACGAGAGAAACACCTTCCTTCTCCAAACAGAGCAAGAAGATATTTTACAGGGAGGAGATATTTCAACAACTCTTTCAATAAAGAGAGGGAGGCAAAGAGTGAGAGTGACTTGGGAGGAGGCTTAGGGTAGAGACAGAATGGGAACCATTGCAGCTGCCTCACTCCTGGCAAGATTCTCGAAGCAGGGCACACTGCTGGTGCCCAATCTGTGTTTGTTGCTTCCCTAAAGAATGGATAATTCCCACAGGCGTGTCCCTATGGCGACATCTTCCATTACTTCCTTTACTTTCTGTATCCATTTGCTCTCTCTCCAGAAAGTTCCAGATCTCAGGCACCTTCCCAAACTCTCAAAAGTCCCAGGAGAGGGGAGGAGAGGGATGAGGGCCCTGAGCACTGCTGCCACTCCCCAGAGAGGTCAGGGAAACAAGGCCCAGCTCCCCTTAGCAGAAATCCCCTCTCCCCTTGGACCAGAAAAGGGTTAATTTTATAATTGCTAACATCTATTAGATCCTTACAATGTTTCGGGCCCTCTGTTAAGCACTTTTCTCACATGATGTCATTGAAATAATAGATTTCTCTTAACTTACCTGTTGAGAAAGTGAGACTTGTAGAGTTTAAGTGAGAGGCATCAGGATCAGAATCCAGGTATCTCTTTTTCCAGAGCCAAAGCCTTAAGTACCATCTTCTGTTGTCTTCTACAGTAAGTGTTCCATAAACTCAGGAGGTTTATGAGTTGAAAAAAGGTGAAAAAAGGAAAAGAGAGAGAGTGAGGGAAAGAGGGCAGAAGGAAACTTTATGTCATTGTAATACAGGGGAAATAGCATCATTTGCCATAAGTAGAAGGTAACATTAACATAAAGACATTATGATCACGATTTAAAATGTTGGTCTACACGTCATCTAAAGTCACTGTTTCTATTCTTAAGAAACACTGGAACATTTGATCTCTGAGGTCCATTTCTAGCACACAATTCTATAATTTCCAAGGATTAAGTAAGCTGTTTTCTTAAGATAAACTTCCATGGACCTTGGATGCATGGGTAATAAAATCCTAAGGACAGATGCTGGGTCTTATTTATCTCTATATTCTCTGTAAGCATTTAGTACAACATCTGGCCCAGGATGGATGTGTAGAAGATTAATTATAAATTCCTTTCCCCTCTCTAGGTATTGGTGTTCCAATCCAAAGAATAAAAGCCCTGGATTAGGTGATCCTGAAGGGTGCTTTTTGCTCTGCAAGCCACTGGTCCACTGAACCTAAGTGGTCCTTTCCTTACTGGTTCTCTGGCTTTCTGCTTCATCAGTCCTGTGGTTGGCAAAATTCTAAAGATGGTTCCCCAAGACTCCCATACCCTGGTTATTCAACCAAACACTAATCTAGGTACTGCTGTGGAGAATTTTTTTTTTCTTTTCTTTTCTTTTTTTTTTTTTGAGATGAAGTCTAGCTGGAGGGCAGACTTCCAGCCTCCCAGGCTGGAGGGCAGTGGCATGATCTTGGCTCACTGCAACCTCCACCTCATGGTTTCAAGCGATTCTCCTGCCTCAGCCTCCTGAGTAGCTAGGATTACAGATGCCTGCCACCACGCCTAGCTAATTTTTGTATTTTTAGTAGAGATGGGGTTTCACTGTGTTGGCCAGTCTGGTCTCAAACTCCTGACCTCGTGATCGGCCCACCTCAGCTTCCCAAAGTGCTGGGATTACAAGTGTGAGCCACCGTGCCCCGCCGATAATTTTTCTTTTTTTTTTTAAGAGAGGGTCTCACTTTGTTGTCCATGCTGGAGGACAGTAGCACGATCTCAGCTCACTGTAACCTCAGCCTCCTGGGCTCAAGCCATCCTCCTACTTTAAGTCAGCCTTCCAATTAGCTGGGACCACAGGCACGCACCACTACGCCCAACTAATTGTTATATTTTTTGTAGAGATGGGGTTTCATCATGTTGCCCAGGCTGGTCTCAAACTCCTGGGCTCAAGCAATTCACTCGCCTTGGCCTCCTAAAGTGCTGGGATTACAGCTGTGAGCCACTGCACCCAGCCAGAATTTTTCAGATATAATTAAAGACTCAAGTCAGTTGACCTTAAGATAGAGATTAGCTGGGCGGGCTTAACCCAGTAAGGCAAGCCTTTTAAAAGCAGAGAGTTTTCTCCAGCTGGTAGCAGAAAAATAAGTCAGGAGAATTCAATGCATGGGAATTCTCTGTTGCTGAGATTAAGGGGGCCACATGGAAGGATCTCAGATTGTCCTCAATAGACTGAGAGTGACCCCCTAGCCAGCAAGAAGATGGGGACCTCAGTCCCATAGTTACCAGGAACTGAATCTGCCAACAACCTGAATGAGGTTGGAAATGGATTCTTCCCCAGAGCCTCCAAGAAGGTCCCAGCCTGGCCAACATCTTGATTTTGGCCTTGTGAGATCCAAAACAGAGAAATCAGACAAGCCACCTGGACTTCTAACCCACAGAGCTGAGACACAATAAACCGGTGTTGTTTTCAGCTGCTGTGGTTCTGGTCATCTGTTATGCAGCAGAAGAAAGTGAGTACAATTCCCTATTCTATTCCTACCAACCCATGCTCCTCCCCAGAGCTCCCTAACATTTAGCAACATGTGCCTCACTTCTAAGGCAAATAATAATAATAACGATGATGATTTGAAAATCAGTTTTGGGAATTTTCAGCTTAGGCTTTGTTTTTTTTTGTTTTTTTTTGGTTTTTTTTTGACAATTCTGTGTAGGTCTAACAAGGAAGAATTAAATATTGAGTTTCTACTGTGTTTCCAGGTCCTCCATTGAAACATATAATTTGAACCTAAAATTGTGAATAGACAGGGTGAGTAGAAGCATGAGAAAAGTGGAAGAACAATGTGCACTGGAGATGCTTAGTAGGCGTAATAGAAGAAGCAAAACTCTGAGGTGGAATAGACTGCAAATTAGCAGAGAGACGGGAAGGAATAGATATTCTAGGCTGATGAGGTAGCCCAAAGAAACAGAAGTAGAAATGAGAATGATGTTGGCCAAAGTCAGTTCCTGAGGGTATGCCAGGTTTCTCCAGCCTTATGTTTGGAAGCTAGTTACCATGCCATGCTGCCAGTTGATAATGTCAGGGAAACAGATGAAAAGTGTGTTTCTAGTGAGGAATGGGGGATGTCTTAGTCTTGGACAGAGAAAGGTGAAAAGTCTTCAGCAAAAGGTCTGGAAGGAGGAGTGGAAGAAGAACAGAAAACAAAAGAACACATGGCAAACATTGCTGTGAAACAGATTCAAGTTATGATGAATCAGAAATGAAGGCCAGGAGGGAGGGACAAAGACAGAGGTTCATGCCTGCGTTCCCATCCACACCACCATGGAAGCAGGGGAGAAGAGATAAACCATCAGCTTCTGAGCCTTGCATGAGCCACCAGGAGATCAATTAGGTGGAAGTCTGGACCTTGAATAAATAGGCTCACTACAAGGAAATGCCCATGTTGGGATAAAGGAGAACTATGGTTAGAAAGATAGGTTGGGACTAGACTGTTAGTGATCCTGAGAGCCAGAGGTTTGCAATCTTGGCTGAACATTGAAATCACCTGGGGATCTCTTAGAAATACTGATATTTAGATCCTATCTCAAAAACTCTAATGTAATTGGCCTGGTTTGGCTGGGTTCTCAAGAGTTTTAAAAGCACCACAGATTACCCTGCTATTCTACCAGGACTGAGAACAGCAGATATAGAGTTTGGACCTTATCCCGTAGCCAGTGGAGGCCATTAAGGATGTGTCACTGAAATTATACAATGGAAAATAATTGGAAAGAAAATTTAGTCAAGTAAAAATAGTGATAGCAAACACCAATATAGCATTTTTTGCATCTCAGTGTTCTGGGCACTTTTCTAAGTTTACACACACACATACGTTCTAAATTATCACAACAACCCTATAAGGTAGCTACTGTATTATCCACATTTTAGAGATAGGAAAACTAAGGCTCAGAAAAGTTAATACCTTGCTCATGATCACAATGCAAGTAAATGATGGAATATTGAGATTTGAATCCTTGAAGTTTGATTTCAAAGTCCATACTCTTAATTTTGCTTCTGGATATGGTGGATTGACTCATATCAGACCAGCCTTCTTGCCAAAAACAACTAGGAAATCTGATTTGAAAATGAAGAAAAGTTAACAGGGAAATGAAGACAAAGATCATGAAGAAAATGAGATCATTCATGTGAAGCAGACATCTGACTGCACTTTTCTCCAGAAGTAATTTGCAGATTTGCACACAAATAGTTGAAGGATCCAGAAGCTGAGCAGAGATTTCAGCAGTCTCCTGGGACTCAGGGTTAAAGAAAAAAAAAGACTTCTAGGCTGGCATAAGCATAGGAACCTAGAAAGCATCTCCAGCTTTCCACTGGGACTCCTGATGGGATATAGTTTTAAAATAAGGCCTAACCTTATTTCTAGAATATATAAATAAATCAGCCATTGCAAAAGCTGAAGCACAAATTTAAACCAGCCTGATCCAAGATGAGATTAAGATGATTTGACCCTGACATGAGACAAAAGAAAATCCTCTCTGGAGGAAGAAAGTGTTACCTAGAGCCTCAAATCTGCACTATAATTTCTTATGCATAATGTCCAGCATTTAATAAGAAATTATAAGACTTACCAGGAGATAAGACCAAGTGACCAAAAACCGGAGAAAGACTAAATAATAAAAATGGACTTATAGGTGACTTATATATGGGAGTTCTCAGATAGAGTTTTTTAAAATGTCATTAATATGTTAAAGAAAATTAATTCCAAGTGGAGAATTTCAAAGAGAACTTACATATGTTTTTAAAAATAATCAAATAGAAAAACTTAAACTGAAAAACACAATAACTGACATTAAGAAATGGATAGATAGGCTTAACAGCAGAGTAGACACAGCTGAAGAGAGAATTAGCTAAAAAAATCAGTAGCAAACATACAAGCTGAAACAAAAGGAGAAAAAAGGAAGACAAAATTAAAGATTTGGAACATGGTGAAAAGGCATCACATATGTGTAATTGAAGTCTCAGAAGGTGAGGAGAGAGAAAATAGAGCAAAAATAATATTTAAAGAGATTATTGACTATGAATTTTCCCCAAACAAAAAACATCGAGCCACATATTCAAAAAATGCTAAGACATCCAAGTAGAATAAATACAAGAATACTACACCCACACTTTTGGCACATCAGAGTAAAACTGCTCAAAGACAAAGAAAAACCTTTAAAAACAGAAACATAGACTGAAGGTGAAGGACTACAAAAAGATATTCCAAAAAAAAAAAAAAAACAAAAAACAGAAACCAGAAGCAAGCAGAAGTAGTTATACTTAGATAAAAGAAACTTTAAGTCGAAAACAGTAAAAAGAGACAAAAGTGTCATTATATAAGGATAAAGGGATCAATTCAACAATAGGGTATAACAATTGTTAATATACATGCACCCAACACTGGAGCACCTGCTATATCAAGCAAATATTACTAGATATAAAGGGAGATACAGTAGCCAGGCACCAAGGCTTGTGCCTATAATCTCAGCTACTTGGGAGTCTGAGGCAGGAGGATCACTTAAGGCCAGGTGTTCAAGACCAGCCTAGGCAATATAGCAAGACTTCTTCTCTACATTTGATCATAGCCAAAAGGCCAAGAAGCAAATGAGAACCCATCTCTAAAAACAAATTTTTTTGAGTTATGCATGGTGGCACACATCTGTAGTCCCAGCTACAAGAGAGACAAGAGAATCACTTGAGCCCAGGAATTCAAGGCTGCAGTGAGCCATGATCATGGTACTGCATTCTCACCTGGTGATAAAGTAAGATCCTGTCTCTGAAAAAATAAAATAAATTAAATTAAAGGGAGAGATAGACTCCAATATAAAATAGTTCGGGACTTCAACATTCCACTCTTAGCATTGGACAAATCATCTAGACAGAAAACCCACAAAGAAACACTGGATTTTCACTGCACTTTAGGCCAAATGGACCTAGCAGACATTTACAGAACATTTCACCCAACAGCTGCAGAATGCATATTCTTTTCATCAGCACATGGAACATTCTCCAGGACAGACCGCATATTTGGCCACAAAGCAAGTCTCAACAAATGTAAAACAATCGAAATCATATCAAGTATCTTTTCTGACCACAATGAAATAAAACTAAAAATCAATAACAAGAGGAACATTTGAAACTGTACAAATACCTGAAAATTAAACAACATAGGTCAATGAAGAAATTAAGAAGAAAGTTTTAAGAACACAACATATCAAAACCTACAGGACACGGCAAAAGCAGTGTTAAGAGGGAATTTTATAGCAATAAATTCCAACATCAAAAAAGTAGAAAAAGTTCAAATAAAAAACCTAACAATGCATCTCAAGGAACTAGGAAAGCAAGCATAAACCAACCCTAAAATTAGTGGAAGCAAAGAAATAATAAAGGTCAGAGAAGAAATAAATGAAATTAAGGCCAAAAAATACAATATATTAACAAAATGAAAATTTGTTTTTTAAAAACATAAATTGAATGGACAAACCATTAGCTAAACAAACCAAGGAAAAAAAGGAAAAGATTCAAATAAATAAAATCAAAAATGAAAAAGGTATTACAACTGATACCACAGAAACACAAAGGATAATTAGAGACTATTATAAACAACTATATGCCAACAAATTAGAAAACCCAGTGGAAGTGGATACATTCCTGGACACACACAACCTATCAAGATTGACTCAAGAAGAAATAAAAGCCTGAATAGACCAATTACAAGTAACAAGATTCAATCTGTAATAAAATTCTCCCATCAAAGAAAGCCCCAGGACCCAATGGCTTAACAGCAGAATTCTACTAAACATGTAAAGAACTAATACAAATTCTTCTCAAACTTTTCCAGAAAATTGAAGAAGAAAGAATTCTTCCAAACTCATTCTATGAGGCCAAGGTTACCCTGATACCAAAACGAGACAAAGACACAACAACCAAAGCTCTCAGCCAATCTCCCTGATGAATATAGATGCAAAATGCTCAATAAAACATTAGCAAGCCAAATCCAGCAGCCCAAAAAAAAGATCGTTCACCATGATCAAGTGACCATGGAACCCCTGGATTCATTCTAGGGATGCGAGGATGATTTGATATAAGCAGGTCAATAAATATGGTACATCACATCAACAGAATGAAGGACAAAAACCATATGATCATCTCAATAGATGCAGAAAAAGCAGTTGATAAAACTCAATATTCATTCATAATTAAAGCTCTCAATAAGTTAGGTATAGAAGGAACACATCTTAACGAATAAAAACCATAAATGACAAACGCACAGCCAACATCATACTGAACAGGAAAAGATCCTGTAAGAGTTGGAACAAGACAAGAATGCCCACTGCACCACTTCTATTCAGTATAGTACTGGAAGTCCTAAACAGGGCAATTAAGCAAGATTTAAAAAAAAAAAAAAGGATATCCAAATCGGAATGGAGGAAGTCAAACTGTCCCCGTTTGCGGACATCATCTTATATATAGAAGAGCTTGGCCAGGCATGGTGGGTCATACCTGTAATCCCAGCACTTTGGGAGGCAGAAGCAGGAGGATTATATGAGGCAAGGAGTTTGAGACCAGCCTGGGCAACAAAAAAAGACTCCATCTCTACTTAAAAAAAAAAAAAAATGGTTTAAATTAGCTGGGTGTGGTGGTGCATGCCTGTAGTCCCAGCTACTTGGGAAGCTGACGCAAGATGATCACTTGAGCACAGGAGATCAAGGCTGTTAGACAGCTATAATCACGCCACTGCACTCCAGCCTGGGCAACAGAGCTAAACTCTGTCTCTGTAACAAAAAAAAAAAAAAAAGAAAAGGAAAATGTTGTTTTATGATAGTCTCAATAAAAAAGAGAAAAAAGACAGAAAAGAAAACCCTGAATGTGCCACCAAAAAAACTCTTAGGACAGATAAATGAATTCAGCAAAGTTGCAGGATACAAAATCAACATACAAAAATCAGTAGTGTTTCTATACACCAATAATAAACTAGCTAAGAAAGAAATTAAGAAAGCAGTCCCATTCATAATAGCTACACAAAAAATCAAACACCTAGGAATAAATTTAACCAAGAAGGTAAAAGATCTGTATGATCTTTTACTATAAAACACTGATGAAAAGAATTTAAGAGGATATTAAAAAATGGAAAGACAGGCCGAGTGCGGTGGCTTATGCCTATAATCCCAGCCCTTTGGGAGGCCGAGGCGTGTGGATCACCTGAGGTCAGGAGTTCTAGACCAGCTTGGCCAACATGGTGAAACCCTGTCTCTACTAAAAATACAAAAATTAGCTGGGTGTGGTGACATGTGCCTGTAATCCCAGGTACTCAGGAGGCTGAGGCAGGAGAACCGCTTGAACCCAGAAAGCAGAGGTTGCAGTAAGCCAAGATCGCACCATCGCACTCCAGCCTAGGGGACAAGAGCAAGACTTCGTCTCAAAAAAAAAAAAAAAAAAAAAGAAAAGACATTTCATATTCATGGATTGGGAGAATTAATATTGTGATAATAACCATACTACCAAAAGCAATCTATAGATTTAATGCAATCCCTCTTAAAATATCAATAACATTCTCCACGGAAATAGAAAAAAAAAATCCTAAAATTTGTATGGAACTGCAGAAGACCCCAAATAGCCAAAACAATCATGAACAAAAAGAACATAGCTGGAGGCATCATAATACCAGAATTCAAAATATCCTACAAAGCCATAGCAACTAAAACAGCATGGTACTGGCATAAAAACAGAAAACAAACATATAGGTCAATGGAACAGAACAAGAACCCAGAAATAAATCTGTGTGTTTACAGCCAACTGATTTTCATCAAAGGTGCCAAGAACACTCACTGGGGATGGGAGAGTTTCTTCAATAAATGGTGCTAGGAAAACTAGATATCCACATGCAGAATAAATGAAACTAGACACTTATCTCTCACCATATAAAAAATTAAAATAAAGACTTACATGTAGGACCTAAAATGATGAAACTACTAGAAGCAAACATAAAGGAAATGCTTCCAGACATTGGTCTGGGCAAAGATTTTACAGAGAAAACCTCAAAAGCATAAGCAACAAGCAAAAATAGACAAATGATATTACATCAAACTAAAAAGCCCCTGTACAGCAAAGGAAACAATTAACAGAGTGAAGAGACAACTTGAAGAATTGTAGAAAACATTTTCAAACCATTATCTGACAAGATATCTAGAATACATAAGGAACTCAAACAACTGAACAGCAAATAATAATAATTATTATTATTTGATTTTAAAATGGGCAAATGAGCTGAATAGACATCTCTCAAAAGACAGCATACAAATGGTCAACAGGTACATTTTTTAAATGCTCAGCATCACTGATTACCAGAGAAATACAAATTAAAATCACAATAAAATATCATATCACCCCAGTTAGAATGGCCATTATCAAAAAGGTTTTTTAAAAAATGCTGGTGAAGATGTGGAGAAAAGGAATTATTACACACGGTTAGTGGACATGTAAATTAGGACAGCCATTATGGAAAACAGTATGTAGCTTCCTCAAAAAACTACAAATAGAACTACCATATAATCCAGCAATTCCACTACTGGGTATATCCAAAGAAAACGAAATCAGTATGTCAAAGAGATTATCTGCACTCCCATGTTTACTGCAGCACCATTCACAATGGCCAAGATATAGAATCTATATAAGCAACCACCAACAGATGAATTGATAAAGAAAATATGTTACATCTACATAATGGAATACTATTGAGCCATAAAAAGAACAAAACCCTGTCATTCGTGGCAACATGGATGTGCCTGGAGGACATTATGTTAAGTGAAATAAGCCAGACACAGAAAGACAAATACTAAATGTTTTCACTCACATGTAAAATCTAAAAGGGTTGATTTCACAGAGGTAGAGAGCAGAATAGTAGAATAGCGATTCCTAAAGGTAGGGAAGGGTAGGGACCAGGGGCAGCATGGGTGGGAATAGCCAAAGGTTGGTTAATAGATATCAAAGTAGAGCTAGACAGGAGGAATAAGTTCTAGCATTCTAAAACACTACAGCGTAACTATAATTAACAACAATTTGTTGTCTATTTTCAAATAGCTAGAAAAGCAGATTTTGAATGTACCTAACACAAAGAAATAATAAATGTTCGAAGTGATGGAATGCTAATTACCATGATTTGATCATCACACACTGTATACATGTATCAAAAATACCATGCTGGGCTGAGTGTGGTGGCTCATGCCTGTAATCCCAGCACTTTGGGAGGCCACGGTGGACAGATCACCTGAGGTCAGGAGTTGGAGACCAGCCTGGCCAACATGGTGAAATCCTGTCTCCACTAAAAAAATTAAAATAAATAAAAATTAGCCAGGCGTGGTGGCATAAGCCTGTAATCCCAGCTACTTAGGAGGTTGAGGCACAAGAATCGCTTGAACCCAGGGGGCAGAGGTTGCAGTGAGCCGAGATGGCACAGAGCGAGACTTCGTCTGAAAAAAAAAATCACACTGTACCCCATAAGTATGTACAATTAATTATGTGTCAAGAAAAATAATAATAAAACAATAAACATTTTAAAAGTCAGACAAAAAAAAGAAAGATTGCCTTCAAAGTAGCAGCAATAACTTACTTCTCTATAAAAACAATGAAGACCGGAACAATGAAAGATATCTTGAAAGTCCTAAGTTAAAAATAATTGCCAACTCATCATTATATATTTTGCAAAAATATCTTTCAAAAATAAATGGAAAATAAATACATCTCCAGCCAAGCAAAAATTGAAGCATTTATAACCAGCACACTTATATCAAGAAAAAAAAGAAAGAAAGAAAGATCTACAGGCGGAAAGGAAATAACCAGATTAAGATCATGGATATTCAGAAAAGAATGAAGACCTAAAGAAATGGTAAAGATGTCTGTAAAACCAAAATGCATATGTTGTTTATATAGAAAATGCCAAAGAATTTACCCAAAAAACTCTTAGAACTAACAAGTGACTTTAGCAAGGTCATAAGATACAGGGCAAATATACAAAAAAATCTATTCTATTTCTACATACTAGCAATGAACGCTGGAATTCCAATTTTTATTAGGTTGATGCAAAAGTAATTGATGTTTTTGCCATTACTTTCAAAATGGCAAAAACCACAATCGCTTTTGCACCAATCTATTAAAAGCAATACTGCAGTCAGGCATGGTGGCTCATGCCTTTAATCCCAGCACTTAGGGAGGCCAAGGCTGGAGGATCACTTGAATCCAGGAGTTGGAGACTGTAATGAGCTATGATCACACCACTACACTCTAGCCCAGGTGACAGAGTGAGACCTTATCTCAAAAAAAAAAAAAAAAAAAAAAAAATTAAGAAAAAAAAGCAATACCATTTACAACAGCACCCCCAAAATGAACGATTTAGTTACAAATCTAACAAAATATGTGCAGGATCTGTGTGTTGAAAACTACAAAATACTGACAAAAGAAATCAAAGAACTAAATAAATGGAAAGATATGCCATGTTTATGGATTAAAAGAATCAAATTATTAAGTTGACAATTCCCCCCAAATTGATCTATAGATTCATTGCAACCCCAATCAAAATCTCCATATACTTTTTATTATCACTACCAACAAATTGATTCTAAAATGTATATGAGAAAGGCAAAAGATCTAGAATAGCCAAAACAATTTCAAAAAGTAGAAATAATGTTAAAGAACTCAAACCACCCAATTTCAAGACTTACTCTAAAGCTACAGTAATCAAGATAGTGTGGAGCTGGGTTCTGTGCCTTGCACCTGTAATCCCAGCTACTTAAAAGCCTAAAGCAAGAGGATCACTTGAGCTTGAGAGTTCAAGGCTGCAATGAGTGAGCTGATTGTGCCACTACACTCCGGCATGGGCAACAAAGCAAGACCTTGTCTCAAAAAAAAAAAAAAAAAAAGTATGGTATTGGCAAAAAGATAGACATGTAGATCAATGAAACAGACAGAGTCTAGAAATAAACCCAGACAAATAGA
>NW_012099321.1:1363226-1364889 GCF_000951045.1 Mandrillus leucophaeus
GTTTCTGACAAAGACTTGCATATAAAATGTATAAATAATGCTCAAAATTCAACAATAAGAAAACAAGCAACCCAATTTTACTTTTTCTTTTTGAGAAGGAGTTTCGCTCTTTTTTGCCCAGGCTAGAGTGCAATGGCGCAATCTTGGCTCACTGCAACCTCCGCCTCCCGGGTTCAAGTAATTCTCCTGCCTCAGCCTCCCAAGTAGCTGGGATTACAGGTGCGTGCCACCACACCCAGCTAGTTTTTTGTATTTTTAGTAGAGACAGGGTTTCACCATGTTGGCCAGGCTGGTCTTGAACTCCTGACCTCAGGTGATCTGCCCACCTTGGCCTTCCAAAGTGCTAGGATTACAGGCGTGAGCCACTGTGCCTGTCCGCAACCCAATTTTTTAAATGGCAAAAGTTCTGAACACACACTTCACCAAAGAAAATATATGGAGGGCTAATAAGCACATGAAAAGATGCTGAACACAATTAGTCATTAGGGACATGAAAATTAGAACCACCATGAGATACTAAAAAAAAAAAACACAAAACAAAACAAAAACCTGACAACATCAAGACAATGTCCAAGTACTCCACCAAAGTGTGGAGCAATTGGAAACCTCAAATATTGCTGGTGGAAATGCAAAATGGTACAGCCACTTTGGAAAACAATTTGGCAGTTTCTTAAAAATCAAACATACACATGCAATACGAACTAACAATCCCACTCCTAGGTACTCGGCCAAGATAAATGAAAACCTATGTTTATAAAAATAAATAATTTTTTAAGAGCTTTATTTATAAATACCAAAAACTGGGAGTAACCCAGAGGTCTTTCAGCTGGCAAATGGATAAAGATTATATAGTGCAACCATACAATTAAACGCTGTTCAGCAATAAAAGGAACAAACTATTGGTTCACACAACATGTATGATGAATCTTAAATGCATTTTGCTATGTGAGAGAAGTCAGAGCCAGAAGGCTACGCAGGAAAACAGATACATCCAGGGGTTAGAATTGGAGAGAGGTTGACTGCAAGGGGAAAACACGGAACAAGGGAATTTTGGAGTAATAGATTGTTCTAAATCAAGACTAGTGGTGGAGGTACAACTGTGAATTTCACAAACCTGTAGAAGAGTACACAGCAAAGAATAAAATTTATTGTACGTAAATTTAAAAAAATCAACCAGGATGTGGGGAAAACTCAAAAAGAAATACAAATTATAACAAAAAAATAGATATTGGTTGGTTGGTTAGTTAGTTTTGAGACAGGGTCTCACTCTTTTGCCCAGGTTAGAGTGCAGTGGCTTGATCACAGCTCCCTTCTGCCTCAGATGCCTGGGCTCAAGCAATCCTCCTGCCTCAGCCTCCAGAGTAGATGAGACTACAGGTATGCACCACCATGCTCAGCTAATTTTTTTATTTTTAATTTCTTTTTTTGTAGAGATGGGGTCTCACCATGTTGTGCAGGCTGGTCTCCAACTCCTGGCCTCAAGTGATCCTACCACCTCAGCCTCCCGAAGTGCTGGTATTATAAGCATGAGTGACAGTGCCTGGCCAAAAAATAAACATTGTTTCCACAGAAAAATTATATCATGTGTGGTTTAAAATATATGTATGTTGGGGTCTGTGCCGGGGGGTGGTGGAGAATGAAAGAACACACAAAAGACAAAGAC
>NW_012099321.1:1366617-1368617 GCF_000951045.1 Mandrillus leucophaeus
ATTGTGCCACTACACTCCGGCATGGGCAACAAAGCAAGACCTTGTCTCAAAAAAAAAAAAAAAAAAAGTATGGTATTGGCAAAAAGATAGACATGTAGATCAATGAAACAGACAGAGTCTAGAAATAAACCCAGACAAATAGAGTCAGCTGATTTTTGACAAATGTGCAAAGGCAATTCAATGAAGAAAAGATAGTCATTTCAACAAAAGGTTCTAGAATAATGAATCTCAATCCATACCTCACGCCTTATACAAAAATTAACTCAATACTCCTAGATATATACCCAAGATAATTAAAAGCATATTTGTGCTCAAAAACATATACGTGAATATTCATAGAAGTATTATTCATAATAGCCAAAAAGTGAAAACAACCCAAATGTCCATCAAACGATAAATGGATAAGTAAAATGGGTATATCCATAAAATGAAATATTATTCAGCCATAAAAAGTCATGAAGTACTGACACATGCCACATAATGGATGAACCTTGAAAATATTATGCTAAGTGAAAGAATGTACAGAGACAAAAAGTAAATTAATAGTTACTTAGGGCTGAGGGGAGGAGAAACTAGGAATCCCAGCAAATAAACATGGGAATAAAATGCCCTAGAATTAGATAGTGGTGATAGTTGCATAACTTTGCAAATGTACTAAAGACCACTGAATTATGTAATTTAAAGGGGTGAATTTTATGGTATGTGAATTATATCTCAATAAAACAAATATATATACATATATAATTAATTCTAGGTGGATCATAGGCTGGATACAGTGGCCCATGCCTATAATCCCAAAAATTTAGAAGACTGAGGTAGGAGGATCACTTGAAGCCAGGAGTTTGAGACCAGCCTGGGCAACAAAGCCAAACCCTGTCTCTAAAAAAATTAACAATTAGCCAGGTGTGGTGGTGTGTGTCTGTAGTCCAGCTACCTTGGGAGGTTGAGGTGGGAGGATCCTTTGAGCCCAGGAACTTGAGGCTGAAGTGAGCGATGACCACACTTTTGCATTCCAGCCTGGTTGCCTGGGTGATAGAGCGAGACCCAGTCTCCGAAAAAAAAAACAAACAAACAAAAAAATAAGATCATACACCTAATTGTACGATGTAAAACTATAGTACTTCTATTAGAAATACAGGAGAAAATAATAATGACCCTAAACATGATCCAAAAAAGCATTATCCATAAAAGAAAAAATGACAATTTTAACTTTACTACAATTAAAAACTTTTGCTTTGCAAATGACATTGTCAAGAGAATGCAAAAGCAAACCATAGATTGCAAGAAAACATTTGCAAATCATGTTTCTGACAAAGACTTGCATATAAAATGTATAAATAATGCTCAAAATTCAACAATAAGAAAACAAGCAACCCAATTTTACTTTTTCTTTTTGAGAAGGAGTTTCGCTCTTTTTTGCCCAGGCTAGAGTGCAATGGCGCAATCTTGGCTCACTGCAACCTCCGCCTCCCGGGTTCAAGTAATTCTCCTGCCTCAGCCTCCCAAGTAGCTGGGATTACAGGTGCGTGCCACCACACCCAGCTAATTTTTTGTATTTTTAGTAGAGACAGGGTTTCACCATGTTGGCCAGGCTGGTCTTGAACTCCTGACCTCAGGTGATCTGCCCACCTTGGCCTTCCAAAGTGCTAGGATTACAGGCGTGAGCCACTGTGCCTGTCCGCAACCCAATTTTTTAAATGGCAAAAGTTCTGAACACACACTTCACCAAAGAAAATATATGGAGGGCTAATAAGCACATGAAAAGATGCTGAACACAATTAGTCATTAGGGACATGAAAATTAGAACCACCATGAGATACTAAAAAAAAAAAACACAAAACAAAACAAAAACCTGACAACATCAAGACAATGTCCAAGTACTCCACCAAAGTGTGGAGCAATTGGAAACCTCAAATATTGCTGGTGGAAATGCAAAATGGTACAGCCACTTTGGAAAACAATTTGGCAGTTTCTTAAAAATCAAACATACACATGCAATA
>NW_012099321.1:1368667-1369329 GCF_000951045.1 Mandrillus leucophaeus
CTCAGGCCCTGACCTCTTCCTAGGCCCTGCCCCTCCAGAACTTGCAGTTTTTTCTGACCCGTAAGTGGATTTCACTGATGGAAAAGAAGTTCAGTATTTCTGGTCCAGCCCAGTAAGCTGCTCCCGTCTCCCAGCCTTCCACACCCCGGCAGACGTCACAACGCCTACTCCCACTAACCCCACAAGGGAGCCATGCATCACCTAGAGACGGTCCTTGGCCTGCGACCCCATGATGAGGTCCTGGGTCTGTGTCCATTTCTGGTTAAAACTGCTCTAAGACTGGTCGCTGTCTTGGCCTTCCCTGCTTCCTCTCTGTTTACTTCTCCCCTCCTCACCCCATATGAAGCTTTTACTCAGGAGATGGATTATCGCCCCTCTTCGAATATCAAGGACACCACCACGACACTGCACTGTCTCCTTGCATGGGATTCTGCAGACCTCAGTCTTCCTCTGAGATCCCCTCACTCCCCACCTCATTTTTTCCATCCTTCTGGGGCCTGGGTCTGCTATACCTCAGACTTCCTCTTCACAGTTACAGACGGAAGGAGCCCCCTTCATCCTTGGGCTCTGGCCACAGTTCACCTGCTGCAGGACACTCAGTGGCTTTCAGTAGTTCATCCAGACATCCAGATGGAAGTGGGATTTCCTGGAAGAAAAGCAGG
>NW_012099321.1:1373384-1373811 GCF_000951045.1 Mandrillus leucophaeus
TTTATTTTCTAAGTTAGCTTTTGAGCCCAGAAGTAGATATTCCTTGTATTTGATTTACACAGGGAGCTTCCTAGAATGCCCATGCGTCTGGATACCTTCTGCATTCACTCAGGTATTCACAAAATGCTGCAGTTCTGCTGAAAATCTATGAGATCACCATTTGATCACCCGAGCAACTTTAGAATGTGTCTTCTATGGAAGCCCTGGAGCCTCCCTTCTGGCATTTCATCCATCGCTGGTACTGAGTACCCAGGGTGAAACCCTCCATCAGACATTGTCAGCAATTCCAGTATGGAGATGGCACTTACGTGATTCGGCTCAAGAATCAGACGGTAGAAGACCAGCCAGGAGGTGAAGTTTCAGTAGGCTTGGGGGCTTAATGTTCGATGCACACCAGACTTCTGAGACTCAGGAAGCGGGTGTGGAT
>NW_012099321.1:1373861-1375498 GCF_000951045.1 Mandrillus leucophaeus
GTCTTTATTTAGGTCCATGGGTTAAAGGCAGTAAGGCGTTGACCCAGCTCTTGAAGGATTACAGTTCCGGACAACACATGTAATTGTTGTCGAAATGTTTTGGAAATGTTCTGAGTGAGCTCTTGGATGTCCAAACTAATATTTTTATGGCCTATTAATAATTTTTGGATTACAGTGCGTTACACAAAATTGAGTTGAGTTTTAATTACATTGTAATGTTATCCGAGTACTGAGTACAGTGAGCTGATCTCCAAGCCATGTCAAGGCTTGTTTTATGTTGTTTAATCTTTTAGCAAGTTGAGAATTAATGTTTCGTTGTTGAAGCCATAACCGGTGAGACTGTTCGTGCCATTGTTGCACAAATTTAGTATTTTGTATGTTTTGATGAAGAGCGAGTCCTGCTACGGCCGCAGTGGAGACGATGGCGACAAGGCTCATCACCGAGGCAATTATAAGTCCAAGGGCATGGAGGGTTCACTGGAGAGAAGTTCAAATATAAGTCTTAAGAGGTGATGCCCCCCATGGTCGCGTAAGGTTAACAGGTAGCCAAATTTCCTTACGCGCCCTGAGGATATAAATATCCCCAGTAAAGTTGTGCCACCAGGAATGATTGAGGCAGGACAAAAATGTACACGTATCTGTACAATTAACAATCCCCTATCATTATTTTATGTTAAATTTTCCGCTAATAATAGGTAGGGCTTACGAACACAAGCAATAATATATTAGGAGGTATTTTGATATAACTGAATATGAAAGGAGTTATTTGGGTTAGAAAGATTAGGGACATATTTCCCACAAAAATGTTAATGACATCGCCTGCAGTTAATAACTTTCAAAGATGACTTTGTACTTTGGCTTCCTTCACGCCCTACCAAGGTTTTATTATTGTTAGTAGCAATGCTTTTATTTACCCGGTGCCATTTCAAAGGTATGTGACTAAATTTTGTTTAAAAATCACCATGTACACTCCAATCAGTTATTTGTATCTTATTGTATTTTAATAAAATCCGGGGTTTAATTTCCCGACATTGTTGCCTCTTTAGCACCTCAATATTAGGAGAAACCTCCGGAATAGGACAAAAAGGTAAAGAACTAGGAATAGTTTTATTACTATATACAGTATGATTATATTAAAAGCTTTTAGTTACAATAATAACAGTATTAGTAGCCACATGACTATGATTATAGCGAACAGCCCAGACTGTATGCGATTTTTGGAGACAATGAGGACTATTTCCCATGTATATTGGAAGTCTTTCCACTCTAAATTGATATGTGTTGTTTATGATTCCCGCTTCCCGTTCTATGTTGTCCTTGTCCATATAGGGGGACGGCATCCAAGTAGTGTCACTGGTGAAAACCTTAATTTCCGCCTCCCCCCAGGCGACTCCCTGATACAAGAGTGGAAAGGGAATATAAGTCCAATATTTATACAAAGTCTCACTAAGGGAAATAAGTCCCCTATCGAGGCACATCCAACAAAGGAAGAAATGTATGTTGAATCCAGTTTTTTTTTAACAGGGTTTCAATTATCTTGTAGGAAACCATTCAGGTCCGCTCCCTGTAAGGACAAGAGCATAGCCCCGTCCCTGTTTGAGAACTTGTTTTTGAACATACTTACCTTCTTCATTAGG
>NW_012099321.1:1375548-1381072 GCF_000951045.1 Mandrillus leucophaeus
AGAAAGAATGCAATGCAAAACAAACTTTCTTTTCCCACATGTAACCTTCTACTCAGTACCTTGTTTCTAATTCTTTCTTATTTATCCGCCTTCTTGGCGCCTATGGGAGTTCATTAAAAGTTGAGTTGGAGATAACTGTCCTTGAGCCCTATCTATTCTCAGCATACTGTTTTCAAAGGCCCCTGCATTTCCCCTCTTTTAATTTTGTTTTGCCTCAATCCTAAAAAGGTAGCCCATATTTGTTTCTGTGTTTTTTTTGTTTTTGGTGGCGACGGAGGGAGCATCGAATCACCAAAAGAAGTAGACTCAAACCAAGTGCCCAAAGCAATATACTTCCAGAGATTGTAGAAATCCATGTTTTTATCTGAGTCCATGGGTTAAAGGCAGCAAGGCGCTGCCCCAGTTCCTGCAAGGTTACAGTTCCAGACAGCACATGTAATTGTTGTCGAAATGTTTCGGAAATGTTTTGAGTGAGCTCTTGAATGTCCAAACTAATATTTTTATGGCCAATTAATAATTTTTGGATTACAGTCCAATTTTGAGAGATGTTAAAAGGCACAGGCGTTACACAAAATTGAGTGGAATTTCAATCACATTGTAATGTTACCCGAGTACTGAGTACAGTGAGCTGATCTCCAAGTCATGTCAATGTTTGCTTCATGTTGTTCAATCTTTTAGTAAGTTGAGAATCAATGTTTTGTTGTTGAAGCCATAACCGGTGAGATTGTTCATGCCATTGCTGCACAAATTCAGCATTTTGTATGCTTTGATGAAGAGTGAGCCCTGTTACAGCCGCAGTGGAGGCAATGACAACAAGACTCATTACCGAGGCAATTAGAAGTCCAAGGGCACGGCGGGTTCGCTGAAGAGAAGTCCAAATATAAGTTTCAAGAGGTGATGTCCCCCACGGTCGCGTAAGATTAACAGGTAGCCAAATTTCCTTATGAGCCCTGAGGATATAAATATCCCCAGCAAAGTTGTGCCACCAAGAATGATTGAGGCAAGACAAAAATGTACACGTATTTGTACAATTAACAATTTTCGTATTATTATCCCATGTCAGATTTCCTGTTAATAATACGTAGGGCTTACGGACACAAGCAATAATATATTGAGAGGTATTCCGATATAACTGAATATGAAAGGAATTAGTTGGGTTAGAAAGATTAAGAGACATATTCCCCACAAAAGTGCTAATGGCATCGCCTGTAGCTAACAACTTTTAAAGATGACTCTGTACTTAGGCCTCCTTTACACCATACCAAGGTTTCATTATTGTTAGCAGCAATATTTTTATTTAACCGGTGTCATTTTAAAGGTATGTGACTAAATTTTATTTGAAAATCACCGTGTACACTTCAATCAGTTATTTGCATCTCATTGTATTTTAATAAAATCCGGGTTTTATTTTCCCGACATTGTTGTCACTCCAGCACCTCAATATTAGGAGAAACCTCTGGAATAGGACAAAAAGGTAAAGAACTAGGAATAGTTTCATTACTATATACAGTATGATTATAATAACAGTATTAGCAGCCACATAACTATGATTATAGCGAACAACCCAGGCTTTATACAATTTTCGGAGACAATGAGAACTCTTTCCCATGTATATTGGAAGTTCTTCCACTCCAAATTGGTATGTGTTGTTTATAATTTTTGTTTTCCGTTTTATATTGTCCTTGTCTATATAGGGGGATGGCATTTAAGTAGTGTCATTGGTGAAAACCTTAATTTCCGCCTCTCCCCAGGCGACTCCCTGATACAAGGGTGGAAAGGGAATATAAGTGCAATATTTATACAAAGCCTCACTAAGGGAAATAAGTCCCCCGCTGAGGCACATCCAACAAAGGAAGAAATGTATGCTGAATCCAGTTTTCTTTTCAACAGGGTTTCAATCATCTTGTAGGAAACCACTCAGGTCCGCTCCCTGTAAGGACAAGAGCATAGCCCCGTCCCTGTTTTAGAACTTGCCCTTGAACATACTTACCTTCTTCATTAGGATACCAAATCTTTAAATTGTCAGCGGGGACTATCACCGAGGGAGGTGAGGAAAGATGGGTTACGACAGCGGAGTCTTGCAATTGTCTCCATTGATTCAAAAAATAATTAAGGTAAAAAGAACCTTCAAAATCAAAAAAATTAAGGTAGAAAGGTTAACCTTCAAAAAAATCTGGTTTTTTGTGGGGTGCTTATTTCCCCCTTTTTGTTTTAATAGTTGAGTTTTTAAAGTTAAATTTTTGCGCTCAATGATGGCTTGACCTTGACTGTTGCCCGGGATCCCGGTGATATGTTGAATATTGTATTGTTGTAAGAAAACTTGTAATTTATGAGAGATATAGGCAGGGGCATTATCAGTTTTAAGTATAAAAGGAATGCCCATAATGGCAAAACAAGCTAAGAGATGTGTAATAACAGAATTAGCTTTTTTAGATGGCAACGGAGTGGCTCATTGAAAATGAGAAAAAGTATTAATGGTATGATGAACATACTTTAATCGTCTAAAAGGAGGAATATGTATAACATCTATTTGTCAAATTTGATTAACTTGAGTACCTCTTGGGTTAACTTCAGGATGGAAGGATGGAATGCTCAAAGGAGCACAGAAAGGACAAGTTTGAATAAGAGAACGAGCTTATTTACGAGTTAAATGAAACCGTCGTTGAAGGCCAGAACTATTAGTGTGATGTAGAGTATGTTTTTGTTTTGTAGCCTGTAAGTGGCCAATTAGAAGTGAATCAATCTGAGTATTTTCATGAACTAATGGTCCAGGCAGTTGAGAATGAGAACGAAGATGAGTGATGAATAAAGGAGCTCGACGTTGTCTTAAAGTAGAAAATAACAAGGAAAAGAGTTTTTGAAGAGAAGAAGTAGTACAAAGAGGTAAAGTGGCCTGAGAAATATAAGAAGTAACATAAACGGCATATTGAGAATCACTAACAATATTACAACCAGTAGTAGGGAAATTAAGTAAGACCATGAGAATAGTAAACAGTTTTCCCTGTTGTACCGAGGGATAAGGATAAACTGTAACTCAAGATTGATGAAGCTTTTTGCCAAGAATTAGAAGTTGTAAGAAGATAAATGATCTGACTATGAGTGAATTGAGAGATAATTAAGGAAGGATTTTTTTTCCAAAGTTGTCGACAGTGATGCCATCCTTTGATGATTAGTTTAGCTAAACGATCGATATAAGTAGCCAAGTGTTTAGATGTTTTATTGGACAAAAAGATCCATTTTAGCGGCCGATTGGTCTGATGAATTATTTTTGTAGGAGAATGTAAAGTATGAAATAAACAAAGGGAAAGGGGAACATCGGGAAGGATATAATGTAAATGAGCCTTTTGAAGTTGTTCTTTCACAAGTTGGAGTTTCTGTAAAGTCAAAGGAGTTAAATGACGTGAGTTGTCCACGTGACTGTCTTCTTTTAGAATAGAAAAAAGATGTAACTGAATAGAGAAAAAACAATTTTTGAGATCTATGACCATTAATTTTTAACTTTGTGGGATAAGGGCAGGATTAGGAAGACCAGGCTGTAAACTTTCCCTAGGTTTAATGTAAACATTTAAGGATAGTTTTAAGACAAGACAAAGACGGGAATTTCATGTAGAAATACGTGGCTTTATATTCCTCTCGGCCATTTGTTTTTTGACTTACTCTTTTAGAGTCCTAAGTATTTTTTTAAATAATGGTTACTGTTTTACATAAATAGGAGTGGTGGCTATGAGTTTAAAGAATTGTAGCCCATTTTGAATATTATATTTTTGGCAGCTGAGGAAATATGAGGAATGTTTAAAAAAGTAGCAAATTGTTGTGAAAGATCTTGTTCTCAAAAATTAATATTGATAGGTACAATATAAAAATAAAAAAAACACTTGACCTTGTTAACCTTTAGGACCGGCACAGGTTAAAGGTTTTACGTTTTGATAAACCACAGAAGCAGCACCCAAGCCAGTGAGTATAATTGAAACTTGTTTTTTTTTTTATTGTATAGGCCTCTAATTTAAACAAATAATAGACATATTTACCACCGTATTAATTAACCCTTTAAAAACTATTTTATTAATGTGTAATGAACATAAGGGCTTTTGATTAGAAACTAAAGTTTTTCAAAAAACAGGTTTTTTTGTGCTACCAAACCCTCCCTATTGAGAATACGTTTCTCTGCCTCTAGGCATATAAACTGTGAGACTTGAACCATAATAAGAATTTTATTAGTAACATCATGTCCTTTTGGCAAAGGGCCACACTTTTTAATAGCTAATTTATATACTCCTCTATTAAGAGACAAAGTATAAGGCTGAGTAATAACTAAGTCAGCAGCGGCGCTCTGTTTGGTTGTCATATAAAGCTGAGAAACTGGGGTAAGGTGTGGGATCCTTAAGGAGGACTTGAATTTATTTCTTGATGTTGTAGGCCATTGTTTACTGGGTATTGTATGTAGATTTAGTCAATAACAAATATTTGTAAACAAATAAGGTGATTACAGGTACAGAAATTTAGTTCGTAGCTTACTATTTAATAGTGTATTTGTTTTGTAAAAAATGGTGGACCACAAAATACTCAACGGATTTTGGTTTTCAAAACACAGTGATGCTATCCAAGGCTAAATAGATACTTGAAATTGGGATTGGATCTGGTGCTGAGATACAACTTTTACTTAGTTATTGATTTTTTTTCTTCGATTATTCTAAGGAGGGTGACTACCATTTTTGTACTTTATAGAGCAGTCTAGAGGAAAGGGTTAAGCATGTAAGCTCTGGGGACAGAAAGTCATATTTTTAAAATATAATAGCTATATGACCTTGGATATATTTATAAAACTGTCTTAACTCTGTTTTTTTGTCTACAAAATGGTAATAATTATAAAATTTGTTAGTCTTAAAGGGATGTTGGAAGAACTAAATGCAAGTGAAGATTTTTTTACAGTAGTAGACACATAGTAAGCACTCAGTATACTATGGCTATTATTACTGTTATTATTGTTAATATTACGTCTATTTATTTTAGCTTTTTAATGTAGCAAGTGCAGAACCATAATTTCACAACCTTTAGAGTCACGCTGATCTTGTATTTTTTGGTCCTTTGACTAGTTTAGTGATTTATTACAAGAAACCTAGTTAGTTTGTGTATTTTTTTTCTTTTTTATATTTTTTATTTGTAAAGACTGATAAACCAACTACACTTTCAGACCTGGTGACATAAATTGTTGGGGCCCCAAGCCTGTGGGCCCCGGCTCTTATTTCCCAGGAGAGGAGACAGTAAATTTCCACTCTTATCAGTTTTGAAATGACATTTATTTGTCCGATGTCGACCTTTACCACAACATTTGTACACCTCTGAAGGCAGCTTTTTGCCTTGAGGGATAAAAGTGTTTAATTTTTATGACTTTTTTTTTGAAATGTCTAGGTTTACCACACTGAAAGCAAACACCTTGTTTGTTATTTCCTTTTAAGGCTTTAGACAAAGCTCCAGTAAATAATTGAGTATTATAAATAGCCCCTTCAACACTAACACAAGTTTT
>NW_012099321.1:1381407-1381758 GCF_000951045.1 Mandrillus leucophaeus
AGAGTAGCATATTGGCCCGTGCCTGTGAGTTGTTCCTCAGTGGCTCCTGGGGGATCACACATAACATTTTTTCTAGCCTGTACATGTGCCTTGTTTATTTACCAGCTGTGCAATTGTAACCACTGAGAACGATCAAGAAAAGCCTTCCCCAAAGTCTTTCAGTCTATAGAAATTATTAAATTTTCTGATGAGAAAATATTAAGAAGACCAAGGATAGGGGTTCATAGTTAGAAATGGCAGCTTTTATTCCTTTTAAAAATTTAATTTGTAAGGCATTAAATTGGACATTATTGCCACCATTTGAAAACTAAGTATTAGGAGCAAAAGAAGCACAAATAATTGGAAACAGAT
>NW_012099321.1:1381808-1383238 GCF_000951045.1 Mandrillus leucophaeus
ATAAGGGCAGGATTAGGAAGACCAGGCTGTAAACTTTCCCTAGGTTTAATGTAAACATTTATAGTTTTAAGACAAGACAAAGACGGGAATTCTATGCAGAAATACGTGGCTTTATATTTCTCTCCGCCATTTGTTTTTTGACTTACTCTTTTAGAGTCCTAAGTATTTTTTTAGATAATGGTCACTGCTTCACCTAAATAGGAGTGGTGGCTATGAGTTTAAAGGATTGTAGCCCATTTTGAACATCATATTTTTGGCAGCTGAGGAAATATGAGGAATGTTTAAAAAAGCAGCAAATTGTTGTGAAAGATCTTGTTCCCAAAAATTAATATTGATAGGAACAATATAAAAAAACACTTGACTTTGTTGACCTTTAGGACCAACACAGGTTAAAGGTTCTACGTCTTGATAAACCACAGAAGCAGCATCCAAGCCAGTGAGTATAACTGAAACTTATCTTTTTTCCCATTGTATAGGCCACTAATTTAAACAAATAATAGACATATTCACCCCCATATCAATTAATCCTTTAAAAACTATTTTATTAATGTATAATGAACATAAGGGCTTTTGATTAGAAACTAAAGTTTCCCAAAAAACAGTTTTTTCTGTGCTACCAAACCCTCCCTATTGAGAATACGATCCCCTGCCTCTAGGCGTATAAATTGTAAGACTTGAACCATAATAAGAATTTTATTAGTAACATCATGTCCTTTTGGCAAAGGGTCACACGCTCTAATAGCTAATTTATATACTCCTCTATTAGGAGACAAAGTATAAGGCTGAGTAACAGCTAAGTCAGCATCGGCGCTTTGCTTAGTTGCCGCATAAGGCTGAGAAACTGGGGTAAGGTGTGGGATCCTTAAGGAGGACTTGAATTTATTCCTTGATGTTGTAGGCCATTGCTCACTGGGTATTGTATGCAGATTTAGTCAATAACAAATATTTGTAAGCAAATAAGGTGATTACAGGTACAGAAATTGAGTTTGTAGCTTACTATTCAGTAAAGTATCTGCTTTGTAAAAGATAGTGGACCACAAAATACTCAACGGATTTTGGTTTTTAAAACACAGTAATGTTATTCAAGGCTAAATGGATACTTGAAATTCAGATTGGATCTGGTGCTGAGATACAACTTTTACTTAGTTATTGATTTTTCTTTCCTCCGATTATTTCAAGGAGGGTGACTACCATTTTTGTACTTTATAGAGCAGTCTAGAGGAAAGGGTTAAGCATGTAAGCTCTGAGGACAGAAAGTCATATTTTTAAAATATAATAACTATATGACCTTGGATACATTTATAAAACTGTCTTAACTCTGTTTTTCTGTCTACAAAATGGTAATAATTATAAAATTTGTCAGTCTTAAAGGGATGTTGGAAGAACTAAATGCAAGTGAAGATTTTTTCGCAGTAGTGGACACATAGTAA
>NW_012099321.1:1383288-1383656 GCF_000951045.1 Mandrillus leucophaeus
GATAATGGCCACTGTTTCACCTAAAGAGGAGTGGTCGTTTTACACTTTAATTATAAAACTTGAGGCTGGTGAACAGTGGCTATGAGTTTAAAGGAATGTAGCCCATTTTGAACATCATATTTTTGGCAGCTGTGGAAATATGAAGAGTGTTTAAAAAAGCACCAAATTGTTATGAAAGATTTTGTCCCCAAAGATTAATATTGATAGGAATAATATAAAAAAAACACTTGACCTTGTTGACCTTTAGGACCAACACAGGTTAAAGGTTCTACATCTTGATAAACCACAGAAGCAGCACCCAAGCCAGTGAGTATAACTGAAACTTGTCTTTTTTCCCATTGTATAGGCCACTAATTTAAACAAATAAT
>NW_012099321.1:1388891-1407733 GCF_000951045.1 Mandrillus leucophaeus
GTGAATTAGAAGAATATATCTGTAATATTTGTTGAAGCATTTCCATAATACTCTGCATGTCAGAATTTCCCTTAGAAGAAGGAAGAGCTGGCTTTTTCTCTTCTCCCCCTTTTGCTACCCCCCCATCCTCTGTTATCCTGGGACAAATGGGTTCCATTTCAGATTTATTTTTTTTCCAAATCCTCACATACCTTTCCTCCTGTGGCTACATTACCACACTCTGAATCAGTCTCAAGTAACTCTAATGTCTGAGTGATAGAGTTACACAAGGTCCACAATCTTAGAGGCATAATATCCCCTAACTGGAGAGCTCTAAGCAGAGCTTTTACTACCTGTAACCATTCTCTCCGATTCAGCTGCACTTTAGTCTGATACTGAAACTAGTAACAATGTTGTTCAATATGGGCAAACAATCGCTTCAAAGTCTTTTTCTTTTACTTCCACTCCTATAGACAGCAACAGTCCTTGAAACAACTGTAAATATTCTGAGACCAGAGAGATGGAATTCCCCATAATGAAAGTTTAAGAAGGATCCCCTTAACAATATCCGGGCCTTACCCGCCCCTAGGGGGTTCCCCTTCTTGTTCTCCCCTACTCACCCGTGCTGACCCTGCTCGCTACGCCACTTGTTGGGGTCCGTGCCGGGGGTGGTGGAGAATGAAAGAACACACAAAAGACAAAGACACACAGAGAACATGGCGGCCGCACTCAGAGCCTCCGCCTCACTTTATTTATACTCCATAAACCCCACGTCAGCAGAAAGAATGCAATGCAACACAAACTTTCTTTTCCCACATGTAACCTTCTACTCAGTTCCTTGTTTCTATGCTCTTCCTTATCTGCCTGCCTTCTTGGCGCCTACGGGAGTTCATTAAAAGTTCAATTGGAGATACTGTCCTTGAGCCCTATCTATTCTCAGCATACTGTTTTCAAAGGCCCCTGCACATTAGAAGTTTAGACATTGAATACTCAGACAAACATAGAGCAAGCTGTATTATTTCAAGCCTGAGGTTATATGACCAGAGATTGGTCCAGGGAAATGTTCTGTTTCTGAGACACTGAATGTCTCAAACCTTGCCTTATCAGTTTGATCTGCTCCCCAAGAAATATCCTATCTGCATTTTGGTATTTCGGGCCATTTTATACGCTCTCTTCTTATGATTAGGACATTATTAGAATTGGAATTTGTATGTCATCCATACTTGCTTTATATGATCAATGCAATTTCAATGTTTACCTTATCTTTAGTGAAATTACGATGCAGACTTTAGTAAAAATAGGTAGATTCTTGGTGCTACTTTCAGCTTCTGTGTTCTATGGAGGCTGGAGTTTGAAAATTGTAATGGGGATTTTCAAAATATAGATTGGTTTGTGCTTTATGCCTCATAGCAGAACAAGTGCCCAAAAAAGAAGACAACATTAGTGAATGAGCACCCTTAAGATACATTAACACATATTGGCATCCTAAATTAATGCCCCCCGACTGCTTATTCTAGGATGGTTATTCCAGGTTGCTCTTTTAATAGGTGAGCAATGAGTTTGGAATGAAATTGAGGGATGGAGCTATTTAAGATCGTGAGGAAGGGCTCTATACAAAGATGTATTCTCACAGCACATATCTATCATTCTTGCATGCATCTTGAGTCAATGAGGTCACATTGAGTGTTGCAAGCCAAACTGCCCTCTGTCCTTACATTACCCTGGTGTAGTGCATTGAACAATGTCCACCCAAAGTTCAGGTCCACTTTGAACCTTGGAATGTGACCTTATTTGGGAGTAGGATCCATGCTTATGTAATTAGTTAAGAATTTTTAAATTACATCATAATGGATTTAAAGTGGATCCTAAATTTAATGACTGGTGTCCTTAAAAGAAGAGGAGAGGACACAGAAACAGAGAGAGAAGATGGCTACGTGACAACAGAGGTAGAGGCTGAAGTGATGTTGGCCCTAAACTGAGGAAAGCCAAGAGCAATCAGAAGCTGAAAGAAGAAAGACAAAGATTCTTCCCTAAAGATTTTGGAAGTTGTGCAGCCCTGCCAATGCCTTGATTTTGGACTTCTAGCCTCCCGAACTGTGAGAGAGTAAATTTCTATTATTTTAAGCCATACAGTTTGTGGCACTTTATTATAGCAGCTCTAGCAAACCAATATACCCAGTATCACTAAAGGACTCTCCTGTGCCAGGTCTTCAGCAGAAAACCACACTTCAGCGGAAAACCTAAATATTTTCTAGGATTGTTGGGACAGGCAGATTGTTAATCACAATGATGCATAGGAGAGCTTATAGATGTAGAAGGCAGCATCAGAATATATCAGCTTAGACCTCATCCTCGCCTGTCTCCAGGAACTTTGACACTTGTCCTCTTCCAGATACCACTGCAGGGAAGAGCCAGCTGCATATGGGAAGAGCCAGGGGCAACTGGAAAGGGCTTCCCCTCATGCTGTTACTCCTTTTACACTTTCTGTCCTGAGGCTGCATCATTGCTAAGGCTTGAAATGCCACATGGCTAGGTGTCTACACATACACCTGGAAGTACAAGTTTAATATACCGTTGTGACTCAGAAAACAATGCTCCAAAATGACGCCATCAGAAGCAGCCTTGGAAGTGCATTTTCCGCTGATCTTCTCCTGCCCTCCTGCCTCTCAGTCCCATTCTCTCCACAAAGCTAGCTATAGAAACTGGAATCCCTTTTCTCCAAGGTGGGTCACAGAAATCAGAGCCCTCTTCCCCCTAAACTAGTCATGAGATCTAAAACTATTACTGTAGTTTTCCTTCTGCATTTCTGTGTAAAATCTGGCCATAAAGAAATGATCTGTTTGACCTTGTTTGACTGTAGATCATAAGACCCCCCAACTTTCCAACAAGGGTCCTGTCCATACTCAGAAGGAAGAAGTGCTGCTCAGAGACGCCAAAAAGAGTCTAGACAGACAGGGCTTGCTCAGTTTCCCCATTCAGTCTATTAGTATTAAGTCATTCCTGTTTTGTCAAATCATATTTCTACACAGCTGTCCATACTTTTATGTCCATAAGCATAAAAATGGACAATTTCCCCTATATCTTTGGGTCTTCATTCTGAAGACTCCCGTGTAAGTGTTAAATGCGTTTGGATGCCTTTTATCCTATTAATCAATCTGCCTTATGTCAGTGATTTTCAGGGAACATTTAAGGTTCCAAGGGCCTTAGCCCCTAAAACAGCATACAGCAAACCTTTACTTTACAGGATGAATGAAAACAGATAAATGCTTCTGACGTCCTCCCACAAAGCAGATTCCTAAGACACATGAGTTCACATCACCTCTCAGCTGAAGATCCTACAGGCTTTTGCAAGCAATCAATTGAGCTTGACACCAAGCCATGGTCAGTTACGTAACACACCTTAATATTACTGATTCTCTTTCCCTACCTCCCTTTCCTTTTTTCTCATTCCTCCTGCCTCAGATTTTGCTTCCTAATAAAGTAGTAGCACATAAGCATTTGCCTCTGGCTTTGCTTTCTGGGGAACCCAAGTAAAACACAGCTTTTCAGTGAGCCAATTGACCTAAATCTCAGTGAATGTCTTAATCAAAATGCTCTCGGTTACAAGTGGGAAAAAAGTGCCCAACTGAAAATATCTTAGGACATTTATAAATGTATGCAATAAGAAGGGCTGACTTTAGCGTGGCTGGTTCAGGTATACAAATATTGTACGTTCTATTTATTCTTATCTGTCAGTTCGTTTTTACAAATAGGTCCAGAGTCACCTCCCTCCAGCTTACTATTCCCATTAGAAAAGAAATTTTTCTCTTGCAAAGTGATGTATATTCATCCAGAGAGATGTGCATATTCATCCCTGGGACATGCAGTCTTCCCAAAGTAGGACACGGTGGTGATGGGGATTCGTTTGGGGCAGGGAGGCCAACCTCATAACTGTCATTCACTCTAGGAATGCACAAACATAGAGGAGAAGTTTCTTTAAGAAACGTAGATTCAGAGCAGGCGAAAGCCAGAGATTACATGGTAAAAACAATCTACATAATGATGGGGCTCAGGTTCTACAAGCAAACCATGAGCTACAGGCTCAGTTTCTAGGATGAGCTAATACTCAGATTCCAGCTAAAATTAATCAGTTATTCCCAAGGGAAACATTTTTATTTGTAAACACCATCTTTTCTATTGCTTTTATTTTACATTGTAGCCTACAATCTTATCAAAGTGTGGTCCACGGACCAGCAGCATAAGTATTACCTGGGAGCTTGTCAGCAATGCAAAACCTCAGACCTCAGGTCAGACCTGCTTAATCAGAATCTGCATTTTAACAAGATCCCCGCTGATTTGTATGCACACTAAAATTTGAAAAGCACTTTTCAAATGTCCTGTGTGAAGACAAGCTGAACCTCTGGAATATATGATGGGAAAGGATCCATTTGGCCTAACAAGGTTTAAGGGGGGAACAATAATTTTGTCATTGGAATAAGATGCTGTCATATTTTAAAAATAATATTAAAATTGATGCTCAAATACAGTTATCCATTTCTTAGAGAAGAAGCCAGTATTTCCCCAAAAGGGAATTTATTTACACAACCAAGAAGATTATGGATTCAACACCTTCACTCATTCACAGAGATTATACCAAAGTGTGATTATTTTTTTGAAGGAGCAAAGTGTAAAAACAGATCTTGCAAAGTAAAATGGTGGTCATGTAATGAGTTGGCTAGCAAGCATTCAAGAGAATTTAAACATTCTCTTAAATGCAAACTAGCCAAAAGACTTATTTATAGCATCGGAAATAATGTTTCCATACACTTTGGAGGTTATAAGATGTAGTGAAGCATCACCTAGAAGCTTAGTAATGCATTATTTGTGGAAGTACTATTCTCTCCAAACTGTGCTTTCATTAACAAAAATCGAAGTCCGCAGAATAACAGCTACCACCTTTGAAAAGAAAATATTATCTCTGCCTTTAATGTCAGAAGAAAATGCACACAGACAGGAATATGTTATATGACTAGAGAAATAGAAAATGCTGAAACTTCTTCAACATTACAATCCAGAAGGAAAAAATGGTATGCAGTTGTCATATTATCATTTGTTCTAATATTTTCTTTCACAGCCATTTACTATGATTGAATCCAAATCACAGCAACACATTGTGAGACAGAAATGTACTTTCTTTTTAAAAAATTATTCCTTTAACAGTTTTGTGCCTGAAGTTTAATAGCACGAGGTAAGAACATGGGAAAAAACAATTGTGGCTCATAAGAAATCAGAGCCTATCATGTATTCGTTGTAGTAAGTTGAATGATGCTTCCCATCCCCCACTTCCCCGACCAGCAAAAGAAAAGAAAAAAAAAAAAAAGTCTACTTGGAAGCTATGAATATGACTTTATTTGGAAAAGAGGACTTTGCAGATGTAATTAAGAATCTTAAGATGACATTATCTTGGTGTATTAGTCAGTTTACACGCTGCTGAGAAAGACATATCCAAGATTGGGTAATTTGTAATGAAAAAGAGGTTTAATGGACTCAGAGTTCCACATGGCTGGGGAGGCCTCACAATCATGGTGGAAGGCAAAAGGCACATGTTACATGGTAGCAGGCAGGAGAGAAATAAGAGCCCAGCGAAAGCGGCTTAAAAAACCATCAGATCTTGCGAGACTTATTCACTGCTACAAGAACAGTATGGGAGAAACCGCCCCCATGGTTCAATTTTCTCTCTCCAAGTCCTTCCCACAACATGTGGGAATTATGGAAGCCACAATTCAAGATGAGATTTGGGTGGGGACATGACCAAACCATATCACTTGGATTAAAGTAGCCCCTAAATGTAATGGCTGGGGTCCTTAGAAGAGGAAGAAGACACAAACACTGAGAAAAAAAGCCTTATGAGGATGGAGACAGAGAGTAGAGTTAGTCTGCTACAAGCCAAGGACAACCTGCAACTGCCCATAGTTGAAGGAGGCAAGAAAGGATGCATTCCTAGAGGCTCCAGAGGGAGCACGGCTCCACCAACATCTTGAATTTAGACTCTTATCCTCCAAAAATATGAGAGGAGAAATTTTCATTATTTTAAAGCTACTCAGTTTGTGGTAATTTGTTATGGCAGCCCTAGAAAATGAGTGTGCTCATTTGGGGTACTTTGTCTTTCTTCCAATTTTTTGGTGGGTTTTCTTGCAATAAGCATTCATAGGTGGGCTTCGAATGTATCGCTCCCAGCAACCCAATGTTTTCTTTGCCTTGTGATATAGAGGGGGAGGCTTGCTGTTGGCAAAAGATGCTGGTGACTGGCTATGTGTATTGGATGATGCTTGAGTTATCTTTCCAGTATACATGATAATCCATCCACATACACCCTACAAGTTCTTGTGTGATTAAGGCATGAGAAATAGAAGAAACAGAAGGTGGGCATGAAAGTTGGTGTATATATAGCTACCCCACTCTGCACTTTATTTTCACTCTTTTCCATTTCAGAGAAAACCAACCTTAGCTCATACTCTTGTTTTAGTCATTCCATTCCAAATTCTTGTCAAGTATATTCCCAGAAATATATCAGGGCACTAATAATTCATTATATGGTTTGGAGAAAAGGCAAGGGTTCCACAGTGCGAATAGGAAGCTATTATGAATTAAATGATAAAGCTATGTCATTACCCCTGGGGTAAAGGACTCACAGCCTCAAACGAAGTCCAATGCCAAAAGGAACTCAGCGGACTCAGCTAGTTCTGGACTTGATGTCCAGGTATGGTTACAGTAGATGCTGAGATTATTAGAGCATGTAAACACACAGCTCATTGTTCTGATAGTTTGTTCCAGCCTTCATAATGGAAAAGAGGTGCAAGTATTGCCCTTCCCTGTTCTTTTTAGACCTACTAGCAGTCATTCCCTTCCCTTGGTTGCCCCTAAGAAATGGAGACCTGAAGGTGAAAGTTGGAATCAGATTCCAGAGAGTTTACCTGACTACAAAAGCCTCTACACCCCAAAGAGTCAGATAAGCCCTCAACAGCCAAGTACAGAAGGGAATTAGCCCTTGGAGATCACCAAGAGGGAAAGTAATCCATTATTACACATCAAATTGTATGCTACCTCCATTTTTTTTTTAATTTATTTATTTGAGACAGAGTCTCTCTCTGTTGCCCAGGCTGGAGTGCAGTAGCATAATCTCGGCTCACTGCAACTTCTGCCCCCCCAGGTTGAAGAGATTCTCCTGCCTCAGCCTCCCGAGTAGCTGGGATTACAGCCACCCACCACCACAACTGGCTAATTTTTGTATATTTAGTAGACACGGGATTTCACCATGTTGTCCAGGCTGGTCTCAAACTCCTGTGCTTAGGTGATGCCCACCTTGGCCTCCCAAAGTGCTGGGATTATAGGCGTGGGCCACTGTGTCTGGCCGCTACCTCCATTCTTAAATATGGGCTAGCGTTGTGGGAGTCAAGGGAAAACTTCCCGTTCACCCTCTAAAGCTTCGCTGAAAAATCAACTCTCAAAAGGCAGATTAATTAGAGAAAAGGCATATAAATTTATTTAACAAGTGTACACAGGAGTCTTCAGAACAAAGACCCAAAGATGCAGGGGAAATTGTCCATTTTTATGTCTAGGTTTAACGAAGTATGCACAGCTGTGTAGAAATATGATTGGGCAAAAAGGGAATGATCCAATGCTGATGGACTGAGTGAGGACACCCAGCAAGGCCTGTCTGTCTACAGTCTTCTTGGCCACTCTGAGAACTTATTCCTTCCTTCTGCATGTGAGACAGGACCCTCTCTGGACAGGGGGTCTCATGACCTACAGTCCAACAAGGTAGGTGAGAGAATTTTTTTGTGGCCAGTTTTTACACAGAAAGGCAGAAGGAAAATTAGAGCAATAGTTCTAGGTGTTATGGCCGGCTTTGGTGAAAAGGGTTTCTGGTTTCTATGACCCATCTTGAAGAAGAGGGATTCCAGTTTCTCTGGCTGACCTCAGGGGAGAATGGGACTGAGAGACAGGAAGGAGGGAGGAGATCAGAGAAGAACTTTTACTTCTAAGACCTTCATTTTAGGGTATTGTGTTGTGACTTTCAACAGCATCAAAGAATCCCCTCTGCTCATATTCTGAATAAAGGCTGCTGGTATACTGACTAATTGTTCAATGTTCAAAAGGAGACAGTGGAGTCAAGAAAACCCCTGCATGCTTACTTTAGAGAACAGATGAGAAGGAACCTGGGCGAGAGTGAAAAACAGTGATCTCAGACTCAGCTTGAACAAAGGGAACCTCCTAACAGAGAGCATCATACGCCTGTTGGGGGTGTTCTCCAGAGGTTCAGGAAGTACCAGTACCCCCTGCCCCAAAAAGGAAAAATCCCACTTGATTTTATAGCCATGAACAGTTAGAATGGGAACTGTGGTGAACTGAACAATGGTCCTTCAAAAGATATCCAGGTCAAACCCCTGAAACTTGTAAATGCTACCTTATATGACAAAAGATGTGGCAAAGTTACAGATCTTGAGAGGAGAAGCTATCCTGGATTAAGCAGGTGGACCCTAAATGCAATCATCTGTGTCCTTACAAGAGTGAGGTAGAAGGAGTTTTGAGAGAGACAGAGGAGAAGGCAATGTGAAGACAGCAGAGAAGATGTGGCCACAAGCCAAGGAATGCTAACAAGCTACCAGAAACTGGAAAGGGCAAGCAAGGAATCCCCCATGGAGCCTTCACAGAAAGCACAGCCTTGCCGATACCTTGATTTCATACTTCTGCCATCCAGGACTGTGAGAGAATAAATTTCTGCTGTTTTAATCCACCCAGTTTGTGATCATTTGTTATGGTAGTCCTAGGAAACTAAAACAAGAACTAAGCCAGGTGTGGTGGCACACCCCTGTAGTCCCAGCTACTCAGGAGACTGAGGTGGGAGGATCACTTGAGCCCAGAAGGTTGAGGCTGCAGTGAGCTATGACTGTGCCACTGCACTTCAGCCTGAATGACAGAGTGAGATCCCATCTCAAATAAACAAATAAGTAAATAAAACAAGAATGAAAATCCCACAAGCCTTAAGGACCTCTTTAGTGCCCTTTCACTCACACCCCAAGGAACAAATATTTTTCTTCAGCATTTTAGATTAAGTAATAATAAATGTCCTAGGCTTTGGAGAATCATATATCAAAAGCTAATATATTTTTAGGTTTCAACAACATAATTTTTCCCTCAAGAAACGTAAGCATAGATTTCTATTAGAAAGAAAAATGTGTCGAGGGTAAGGGATTTTGGGTCTTGACTTAAACATGGTGTTTATGCATCTGTTAAATTCTGTATTATTTACAGTCATTTCAAACATGGAGAAAAATATGTCAGAAGAGAGAGACCAGTATGAAATCCTTAAGGAAAATAAAGTGACTGAGAAGGAGAGAAAGAGAGAGGTACCCATGTATCAAGAAATAGAGTTTAGATCGATTGAAGGCACCTTACGGAGATTATGAACTGTAAATAACAGCTTCATCATTCCCATCCAGGAAATACAGTTCTCTTGGGAAAAGTACTGAGGGGCAGTGATAGCCATTAGTGTGCCGTCAGACATGATTTACCTTGGGTATTAACAATATGGCAATATGCACTAAGCCAGGGGTTTCCTTTCCAAAAGTACGATCAGAGGTCAAAACTTGAGTTTTCTAAAATCAAAGTTGCAGGAGGAAAAATTTCCATAAAAGTGTAAAGTCCTTCCAACTTCTACAGATTTCAAGGTTTAAACCTAACTGCATCCTGCAATGGTACCAGCTTGAAAATCACATCACCATCCGGCATCTCAGATTGATGTATGTAAACTATTCCTCTGTCCCAAGGTAGCTTCCTCAAGCTGTCCACCAGGACAGGAGGCTGGAAGCCAGAATGGGCTGTGTTACAATATAGTGGGAATTTTCATGATCCACTGTCAATAATAAGACAGCCATAAACATATGCACTGGCTCATGTGCCAAATGTTTACAAGCAATTGTTGTGAAACCATGTTCCTAGTTAAAAATCAAAAGCAGATTGAAAGCAATACAGCATTCCTGGGCTTTCTTTTAAGGCAACCATTTATTCAGTTTTTCTGGGAACCTGTAATTCTTGGGTTAACAATAAGCATGCGGGTTATAAGTAAAAATGCATTCTGATAGCCTACTGATTATAATAAATATTATCTCTAATAAGTAAGGTGTGGGACTAATGCATACTTAGTTCTTACTCTGTCTATAATGTTGAATTTCTATTGATTCACAATCTGGAAAAATTGAGATTTAACTCAATTTGAAGATAGTACCTACTATAAGTTGGACACTTGGCTATGTTTCTTTGAATATATTATGGTATTTAATTGTCAAGACACCCTAATGGATCAACTATAAGTAGCCCTGGTTTAGAGGTGGGTATGCTTTAAAAAAATATATTTTATATAATCTTGCTCCTTCAAGATGATTAACACAATTAATTACAGAGTAATCTAAACTCCAACATGTAATTTCGGGATTTTAAGTGACAGAGCCAGGATTCACAATCTAGTAATTCATGTCTAATAAATGTTTTATATCAAGTGATCCCTACAGTTCATTCTAACTTTGAAAAGTTATTTCTATGACTGAATGTTAGCAAATATCAACACGTTCCTCTAATCAAAGTACTCACAACAGCAAAAAAGTAAAATACGAGTGAACAAATGGAGAATACCTAATATAAGGTACTGCTCACCCATTTTAATATGCTTTAAAAATCTTTTAGAAAAATAAGCTACAAGAGACAAGAAAAGAAAATGAGCTAAAGACAAATATAAATGAGCTAAAGACTAATATTAACTTTGTTTGGTTGTAATATTTTTTCCAATTATTTACTCCCTTTCCTATAAGAGGATAATAAATCTCCTTCTGTTGTCGTATATCTTGTAGTATCTTCCTGCATTAGTAATTTAATTCCCTGCTGTATGGTCAGGCTTGGCCACAGACATTCTTTGGCCAAGGACATTTGAGCAGAAGCATTAAGGGTCATGGCCCTAATACTCTTTTCCTTGCTATAAGAATGGCAAGGCTCAGACAGCGTCTGATACTTCATCCTAGATATTGAAGTGAGAAGGCAGATGGAGTTTAATTATAGCTGACTCACAGCTGACCACATGCAAAGTAACTGAGAAAAAAGCTATCACGACTGTATGCGGCTGCAAATTTGTAGGTTGTTGCTGTAGCACAGCTTATCACAGGCTGTTACATCTGGATATTGCTCTGCTTTCTTTCTTAATTTTCACACCATCAAATGATTCTCAACCTAAAACGGTATACTCAGCCAAGCTAGAAACTAAATGTGAGGGTAGAATAAAACCATTTTTAGGCACGCATTGCCCCCAGGGTTTTCCTCCAATGCCCTCTTTCTTAAGAAGCTACTGGAAAATATATTCCAACAAATTAACCAAAGAAGCCAAAATGGAAAAACAAATGCGATCCAGGAAAATAGGAAATCTAATCCTAAGAGAAGCAAAGGAAATTACCAGGATGATGATGAAGAGAGACATCAAAATGACAGCTGTGTACAATCACAGAAGAGCAAGTAAGGCTTTACTAACATGAAATTGACAGATTACTTACCGTGTTAAACATGATTTTGTGTAGAAATTTTTACCACTGGATGAGAAGCTCAAGTTCAATTATTAATATTTTAAAAACACAGAAAACTAAATGAAAGAAAAAAGCAAAAGAAGCAAAACAACTACTAATTCCAAGAAATGAAACCACGTTGTGGAGGTAAATAAAGTTAACTGTGGTTGAACTGTAAAGCACTTTTACCCAGTCATAATGTAAACACTAAATACTGATCTAACCAAAATTATAACACAAGTGTATTGAAAGAATGTGTGATAAGGAAGCTTATAGCGTGTGTAGGCAGTAGGGGTGAAGAGGTAGTAAAAAAAAGAGCTAATCTTTCATATAACGAGTTAATTGATAATACCTAAAACTGAAAAATCAAACAGTAGAAGTATATGCATGTTCTTTACAGATATGTAGGCGAATTCAAAGTATAGCTGGTAGACCAGTTCAGATTCTTGACTTTGCTGAATGAACGAATTTGAGAGTGAGTACGTGGTAAAAATAGGCAAGAGAATGTGTGTGTGTGTGTGTGTGTGTGTGTGTGTTTTAACTTTTCTTGTAGGTTCAGGGGTATATGTACAAGCTTGTTACATAGGTAAACTTGTGTCATGGGGGTTTGTTGCACAGATAATCTCATCACCTAGGTATTAAACCTAGTACCCGTTAGTTATTTTTCCCAATCCTCACCCTCCTCCCACCTTGCACCCTCTGATACTATGCAGGTAAGAGAATTTATTGCAAAGCGAAAGTACGCTCTGACAGCTGATAAGAACTGGCTGCTCAAAGGTGAGACAGCACAGACTGACATGGGGAAACTCCCTTTATGGGAGTCTTGTATGATTATTCATAAAGAGGTTGGAAGGAATGCTGCCATTAAGCATGTTATAGGTGGTTTTCTGGCGTGCATGCGCTGTGGTTGTAGCCGCTAGTACACATACATGTGCTGTGGCTGTACACGCTAGTACATTTAAGATGCATGTCTCATTAGCATCTTAAATCTCCACTCAGGGGTGTGCTTTTTACTATTATAATAAGCATAAGTCAGGCCAAGAACACTAATGATGGGTTTGTGTGATTGCACACATTTGGGCATTTTCCGTTTTGCTCTTCTGCCTCTTTGCTGCAGGATGTTCTAAGCACCAGCCCAGGATGTGATTGGTACACTGTCAGGGGGTTTGTTCTCCACATCTATTTAGCAAGTTTGTTCTCCTTTCAGGGAGGCTGTGACCACCCTACCTAACCTACCTCAAAAGAACATCAGCTACAAGCGTTGAAATTTGCTGCCTTTGGGAATGAGAAAAGAGAACACTAGAATCACCAGAATCCCCCTCCCACTTTTTTTTAGATGGAGTCTTGCTCTGTCACCCAGGCTAGAGTGCAGTGGCACGATCTCAGCTCACTGCAACCTCCACCTCCCAGATTCAAGCTATTCTCCTGCCTCAGCCTCCTGAGTAGCTGGGATTACAGGTGCCTGCCACCGTGCCCAACCATTTTTGTATTTTTAGTAGAGATGGGATTTCACCATCTTGACCCGTCTGATCTCCAACTCCTGACCTTGTGATCCACCCACCTCGGCCTCCCAAAGTGCTGGGATTACAGTCATGAGCCACCGTGCCCAGCCCAGAATGTTGTTTTTTGTAACAAGCTTCATAGAAAGAACTACATCAATTTTTGAATGACACGCATGTATAATTTTGATATGAGGAAGAATTGATTTAAATAAAAATCCATGTTCAAAGGTAAGGATCAGCATTTGGAAGGTGATATGAGGTAGTTAAGAAGAAAATAGACAAAACATTTTCTCTTCCAAAGTGTTCCCCTACTTTGCATTTTTCTAAGTCAAAACTACATTTTCAAACCTGTGGCTTGTCTGCTAAATTTCTGCCCTTTCACTCCATCTCAAGTCTTAATGTTAAGCTCCTGAAAGTTTTCCACCTTAATTATCTCAGACGAGAGAAAACATGTGTATAATGAAAAACCACAACCCCAAACAAAAAGCAAAAGCAAACAAACAGAAAAATTCACAATTCAGACTGAAAATGTAGCATCTATTAGTCTCTGGAGACTCTTTATCAAAACAAGGGATCTTGGAACCTGAGCGGATATGGAAATCCAGACACCTGCTGCTCCCATCTTTCTTTTGGATGTATTTTTCTTTTTGCTTCCAGTGTTGTTAACAGCAGTGACCAGCAAGGTGGTGCATCTTTCCTGACCAGATATTCACTCCACAGCTGGGTTGCATACTGAGCGCCAAATTAAAAATCAGTATTCCTGAAATTAATTCTAACTATTGGGAGGAGGGTGCCCTCCAGAGCCTGCACATGAGCATGTGTGTGGATGTGTGTGTGAGCTTACTTGAAGGCAACTGACAGGGTTTGCATCAAACCTTTGTGTGTCTGTGCCTGTATCAACCCTTTTATAAAACAGCTACCTGAAAAGAAAGATGATCACCCAGATAAGCTATATTTTAAATAAGTCCATCCACAAATGGACTGAATGCACATATGAACATGCACACACACAACACACCCCCAGAGCAACAAATTCAGAGAATAAAAAAAACCCTCATGTCTTCTTTCAGTAAGCCACAACCTCAAAAATTGACTTATAATAGGGTTCTATGGATGTGATTTGTACACTGTTAGGTGGTATAATCATTTTCTTGTAGAAGACCTTACTTCCCTTCAAAAAGACATAATTAAAAAGACTGGAAGCGAGATCCTTTCTCAACTACTCTTATGAAAGTCTGTGGACTAGAATGCAAATCTCAATTATGATCTCTCTTATGAAAGTGACTCTATCTGAAAAATGTGTCCTATTACCACTCTTTAATTTCTGGCACTCAGAGACATTCTCTGAGAAAACATCTAACATGGAACTCTGCAATTAGAATCACAGAAACATGGGTTTATGATTTTAAAGTTTGTAGAAAGCTTTGGGATAATTAAAAACCCAGAGGATCATATTGAAGAGATGGTGGAGGCTCACGAAGGCAGGTTCCCACAGGCAGTTAGTAACATAGTAGAAGCAGCCTGTTGGTCCACTCACACAGCTGATCCTGGAACAAACTGTTCAGAACCAGAGGCCATTTACTGAAAGTGGGAGGCAATGCCAGAAAGTAAAATGACCTCCTGTTTTCAGACAGCAAACTTTGTTTCTACTTGGAGTATAGAATATTGCCTTCTGTATCAAGGTAAAATTCTATAAGCGAAGAGGGCATTAGGTATAGAAAGCAATCTGCCAACTTTGCCCAATCCAAGATTATGCTCATAGATGCACTATTTTGAAAAATATTAATTGCAACATATTTATTGAGTATTCCATGATGTTAGAGAGGAGAAAGATGAGGGGGAAATTTAAACGCACATCTGAGTTGAATCAGGGATCCCCTAACACCCTTCTGTCCAAGAACCTCTTTAGGTGGGCTCTGTACTTTTCTTAGGTAAGTTTCCACAAGCATACACTGAAGAAATGAGAAGGAGGCTTATCCCCAGAGAGCATTTCTCTAGCTTTTAAGTCATTTCTGTCAATAGTTTCACCTTTTTCTCTCACTCATCTTATCTAATGCAATATAACGTAGATTTGGGAATTTGAATGCACAAATATCTTTACAACTGAGCAAAATAATCTTGGAACACAGACTATGTCCTGGGTAGGGAGGATGCAGGTGCACATTTTAACATTAATCCTTTAAACCCATGTGAATGTAATCAACCAAACAATCTCTTTCAATTCTTTCCCATTTGACTCCACTTTAGAATCTCATTTTTTATCTCATAATCCTTTATTTGCAAATACTATGTTCACTTCTGAGTAACCTAAATAATTACAGCACATATATTCCCAGAAAGCATAGACTGTGGCTGAACTGAGGAAAATCAGGTGGATGCAGGGAGAGGCTATCTTCACTGATTTTCTGGGGGCTGAAACTAGTTTCATGTGCCAGTATCCAGTGCTATTTAAAAGAACATAATGGAGAGAGGATAATCTCAAACCCACACACCCAGAAACCAAATTCCAGAAAACCAGGCTGCAATGAGATGAGAAAACAACAACAACAACAACAACAAACAACAACAAACACCCTGACAGATTTGCTTCTCTTTCATGCTGGTTAATTTCCCTGGGCAACCACTGGCCAGCAGCATAGACTCCAGGTATATTCCCTATGCTTCTCTCACCTTGTCATTCAAAGGGAAGCCTAGGCACCACTGCCAGTGCTTGTCACTTCACTTATCGAGGTACATGCTATGGGCAAAGAGGTTATTCAGTATAGAAAGCAATCTTCAAACTTTGCCCCTAAAGAGAACCAAGATAATGCCCACCTCTTTTTCCACTGGAAACTCTCACTCTCTCTTTCAGTCTGGTTCTAGCCTGTGGTCTGATGTTACTCTTCCACTTTATGCAAAAGACATGCTTTCTGCCAGGCACTAAGCCCAGTGACTTTTGAACTTTGCACATCGTGATCATCTGAATTAGGCTTACCTGTCCTGGACACAGGTATTTTTCTCTCCCTTGCTTGAGCTTCCAATCAAGGATAGCCATTCTGCAAAGAGATTAGACACACACATGCACATGTACAGCTCCTAGAAGGGGACTCTGCACCCTTCATCTTTAACAGATGAAATCTATTTATTACCTTTCCCCTTAGGAAAGGCATTCTGTCTTCTGGCTTCCCATCATTGACCACAGCTTCCACCAGTCACTATGGGATTGCAGTTACATGTCCTCCACACCAGTTAATTATTTCTCTAAAAATAGTATAATCATTAACATCTTTCCAATCTAATTACAGTTCAATTCCTAGGTAATCTATCACACTGGACATACACTCAAATTCAACATGATTTCAAAGGTAGATTCCTGTCACAGTTCTCATCTCAGCATTCTTTTCATCTAATATTCTTCAACATGACAAGTGACATTTTTCATTCATATGTATTTCAGATATCTTAGCAATGCTATGGAAATAGATCAGCAGAGAAACAAAAGCCTGTGCTTCCTTCCCTGCTGAATGACTACCCTTAGGATAAATATTCTTAACCTATGTTTTGACCACTAACCTCTCTGCTTCCTTGAATGGTTAATAACAGAGGAGGGTAGGCATGGAGCTTCTAATAAATCAGAAATGGGTTTTATTTAAAACTCCAATCCATGCCTTTGCATTTTGGGGTCTGCTGAATAAAAATAGGAAGCCTAATTTGCACATTCTTTCAATGGTTTCCCTCTGCTATCTCCACTCTTCCTTGGCATTCTGCTGAATATGCACCTGAGAAAGAATTCAAGGCTTCCTTGGCATGATTTTGATGAATAGGAACCTATGAGGCTTAATAAGAGGCACCAAAATGGACAGACACCTAAGGGAAAAAACAAGTCTGTGTTGATGGATGTGTTTCCCTGGGGAGTTGGGGCACTGCTGAGATGCAGTTCTTCCAGCAAGTGGTAAAACGGAAAGATAATTCAAGGCAACACATGCAACACAGGGTGCGCAATGTATTTTCTTGGCAGCAACGAATGTGCAGAAAAAATCAGACAAGTTGCTGCTTCACAGGTTGCCAGAGGGATACACAGCAGAGAAAGAAATGTGCCCAGAAAGGATGGCATGGAATAAAGATGTGAATATTACGCTGGTCCAGCCAAGTGGCGGTCCGTGGTAGCCTTTATCTACTCATTCATTATTGACCTGAACTCCTACCAGAATATTCACTTTTGGTGTTCCCATTTAAAATTAAGAACAAATAAACAACAGCAACAACCAAACACCCCCTCCCCACCCAGACTCCAAGGGTTTCTAAGCTTCATGTTCTGAGGAAACAAAAGCGGCAAGATATTATAACAGTAATTTGCTAGTAAAATTGTATGAGATCACTCAGGAAAAACACCTTCACTTACACAGGATCAGCTTGGTTAACAGGGTGGGGGTGTCGCTGCTGTTTCTTGCAGACATATCCACTCAGCTTTTCCCCACATGGACCTGTTTTTCTAACACTTTTTTCAAGATAGAAACTCTTAAAACTTGTTTAGAAGGGATGTTTAGCTTATCTTCTAGCCCATCATACCTCATTCTGCTAATTTCCTTTATCTTTTTATCTCTCTGATGACTACTGGAAACTTGCTAAGGGAATCTGTGGTTGAGCTGAATGGGTTATGTATGAAGCATGTCTTTTCATTCTGATGCTTTGACTCTGGAATGTTCCTGGCCCTAGAGAGACTGCCTTTCCCAGAGTCAGCCAATTCCTACAGATGGTAAATGACTCACCTGCCTTTCATATAAAAACCAACAAATCCAAAGTCCATACCTTCAACTACCTCCTCTACCAAGCTCTTACACTCAGGGCCATTACTTCCCTTCCCTAATTACCCAAGGGCCATGTGTCAGAAAACAAGGGACAGCCATATGTCCTAGAGCTCACTAAAATTATCAAGCTAACCAATCCCAAACCTGCTTACTCCACCATAACCATTTATTTCCAAGGAAACCATAAATACACCCAAAGGATTATACCCCCAAAATTATAAATCATTCTGCTATAAAGACACACGCACACATATGTTTATTGCAGCACTATTTACAATTGCAAAGACTTGGAACCGAAATACCCATCAGTGATAGACTGGGTAAAGAATATGTGGCACCTACACACTATGGAATATTACACAGTCATAAAAAGAATGGGTTCACATCCTTTGCAGGGACATGGATGAAGCTGGAAGCCATCATTCTCAGCAAACTAACACAAGAACAGAAAACCAAACACTGCATGTTCTCACTCACAAGTGGGAGTTGGACAATGAGAATACATGGACACAGGGAGGGGAACATCACACACTGGGGCCTGTCAGAGGTGGGGGGCAAGGGGAGGGAGAGCATTAGGACAAATACCTAATGCATGTGGGGCTTAAAACCTAGAATACAGCTTGATAGGTGCAGCAAACCACCATGGCACATATATACCTATGCAACAAACCTGCACATTCTGCCCATGGATCCTAGAACTTAAAGTAAAAATTAAAAAAAAAAAAAAATGCCTCCACTGCACTCCACTGTAAAAAAATAAAAGAAGGAAGGAAGGAAGGAAAGAAGGAAGGAAGGAAGGAAAGAAGGAAGGAAGGAAGGAAGGAAGGAAGGAAGGAAGGAAGGAAGAGAGAGAGAGAGAGAAAGAAGGAAAAAGAAAGAAAGAAAGAAGAAAGAGAAAGAAAGAAAGAAAGAAAGAAAGAAAGAAAGAAAGAAAGAAAGAAAGAAAGAAAGAAAGAAAAGAAAAGAAAAGAAAGAAAGAAAGAAAGGAA
>NW_012099321.1:1407959-1416406 GCF_000951045.1 Mandrillus leucophaeus
AAAGAAAGGAAAGAAAGGAAAGAAAGGAAAGAAAGGAAAGAAAGAAAGACTCTTGTCCATGTTCTCCTATCATATTCCTTCTGCCTCCTGACCGAAACTGGTGCTTCTCCATGCGACCCTGTATATGTGGCTTACCCACTCCTGTTGAGAACTGTGAGTAATAAACTATGTCTTCAATGGCAATTGTCTCCTGATCTTTAGGCCTTAACATTTCTGAATAAGAATAAACACTTTGAAACAGGTTATTGTAAAGTTTCTTTAATTTCATGTTTGGCATAAATGGTAGTGGAAATCAGGAGGATTTTTGTTAGTTATAGATAGCCTTCCCCACCTCCCTACCTATAAAATGACCTCTTCTAATAAAACTCCCTTATCAAAACTTTGACTGCTGCAAGAACAAAATTACACCTTTGTAGAATCCTCTGAAGAACTAACACACCAGTGACCTCCAAATTTTCTTCCTCTTAGTCTGCAATCCTATCAATACGAAAGAAAAAATAATAATCAGAGGATGGGGGGAGGATATATACAAGAGGAAATGTCACTTTGGAAGGCTGACTTGGACTATGTTAGAGGCAATAGTATCATACATGAAAGTCACTGTAAGTACCCCTGTAACCACATTATCCTATGGAGGAAAATTCTTCATAATCACCATGTGTTATTCATGATAAACAAAGAATATGCCACCTACAGTTTTATTTTTATTCACCTCCCCACTCAACTCCCTGAGAACAGAATCTACATTCTTAAATTGGAAGTTGTTCCATTACCATAGAAACCAGAGGTTTGGTAGGTGTGCATACATGGGTGGTAAATTTCAATCTCTGTAACAGAAGGTAATATATATTGATAGAGTCATTATCTCTAAAGGAGAGTGCTACTTTATGTTATAAACAATGCTAAAATGGAATCTTGAATATATTTTTAATCTACTACTGTTACTTATTGAGTACTTATTTAAGCAAGACATTCTGGTTTCTGTGGATTCAAACTGAAAGCAAATACGGTCCCTATGCCCAAGGAATTCTCAGTTCCTGAAGTCCATGCACATACACTGTCACCTCACTGTTATGGGTATAGTCACCCTCTGAGGGAAAATGTTCTGTGAGCCTACAGAGAACGACAGATCAGTGCTAAGGGTCTGCAGGAAATGATTCAGAAAATATTTCAAAGGGATGGAATCTTAAACAATTCTAAAAGAGTAGCTCTTGTAGACTAAATATTGTCCCCCAAAAATTCATACATGGAAGCCCTAATCCACAATGTGACTATGTTTGGAGATAGGGCCTTTAAGAAGGTAATTAAGGTTAAACGAGGTCATGAGGATGGGGTTCTAATTCAACAGGACTGATGTTCTAACAAAAAGAGGACGAGACATCAGGAGTACATGCATACAGAGAAAAGACCATGTGGGGACACAATGAGAAGGCAGCCAACTGCAAACCAAGAAGAGACCTCACGAGATACCAGTGTTGTCAGCACCTTGATATTGGACTTCCCAGACTCCAGAACTGTGAGAAAAACATGTCTGTTATTTAAGCCACACAATCTGTGGCATTTTGTTATGGCAGTGCAAGTACTCTAATAGAGAAACTGATAGGCAAAGATAGAAATGCATGATTAGAGAACTTGAAGGGAAGATCTTGGAGAAAGGACAGCATTTTAAAAGCTGGTCATTAACATCAAAGTGCCTGTTAATTCAGGGTCTGTTGAAAAGTCAGTGTGAGGTAGGAGCCTTGGGAAACTGGAGAAAACTAGGAAAGGAAAAAAAGTACTGAAATGTTTTGGAAAGAGCATTGAAGGCTAAAGTTAGCAATATCTAACTAATTGTGTTTGCAGTAAGAAGCGAGCAGAAATATTAAATAGAAGAGTGGCATGATTACATTTTAATAGGTTCTTTTACAGAGTGTGGGAAGGATATCACATGCAGCAAAGTGGAATGAAATATTAAGGGGAATAAGAGGTTGGAGATATGTACAACAAATCAGGTAAGAATTGATGAAGGGGCAAATGAAGCAGTAGGAATGAGGGGGAGAGTCAGAGTTGCACTTACTTCTAGACTTTGAATTTGGGCATGTTTTCACTGAGAATCATATGTCACTCTAATTCTTCCTTTGGAGGTAACATCTTTTTCTTCTGATTGCTTTTAAGATTATATCTTTGACTTAGTGTATAGGCTATCATGATATCTAGGTATAGGTTTCTTATTTCTACTTTTTTTGTTTTTTTTAAGCTCTCAATCTAAGATTAAATTTTTTAATTAATTCTTAAATATTAAATATTTTTAATAGTGGGAGAGTTGTTAAATAAATCTACTATGCTATCAGGTATACAACTGAATAAAACACAGTACATAAGCATTTTATGAGGTTAAATTTATAGCCTTTAGTGTCAAAATTAATGCAGGGTTTGAAAGAAAGAAAAGCATTGGAATGAATCCCAAGTTTTTGGTTTGATATATTAGGTAGCTGCCATGAATTAATATGTTTTAAAACTAGTCTGGGGGTTAAAGATTCCAGCTTTGGATTTACAAATGTTCAAATGAAAGTACAAATAGGGTTTTCTTTCAGTATGGAGGTTAGAGGTTTAACTGCAAATTTGGTAGTAAAGCAAGATATAGTCAACGGTTGGGCCCATCTAAGTTACTAGTATCAGCCATTGGACCATGTAAAACAAATAGAGACAAGATTAAATGACAAAGAAGCAAGAACCAGAAGGATAAGTTAAGAAACTGTGAGAGTCAGAAATGTAGGATATCCAGGAGCTAGTAACAGTCCAGAAATCAATGGAAGACCAATCTTAAATGCAGAAAACATTTAAAAAATCAGGAACTATAAAAAAGCTTGAGTAGGATTACATGTCATAGATAATTATCACTGAATTTTGGCAACAGGTTTGGTATCCTGAATTCAAGAAGTCTGATAATCAAAAGCCAAAGAATACAAAGTGACAGTTAAGATTTTCATAGTTCTTGATTTTATTATTTGCTTCTTGGGAGATTGATCAGATTCATAAGAAGAAGGAATTGGACCAGTAAGGAAGGAGCTATGAAGGTGCATGGGAAAAGGGATGACTGGTACAGCAAAATCTGGGAGGCTTGGTGGAAAGAATAAACTCCAAGATACAATAAAGAGTCATTAGACTTGTAGAAGAAGAGGGATATTTCTTTCTGTAAAAATTATGGGAAAGGAGGTGACCTTTAAAGAGGATTTAACTGTGGTTTGTCAGGAAAGTTGAAAGTGTTCCTAACAATTTTTTTCCCTTCTGCATAGTAAGTTATTCACTTAGATCAAGAATGGTGAAGATAGGAAACTTAAAAGAAAGAAAGGCTTTTAATATCCACGTGACCAAGGACAGAGAAACTGACCAAAATGAAGGAAAATGATTACTGAGCTGTGCCACTTGGTTCTTAAATTTTAGTATGCATCAGAATCACCTGAAAAACTTGTCAAAATAGCTTACCGGATGCCACCCCCAGAGATTCTAGTACAGTATATCTGAAGTGGGATCTGAAAATATACATTTCTAACATCTTTCCAGTTGGTACAGACACTGCTGGTAAAGGAACCACATTTTGAGAAATATTGCTACTAGGTGGTATAAAGCAAATAGAAAGCATTTTCAACCAAGATAATTTCTCTGTAGTGTAAAGTATGCAATTTTATCAGATTGATCTTTGTAGCAAAAGTTCATGAAATTTATGAGATTTATTTTATGCATTTTCAAGATTTCCTGACTTTGTTCAGGCTCTTTTCCTGGCCTGGAATGACATTTCCTTTCTAGATCAATGATGCTTCTACACATCCTTCTTAGACCCTGCTCAAGTGCCACCTTCCTGGGAATTCACATCACTACATCTCCCTTTGGAATTATCTGAGCTCTGTTTTTCGCATCCAGTTAATTTATTGGCACCTAAATCCCATTCTGTCTAGTATCGTTGTTAACATCCAGATGCCTGTGTCACTATACCTCTAAACTGTAAGCTACTTGAGGACAGATAGTGTCCCATTATCATATCCCATTCCTTATAATATTTAGCACAATGTCTGGCACAGAGAGTAGTCTCATATTTTCTCTGGGATTGGAAAATAGGCATGCTATGTTTCTAATAATAACAGACTGCTTAAGAGATTAAAATATCCAGTAACACAGGCAGGGGAGTATTAAATCAGAGAACATCAGAATAAAATTTTGCTTAATATGATTTGCCTTTTCCCCCTTGACAGAAGTTCTTATTAAAATAACATTAGCTAAAAATATTTCTGTGCCAAAAGTAACTATGATAATGTTTCTCTGCATTTATATGCTTCTTTTTAATCTAAAGGTTCATAGTACACTGGCCTCAGCTTAGGAGGAAAGAAAAGCATTGAACTGGACTTAAACTTCTCCTTCTCTTCACTAGGCAGCCTTTTTTTGTCTCCTAACTTATCTGTAGGCCCATTACTGTTGCTGATGTCTGAGTCAAGTTTTCCATGTTTGACGTCCTCATTGATTCTACTTGGGCATGGATTCAAAAGAGAAATTCCAACTAGTTTCCTCAGAGGATTAAATGCTGTTTAATTACTCAGAGAATTAAATTCTATGTCTCTCTAGAGAACCCTGACTGTACAGATTTTGGTACCAGGAGTGGTTCTAGAGAAACAGAATATTAAGAATGAAGTTCTGTTATTCATTTTTGGGGTTTCTGGAGTTGGCTGCTTAATATGATTAGACCCCAAAATGCTCAGGACACTACTTCTAGTACTATGGAGAACACTGATAGTCCTTGGCATGAACTGTTTACAGAGTTATGCAAAACAAATGCATTTGACACTCCTGATTCAGTGCTTCTGAGAGGGAAGGAGTTCAGTGACTCTATACATAATACTTGTGACCATATGTGGAGTACCAATTGAACATAATGAAGCTGGTTGGTTGCTCCTACGTTCAGTAGATAAAGTGATGAAAGAAAATGATAAACTTAGGGATGATAAAAATGATGAAAGAAAATGATAAACCTCCCAGCTTCAGAAGCAGATACTGAGCCTCAAATCTGCTAAGATTGCCCTGGGTGAGAGTCTTTTCTCCTGTAGAGAAAGAGCTGAAATTGTGGAAAAACAGACACAGCTCTTATTGTGCGAGTGGCTGACCTGCAACGAAAGGTGCATGCACAGCCTCACTAGGTGTCTACTGTTAAAGTGAGGACATTGATCAGAAAAGAATGGAACCCTGCAACTCGGAATGGGGATGTGTGGGAGGACCCTGATGAAGCTAGGGGCACTGAGTTTGTAAACTCTGATGAACCTTTCTTGCCAGAAGAAACAACTTCCCTATCCCCAGTAGTGGCAACATGTCCTCCCTGACCCATGCTGCCATCAGCCTTTCCACCTTTGTCTGAGGAGATAAGCCACTGCTGCCTGAGGCAACAGTGATGACCTCCCCTGAGGCAGTTGCCATGCAAGATAACGTTGATTCTTCTCAGGAGCCACCCCCAACACTACTGTTTTCTTCTAGAACTATAACTAGACTAAAGTCCTGGTGGGTTCCTAGAGGTGAGATTGAGAGTGTGACCCATGAGGAGGTGTGCTACACTCAAAAATAACTGCTTGAGTTTTCTAATTTATATAAACAGAAATATGGACAGCAGGCATGGGAATGGATATTAAGGGTGTGTGATAATGCTGGAAGGAACATAGAGTTGGATCAGCCTGAATTTATTAATTGGATCAGGCTGAATTTATTGATTCAGGCCCACTAAGTAGGGACTCTGCATTTAATGTTACAGTTTGGGGAGTTAAAAAAGGCTCTAATAGTTTATTTGCTTGGTTAGCTGAAATATGGATTAAAAGATGGCCCACTGTGAGTGAGATGGAAATACCTGGTCTCCCTTGTTTTAATGTAAAGGAAGGGATTCAAAGGCTTAGGGAGATTGGGATGGTGGAGTGGATTAGCCACTTTAGACCTACTCATCACAGCTGGGAGGGTCCAAAAGATATACCCTTGACAAATGCCTTGTGAAATAGATTTGTGAGGGCAGCACCAACATCTTTGAAGAGCCCTGTAATTGCTCTTCTCTATATGTCAGATCTAACAGGGGGAATCACAGTCACTCAACTACAAAATTTAAATACAATGGGAATAATTGGATCTCAAGGTAGCAGGGGCCAAGTGGCAGCATTCAACCATCAAAGGCAAGGTGGGCATAGCTACCATAATGAACAGCAGAGGCAAAGTGCCAATCAGAATACTCTGACTTGCGAAGAGCTCTGGCATTGACTAATTAATCACGGTGTTCCTCAAAGTGAAATTGATAGGAAGCCTACTGCATTCCTCCTTAATTTATATAAACATAATACTTCTAGGTTGAATGGACAAAAGGTTAATTTGAATTATAAAAACAGAGAATTAGGGCCCTTCAATCAAGTTCCAGACTTTAGCCAGTTTACAGACCCAGAACCCCTTGAATGAAGGGGAAGTTGAGTCCCCTTGAGGAAGAACTCAACTATGTTTCTTACAGCTTGTGCAGTGAGTCTTTCTCCCATCCTTCCCCAAGGAGACCTCCAGCCTTTTACCAGGGTAACTGTGCACTGGAAAAAGGGAAATTATCAGACATTTTGGGGACTACTGGACTCTGGTTCTGAGCTGATGTTGATTCCAGGAGACCCAAAACATCATTGTGGTCCCCCAGTTAAAGTAAGGGTTATGGAGGTCAGGTAGTTAATGGAGTTTTAGCTCAAATCCTACTTAGAGTGGGTCCAGTGGGTCCCCAGACTCATTTTGTGGTCATTTCCCCAGTGCCAGAATACATAATTGGCATAGACATACTTAGCAGCCTAGAGAGCCCCCCCATTGGCTCCTCGACTGGTAGGGTGAGGGATATTATGGTGGAAAAGGTCAAATAGAAGCCATTAGAGCTGCCTCTAATAGAAAAATAGTAAATCAAAAATAATATTGCATCCCTGGAGAGACTACAGAGATTAGTGCCACCATCAAGGACTTGAAAGACACAGGGTTGATGATTCCCACCACATCCCTATTCAACTCTCCCATTTGGCCTGTGCAAAAGACAGGTGGATTTTGGAGAATGGCAGTGGATTATCATAAGTTTAACCAAGTGGTGACTCCAATTGCAGCTTCTGTACCAGATGTGGTTTCATTGCTTGAGCAAATTAACAATCTCCTGGTAACTGATATGCAGCCATTGACTTGGCAAAATTTGGCCTGTGCAGAAGACAGATGGATCTTGGAGAATGACAGTGGACTATTGTAAGCTTAACTAAGTGGTGACTCGAATTGCAACTGCTCTACCAGATGTGGTTTCATTGTTTGAGCAAATTAGCAATCTCCTGGTAACTGGTATGCAGCCATTGACTTCACAAATGCCTTTTTCTCCATTCCTGTCCTTAAGAAGAAGCAATTTGTCTTCAGCTGGCAAAGCCAACAATATACCTTTCCTGTCCTAACTCAGGGGTATATCCACTCTCCAGGTTTGTGTCATAATCTTATTCAGAGAGACCTTGATTGCTTTTGGCTTCCGCATGATATCATTCTGGTGCCTTACATTGATGACATTATGCTGATTCACTCCAGTGAGCAAGAAGCAGCAAACACACTGAACTTATTGGTGAGACATTTGCATGCCAGAGGATGGGAAACAAATCCAACTAAGATTCAAGGACCTTCTACTTCAGTAAAATTTCTAGGGGTCCAGTAAAATTTCTAGGGGGCCTTTCAAGATATTCCTTCTAAGGTGATGAATACGTTGCTGCATTTGACCCCTACTACAACTAAGAAAGGGCTGCAATGCCTAATGGGCCTATATGGATTTTGGAGGCAACACATTTTGCATTTGGGTGTGTTACTCCGGCCCATTTATCGACTGAACCAAAAGGCTGTCAGTTTTGATTGGGGTTCAGAACAGGAGAAGGCTCTGCAACAGGTCCAGGCTGTTGTGCAAGCTTGTCTGCCACTTGGATGTTTGAGGTGTCAGAGGCAGATGGGGATGCTGTTTAAAGTCTTTGGCAGGCCTCCATAGGCGAATCAGTATCTTCATTTTATTTCCTTTCTCCTTTTTCATGTGACATAAGATTTATCAACTTCATGTTAGCATTTAAGCATTGTTCACCTTATGTAATAGAATTTGGGTTGGGGATTGGTGCATTTCCAGTTGTATGAAGGACAGTTGTATTATGTTAGGCATAATTATGACCTTACTATTGTCTTTATTTGAAGATTATGTATGATCTCCTAAGATGTGTGTGGGTTCAAGTTGACAAGGGGTGGACTTGTGATAGTTAATATTGAGTGTAGCCTCCCAGCCTACATCTTTCTCCCATGCTGTGTGGGACCTTGTGATCATGTGAGTTAATACTTAAACTCACATATAGATATAGATATAGATATAGATATAGATATAGATAGATATAGATAGTTCTGTCCCTCTAGAGAATCCTAATACAACTGTG
>NW_012099321.1:1416456-1478632 GCF_000951045.1 Mandrillus leucophaeus
GAGGGATATTATGGTGGAAAAGGTCAAATAGAAGCCATTAGAGCTGCCTCTAATAGAAAAATAGTAAATCAAAAATAATATTGCATCCCTGGAGAGACTACAGAGATTAGTGCCACCATCAAGGACTTGAAAGACACAGGGTTGATGATTCCCACCACATCCCTATTCAACTCTCCCATTTGGCCTGTGCAAAAGACAGGTGGATTTTGGAGAATGGCAGTGGATTATCATAAGTTTAACCAAGTGGTGACTCCAATTGCAGCTTCTGTACCAGATGTGGTTTCATTGCTTGAGCAAATTAACAATCTCCTGGTAACTGATATGCAGCCATTGACTTGGCAAAATTTGGCCTGTGCAGAAGACAGATGGATCTTGGAGAATGACAGTGGACTATTGTAAGCTTAACTAAGTGGTGACTCGAATTGCAACTGCTCTACCAGATGTGGTTTCATTGTTTGAGCAAATTAGCAATCTCCTGGTAACTGGTATGCAGCCATTGACTTCACAAATGCCTTTTTCTCCATTCCTGTCCTTAAGAAGAAGCAATTTGTCTTCAGCTGGCAAAGCCAACAATATACCTTTCCTGTCCTAACTCAGGGGTATATCCACTCTCCAGGTTTGTGTCATAATCTTATTCAGAGAGACCTTGATTGCTTTTGGCTTCCGCATGATATCATTCTGGTGCCTTACATTGATGACATTATGCTGATTCACTCCAGTGAGCAAGAAGCAGCAAACACACTGAACTTATTGGTGAGACATTTGCATGCCAGAGGATGGGAAACAAATCCAACTAAGATTCAAGGACCTTCTACTTCAGTAAAATTTCTAGGGGTCCAGTAAAATTTCTAGGGGGCCTTTCAAGATATTCCTTCTAAGGTGATGAATACGTTGCTGCATTTGACCCCTACTACAACTAAGAAAGGGCTGCAATGCCTAATGGGCCTATATGGATTTTGGAGGCAACACATTTTGCATTTGGGTGTGTTACTCCGGCCCATTTATCGACTGAACCAAAAGGCTGTCAGTTTTGATTGGGGTTCAGAACAGGAGAAGGCTCTGCAACAGGTCCAGGCTGTTGTGCAAGCTTGTCTGCCACTTGGATGTTTGAGGTGTCAGAGGCAGATGGGGATGCTGTTTAAAGTCTTTGGCAGGCCTCCATAGGCGAATCAGTATCTTCATTTTATTTCCTTTCTCCTTTTTCATGTGACATAAGATTTATCAACTTCATGTTAGCATTTAAGCATTGTTCACCTTATGTAATAGAATTTGGGTTGGGGATTGGTGCATTTCCAGTTGTATGAAGGACAGTTGTATTATGTTAGGCATAATTATGACCTTACTATTGTCTTTATTTGAAGATTATGTATGATCTCCTAAGATGTGTGTGGGTTCAAGTTGACAAGGGGTGGACTTGTGATAGTTAATATTGAGTGTAGCCTCCCAGCCTACATCTTTCTCCCATGCTGTGTGGGACCTTGTGATCATGTGAGTTAATACTTAAACTCACATATAGATATAGATATAGATATAGATATAGATATAGATAGATATAGATAGTTCTGTCCCTCTAGAGAATCCTAATACAACTGTGCTACAATAAACTCTATATTTCGTCTTTGTCCTCCTGTTATCGGCATAAGTTTCAAAAATGCTTTTAATTTCCAGAGTGATAGGAATGTCTTTTACACAATAATGAAGTGACTCATGGCAGCTCCTAGATACCTTCATGATGGGGTTCGGGACTGGTAACCAGAAAGAGCAGATACATGATTAGAGAGTTGGAACTTTCAGCCAACCTACCTCTGGGGAGGGGAGGGGGCTTGGAAATTAAGTTCAGTCACACAAGCAATAATTTAATCAATCATGTCTACATAGTGAAACCCCAATAAAATCTCCGGACACCAAAGCTCAGCAGTTTCCTGTTTGGTGTCACATGGATGTGGGAAAGGAATGACATGCCTGGATTGCACCAGGGGAGGAAAGGGAAGCTTTGCACTTCCTCTCTGATCTTGCCCTGTAAGTGTCCTATTACTACAATACTGTAATAGTAAGTGTAGCACTCTCAGTGAGTTTTGTGAGTCATTCTAACAAATTATCAAATCTGAGGTGGTTGTAGGAACTCCCAAACTTATACCCAGTCATTCAGAAGGGTGGGTGGCCTGGGTACCCCACTTGTGGCTGGCATCTGAAGTGAGTGCAGTATTGTGGAGAACTGAATCCTTAACTCATGGAGTCTGCCCTAAGTCCAGTGGTTTGCATCAGAATTGAATTGCAGTATGCTCCAGTTAAGGTTTGTGTAGGGAGAACTCTCTCTAATCATGTTTTTCCTCTATTCTCACGCCAAAACAATCATTAAACCACACGAAGACTTCTGTGACCAAATGTATAGGGATTTTTTCCTCCACACACCAAGCAGTGGACACCAGCTGGGTGTTCTCTAATGTAGTTCTGACACTATCTGCAGATAGCATCAGGTCCAACTGATTGAAAGCTCAGTCCCCAAAACTGCCCCTCCCCACATACTGAAAGCAAGTCTAGGCCTCAGGAACTTCTGGCCAACTACTGGCTTCTAGTTGGGATTTCCATGACCCCTTCTTTGGGTTCAATTAATTTGCTGCAGAGGCTCACAGAACTCAGGGAAACACTTACATTTGCTGGTTTACAATAAAAGATACTACAGGGCCGGGCGCGGTGGCTCAAGCCTGTAATCTCAGCACTTTGGGAGGCCGAGACAGGCGGATCACGAGGTCAGGAGATCGAGACCATCCTGGCTAACACGGTGAAACCCCATCTCTACTAAAAAAATACAAAAAACTAGCCGGGCGAGGTGGCGGGCGCCTGTAGTCCCAGCTACTCAGGAGGCTGAGGCAGGAGAGTGGCGTGAACCCGGGAGGCGGAGCTTGCAGTGAGCTGAGATTGGGCCATTGCACTCCAGCCTGGGCAACAGAGCCAGACTCCATCTCAAAAAAAAAAAAAAAAAAGATACTACAAAGGATACCGACGAAGAGATGAACAAGTCCAGTGATGAGAAAAGGGGTGTGGAGCTTCAAAGGCCTCCCAGGGTGCCACCCTTCAGGAAGCTCCATGTGTTCAGCTATCTGGAAGCTACTGGAACCCAGTATGGAAGCTCCTGGAATCCCAGTATGGAAGATTCATGATGTCAGCATTCCTTCCTCCAGGAACTTCCTTCCTCCAGGGAATCCTCAGCATTCCTTCCTCCAGGGTGTAGGGTGGGATTCTCTCATCAAAGGGTTTTAAGACTTACAATAAGAAAGATGGGAAACATTAGAGTCCTTTTTGCTTGGCAGGAGAAAGAAGGGAAGAAGGTCAGAGACCTGCTCTTGAGGCCTAACATACCCAATATGATAGCAAAAGACTGTAGCAAGAGCTATGGGAGTTATGAGCCAGGAACTGTAGATAAAAAACAATATATATCATTACACCACAGGATTTTAACAGAACAATAATACAGTCAGTAAGATCTGACTAGCTTCTCCCTCAAGTTCCCTCTCATTTCTGCACCAAGGACAGAGCTATTGCCAGGGCACTCCTAAGACAGTCATGTCTAGAAGGTCATGTCCATTTGTTCCGTGCTGCATAGCCCAGAACTGAATGAGATCAGAATGAACTCTGCTTGCTATTACATTGCCCATAAATTATTAACTAGCTCTTTGAAAGCCTCTAAAAAAAAAAAAAGAAATCCAGCAGGGTCTCAAAGTCTGCTGAGTAGACCCCCTGCATGAGAATCACCCAGGGCACTTGTTGAAAAGACAGATTCCAGAGACTCAATCATGAACTGCTGAATCTTAATTTGGGATGGAGAGATAAATCAAAATTAACATCTTAAAAAAGCTCCAGCACTGATTCTTATATACAATTACGATTTGAATAAAGCTTTCAGTATACCTGATTGTCTCAATAAGACCGAAAAATAACAGTCTCCTTGCTTCTTGGAGATATTGAGCCCCTGAGGCATGCGATACCTTTTTTCTTCTCTTTGGTCTGGATTTTGGTTTTTAAATTTAAAAACAAACAAACAAAAAAAATAGCAAGAAGGATATGTGCTATCAGTTGTCCAAAATAACAAAACTGATTATATGATAGTTTGCCATTGGACAGTTGCCTACGCTTAGTAAAATCTGAAATATCAGTTGAGTCTACCACGGATGTTACAGGTTGTCAGGCCCTAGCATGTGGTCCTGGGCTTGGACTTGAGCTGAGCAGCCAAATAGGTAATAACTTAGAATGCAAACTAAAGGGACCAAAAGATTATATACTTCAAGAACCTTAAGTCACAAGACAGCATACACACATATCTGCATAGCTTTAGTTTAAAGCTTTTATCTTCTGTGAATTTCAAATGCCAGGAAAGGGTGGTGTGGAAGTGGAATAACTGGTCTTTTATGAAAAATATCTTAAGGCTGCAAAATTTGATAGAGTGAAGGGAGGGAAATATTTCAATCCAAGGGCATTAAGAAAGGATGAATCAAGAAAGGGAAGTGACAGGAAGTAAGAGGCTGGAGGAACAGAATAAATATAAAGGAAAATAAATTCCAGCTTTGTCACGTTCACAATTGTGGCCCAGGCTAGCTTGTGTATGGGTCATGGATTGAGATGACTTTGTAAAATTAGATGAAAAGAAAGGGGTGTAAGAGAGAAAACTGAGGCAAGCACTATGAAAGCAATCACACAGATATCTAGGCCTTCCCGTACTTCTCAAGGAGATAGGGGTCAATAATTCAGCTAAATGGGCATGGGAGCTGGTAGGTCCATTCAAAGACTCAGGTCCACGAGATGCTTAAGGATGCACAGGAGAGAAATATTTGGTCAAAGAAAAAAGAAATATCTCTGTATTTGATTTCAAAAAGCTCCGATGTTTATCAAGGTCATCTTTTAGTTTAGTGTAGGTAGGGATGGGATCTAATACAAAGCTCATTTAAAGTTTTCAATTTAAAAAAATATGTAATTGAGTAAGAAAATTATGATACAAAGTAGCACAACAGAATATATGTGCAATGTGTGCCCCACAACCTGATTTGCATTATTGTCCCTCTGAATATGTGGTGTGTGTGTATATATATATATATGTCTTTTCTTGGTCTGAATTTTGGTTTTTAAATTTAAAAAAATAGTAAAATGAGTCTTGCTATTAGAATACATACATACATACATACATATATATATATGTATATATACACACATACATATATATATATATATATATGAATGGTGGTGCTTTATGTAGAAATACTAAGCAGGTGATGCAATGCAAAACCTTAATATGAAACATTCTTTCTTCTCAAAGTTTCTGGTATAGCTCCAGGTGGCTCTGATGCATTCCACATCAGACAAGTTTAAAACACTGTAACAATTAAAAAGAGTGAATGATGTCATTGGTTTGGGTTTGGATGAAGTAAAGAAATAAAGCTGTCTCCCGAAGATTTGAAAGATGATGCTAAACATAATCTACATTTTTATGGAGCAGGAATTCTGAAGCAAAATCAAATGTTTAGAGAAGAAAAAAACTAGAATCTAACACACATGTTCTTTCTTTTTCATTAACATCTCTATCTGTTTTCTCATTCTTAATTATCAGTGCTGTTGTGATTGACATATTCATGTTTACCTCAACTCTATCCAGAGTTTCTATTGCTCATATCCTCAAGCCACATTAACATACTAACATCAATGTGGTGGAAAAAGCATGAGCTTGGAATTTATCAACTCATAAGCCTAATTCATAATAGAACATTTGCTGTAGTCTTGAAATCTTCAATACAGGGGATATAAAAATATGAAAAAGGAAAAGTACAGGCCAATCTCATTGCATGAACAGATATATGAACATTGTAAAGGAGTTATTGGCAAATTGTACATATCCCAAGGATGCAAAGTCATTTAACACAAATTACAATTAATGGACTCACCAAAGTATCAGTTTGGAGCAGAAAAATCAAATGACCATTAACAGATGCACTGTATTAGGCAAATTCAACATCTATTTGTAACAAAACAACAAAATACAAATGTCCCTGGAAGTATAGCATCTGCTCTTGGTGCCCATGTGTTCTGGTTCTCATTTGAGCACACTCAGGTCAGACTTCCACCTGCTGGCATCTGCCCATGAGCTTTCTCTTGCTTTGTAGCCCAAAGGTGCTAGAAAATGAGCACATCCCCAGTCCCCACAGCCCTGCCCTCGGCAGCCCTCAATCCAAGGCTCCTCGCTCCCTCATCTCTCAGTTTGAATAACTCTAAGGAGTGGGTTGTACACTGGCTCCCCAAGTTTCCCCAGCTGGATTAAGGACCAGTTGCCCACAGTAGTAGCTGGCTTTATCAGACACTTTTTATTGGTTTTCTTCTCTTCTCTAATTTACTTACCATTCTCTTTGTGGTTTTTCCCAGGATCTTCTCTTCAAATAAACTATTGCATTGACATCGTTGTTTCAGGGCCTATTTCTAGAGCAAACAAACTAAGGCAGCAAGCTAAGGCTAGAAGGAAACTTCTTTAATTTCATAAATAATATTAAAGAAAAAAACAGCAAAATCATACTTAACGATGAAATATTGAACTTATTCTTTGTACCAGCCAAAATAAGTCGAGTGTGTCCACTATCACAAGTTCAGCTCAGCCTCATGCCAAAGGTCCTAGTTAAGTGCAGCAAGGCAAAATAAATAAGTAAAAGGTTAAAAGAACTGTAATAATTTGAAAGGAAGAAAACCTGTCATTATTTGCAGATAACATAATTGCAGAAAAAATATACAACAAATTATTTGAATTGTTATAATATTTTAGCAAGGTAGTTGAATACAAAATCAATATACAGATGGCCCCCAACTTACAATGGTCCTTTTTGACTTTATACAATGAGTTTCGTGGGAGGTCACCCCATTGTAAGTTGAGCAGCCTCTGGACCTAACAATGGTTCAACTTATGATTTTTCAACTTTATTATGGGTTTGTACAGGTATTATGTGCATTTTCAACTCACAATGTTTTTGACTTACAATGGGTTTACTGATGTAACTCGAGCCGTAAGTTGAGGAGTATCTGTATAAAAATCAACTGCAAAGGCAGTGCTCGGGGCCAAAAATAAAAATAAAAATAAAAACTCCACAATTAATTACAAAGTATGTCAAAGGGACACAGGGGCTAAGTGAAAGAGCTCCCAGTGGCCCAAAATGGGATGATTTTAGCAACAATATAAATAAAAAGGTATATGATTACAAACCAAAGTGTAAATTTAATATTCATGAGTTTACAGTAATATGAATAAATGATTAAATAAACACAAATTAATAAAATGAAGGAGAAGAGAGAAGCCTCCTCCTCAGAAGAATTCCAAATGATTTATGTAGCTATTCTGCCTCCAATAAGGTGGAACATAACTCCCCACTCTTTAGATCTAGGCTGTGCATGGTGACTTCTTTCTAAAGACTACAGAATGGGAAGGGGGTGAGGGCAGTCACTTTACAGTGGAGAAACCTGACAAACAGCATCTCGGATGGGTGATCAAGGTCAACATCCACAATAGGTACCCTTGATAAAATGTGATAAAAATGGCACTTTACCTCTGTGACCTTTCTTCCCAAACCCATAATCATGAGAAAAATATCTTACAAACTCCACAGAGGATTCTACCAAGTACCTAACCAGTACTCTTCAAAGTTGTCAAGTCAACAAACAATAAAACTCTCAGAAACTCTGAAGACTAATTGAAGGCTAAGGAGGCAGGTAGGGAAAATGTAATGTGATATTCTGATGAGACTCTAAAACAGACAAAAGACATTAGGTAAAAAGTTAGGACAGTTGAATAATAACATATCAGTAATAATGTATTGATGTATTAATTACAATAAATGCATTCTACTAATATAGGAAGTTAATAATAGGGGAACTTGGTACAAGACTTACAGGAACACTATACTATCTTCACAGTATTTTTCTGTCAATCTAATACTGTTCTAATAAATAAAGCTTATTGAAAAAGAATAAAAACATCAATTGCAACTAGATACATGCTCAAAAGAAATTTATAAAAGTAGTTATTAAAACATAGCTTTTACTTTGGCTTCAAATAAAAAGTAAGTAATATACCAAGGAATTAATCAAGCAATATACGTGAAAATTTGTATGGGGAAAATTATATTAAAGACTTTTTTTCAAAGACTTAAATAAATAGAAAATCATACCACATGCATGGTCTGCAAATTAATAACAAAAAGCAATGTCTTAAGGATATAAATTCTTGCCAAATTGCTCTAGTGATGTGATTTAATTCTAGTCAAAACACCAACAGATTTTAGAGGAATTTAACGAGTCAATTTTAAAATTTATGAGGAAAATCAAAGGTACAAGGAGAGTAAGACATTGCTTATAAAGAGCAACGTAATGAAATTTGGCCTACCAGATATCAAGTATTAGTAGAAACTGTAAAAGTTAAGGTAGCATAGAACTGTCACAGAACAAACTAAAAACACAGAATAGGAAGCCCGGAAACACATCCAAACATATATGGACACTAGATTTAGACAGACTAGCGCTGTGGAGCCTTGAGAAGAAATAGATGGAGAATAAATAGGACTGGGATGACTGGTTATCTACACAGAATAATGTAAATTAATTGGACTTCTGCATCACAGTATGAGCAAAAAATTACCTCTAGCTGGATTAAATACATAAATGCAAAATGCAAAACTATAAAATTTTGAGCAAAATAATTTTATGGCTTTGAATTAAGGAAGATTGCCTCTGTGTGCAAAGCATAAAGGGAATGATTGATAAATATGAATTTATTAAGATTCAAAATTTGTGTTCTTCAAAAGTCCACATAAATAAATGACCTCAAAATCCATAAGCAGGCAGAATTTATTTGCAATAGACAAAATGACAATCTTTAACATCCAGAATGTGTAAAAAACGAAGCCTACAAGTAGATAATAAAAAGGCAAATTAGCTAATAGAAAAAGAGGGCAAAAATAGGCAATGAACAGGCATTCACAGAGAAGCAATGCCAGTAAACATACACTAAATGATGTTCAATCATCAATAATCAGGAAAATCCAATTTAATTAATTTACTGGAAAGTCAATTAAATTAAAACTTCAAGATACCGTTTCAAACCAATCATATTAGTACAAACTAAAAATGGGTAACAACGTCAACTACTGACAAGGACATAGGGGAAGGGGAATAATTGTGCAATGTTATTCAGTATAAGTTCTGGTATAAATTGCACTATTGGCTTGGGAAAACAATAAGGGATTATCTAACAAACCAAAAATGTATAAACCTTGTGACCTTATGACACTCTCAGATATACTCTGGGGGATATGTAAGCGTTCTTGTCAGCGCCTTTTTAAAAAATTTTAAAAATAATTTCAACTTTTATTTTCAGTTCACGGGGTACATGTGCAGGTTTCTTACATGGGGATATTGTGTGATGCTGCGATTTGGGGTACGAATTATCCCATCACTCAGGTAGTGAGCATAGTACCTGAGCATTCTTTTTAATAACAAAAAAAGGAAAAAACAAATATTCATCAAAAGTAGAATGAATAAATTAGGGCAGATTTTTTTAATGGAATGTTATACAACAGTAAAAAGAAATTAAATACAGCTTCATTCAATGCCGTGGTGAATCTCAGGTACAAGATAAAAACACAGTTTGATTCAATTTATTTAAAGTTGAAAAAGATGTGTATCTAAACAATGCTTCATGAATATAAACAAATATAAAACTATGAAGAAACTGTCCAAAATAGAAGGGAAGGGGATGAGATGTGAAAGAACACTCAGGGGAACATAAAATCTAAAGTAGAGAGGAAGCCAGCAACATGGTGGAAGAGGAGGTCCCAGGCTCTACACTCCTAACGGGAAGATCAACTAGCAACTAGCCACAGACAAAAACATCTATGAAAACCCCAAACTGTGGGAGTGAGTACGAGTCATCTGCATGTTCCATGAAACTGAATGAAAATCCTCATTGAGAGAACAAGAGAAATGGTGGTCTGTTTGACTGTACCTCTCCCCCTTTCCCAGGTTGCACAGTGCCATAGAGAGGGTTCCCCAGAACCCACAGTTTTTACAGCAGGAAAAGATATCCAAGGAGGCAGATATCTAGCTTCCGTGGCATTCTGAGATGCTTCCCAGGAGTCTACTCTGTTCTCACCTCATAGTGGATGGGGAACATAGGAGGAAATGGCATGGCCACCTGGTATCAGGTAGAAACAAAGCAATGAGTGGCAGTGTGCAGATTTTGGTGAAAGCTCAGTGTACCTGTTAGCGTGGTGCTCAATCATAGGCACCAGGTCACAGCACTGCTCACCCTGGAAGCCAAGCTGGTTGCTCCGGGAAGAGATGGATATTGCTATCTGGCTTGAATCACTACTCAGCCAGCCCCCAGGCCCAGCTTAGGCTCTTCCCTGAGACTTCACCCAGGGAGGATGAAGCAAATCTCAGCCAAAAACAGGCACTAGTTTTGTCAAACTTTGAAGTTTAATCAGTGCTCCCATGCCAGCCCCATCAAGGGAGGGAGGGAACACTCAGGCATACATTTCTACTGAGCATAGTAGTGGGTCTATCCATCCCAATGCATTTAACCTCAGAGTCCCTCCTGAAACCCTGACCAACTGCTGAACTCAAAGAGCAGTACATTTTGGCCAGGGAATACACTCTACGGCCCACCAAACCAGAGGCAATTGCAGTGCCCCTAGAGCAGCTCAGCTCAGCAAGGGGTCTTGCTGGATAGCAGAGTCCAGCTGGCTGGCTACCTCACCCAAATTTAGAGTGAAGAGAGCAGCCCAGTCATCTAGAAAACCTGAAAGCAATTTCTGCTTGCCCAGGGCCATTAGCAGGTGGCCCACCCAGAATCACAGGTTAGACTAACTAGCATATGTTTATCCCTGCCAAAGTACTATAAAAGGCTCCAAAAAGTGGCTGTCTTTACAAATGTGTAAACACCAATTCAAAGAGAAGAGGATTACGAAGATTCAGAAAGTCATGATACCTCCAGAAGAAACTAACAAAGTTCCAACAATAAACCCTTAAGAGAGGTGGATCTATGAAATGGCATTTTTCATAGATAAAGAAAAAATAATTCTAGAATTTATATGAGACCACCAAAACTCCAGATACTCAAGGCAATCATAAACAAAAAGAACAAAGCTGGAGGCATCACATTACTTGATTTCAAAATATACTACAAAGTGATAGTAATTAAAACAGTACGGTACATGCATAAACACATTAACGAACAGAACAGAATGGAGAGCATAGAACTGAATCCCTGAATCTGTGGCCAATTGATTTTAAACAAAGGTGTCAAGAATATACAATGGGACAAAAAGAATCTCTTCAATCAGTGGCATTGGGAAAATTGGATATCCATATGCAAAATAATGGAATTGGACCTTTGTCTCATACCATATACAAAAATCAACTCAAAATGGATTAAGAAGACTTAAACATAAAACCTGAAACTGTAATACTACCAGAAAAAAACATAGAAGAAAAGTTACGCAACACTGGTCTAGGCCAAGATTTTTTAGATTTGATCCCAAAAGCACAGATAGCAAAAGCAAAAATAGGCAAATTAGATTACATCAAAACAAAAAACTGCACAACAGAAGAAACAAGAGAGAAGAGTTTAGCTACAAACTGAGAGAAAATCTGTTTAAGCCATGTATCTGATAAGAGATTAATATCTAAAAAATATAAACAATCCAAACAACTATAGAATAAAACAATCAAATTCAGAAATGTGCAAAGGGGCTGGGCATGGTGGTTCACACCTGTAATCCAAGCATTCTGGAAGACCAAGGTGGCGGGAATCACTTGAGGCCAGGAGTTCGAGACCAGTCTGAGCAACATAGCAAAAACCCACCTCTGCTAAAAATACAAAACTTAGCCAGGCGTGGTGGCACATGCCTATAATCCCAGCTACTCAGGAGGCTAAGGCAGGAGAATTGAACCAGAGATTGCAGTGAGCTGAGATCCTGTCACTGCATTCCAGCCTGGGTGACAGAGTGAGACTCAGACTCAAAAGGAAAAAAAAAAAAGGCAAAGGACTTGAACAGACATTTCTCAAAAGAAGACATCTGGCTAACAGATACATGGAAAAATGCTCAACCTCACTAATCATTAGAGAGATACAAATGAAAATCACAATGACATATCAACTTGGACCTCTTATAGTGGATGGCTATTATCTAAAAGATTGAAAATAACCTGGCAGGGGTGTGGAGAAAGGGGACCCCTTGTACACTGTTGGTGGGAATGCAAATTACTACTACCATTATGGAAAATTGGATAAAGGCCCTAAAAATAAAATTACCATATGATCCAGCAATCCCACCTCAGGGTATTTATCTGAAATACTTAAAATCGGCACAGGAGATACTGCATGCCCATGTTCATAGCAGCATAATCCACAATAGCCAAGTTATTGAATAAACCTAAGTGTCCATCAATGGAAAAATGGATAATGAAAACGTGGAATGTCTATATGATGGAATACTATTCAGCCTTAAAACGAGAAGAAATTCTGTCTTTTGTGTCAGGATGGGATTGGAAAACATGGTGCTAAGTGAAATAAGCCAAACACAAAAAGACAAATACCCCATGTCATCACTTATATGTGTAATCTAAAACAATTGAACTCGAGAAGCAGAGAGTGGAATTGTGGTTACCCCAAGCTGGGGGACTGGATAGAATGGGGAGATGACAGTCAAAGGGTACAAAGCCTTCGTTAGATAGGAGGAGTAGGTTTTATTGATTTTATTTCATTTTTTGAGATCTATTGCATGGCATGTATTAATAGCTAATAATTGAGTTTTGTACATTTTAATATCACTAAAAGAATAACTCTTAGTATTCTCATCACAAAAATGTCAAATACTTGAGATTATGGATAGATAATTTACCTTGATTTAATCATTCTACATTGTATTCAAAAATCATAACATCACTTTGCATGCCTTAAATATATACAACTATAATTTGTCACTATAGAGTGAAAAAAATAAAAAATTGGAAAATAAGGATTAAGGCAATATTTCATTTATCATACTGAAGCATAAATATTTGGGTGATTTTTATATAGCTGTTCTTTGTTTCTGGCAGATTTCTCCAAAATACTCTTTTGTATCTAAACACTTTCTTAAATTAAAAAGAGAAATTGAAACATATGGGTGGAACAGCTTGAACTTTGGAGTCAAAGTTCCTTGAGCTCTATTTTCAACTGTCTCATTCAGTAGTGGAAACTGAGCAATTCACTTAACCTATGATTCCTCTTCCTTAACATAGTAATAATACAAATAGGCGCCTAATTGCAGGTCTTGTGTGGAAAGGATGTAAAAGCAGAATATGAGATCACTTTACACAGTGCCTATTGCTGACTCAACATTCAGTAGATGTCAGATTGCTTCACTTGCTCACCCATTCACTCATTCCTTCATTAATTTTTCATTCTTCAATTATTAAAGAATAAAAATCAAGTTAATCAACTAATGAAGATAATCAAAGTTAGAAAGATAGACTGTCATCCATGTCTCCTCATGTAATTTGTGTATTTTCATTTAGGTTTTCTAGAGACAATACTTCTATCTCATTAACAACTTTAGTAGGAAAGTGTCATCTGAAGAATGATGAGGTTTATAAACTTGGAAAGCAGAGCTTTGTTTTCATGAAGGATTGCAGTCTCCAGGATGGCCATTCTCACAGGCTGGGAAGCACAGCCTCTGGTCAGAAGTCAGAAACAGACACTTCAAGGGAAGGGCAAAAGGAACAGGAATTTATGCTGAACAGAGTGGCCACATATACATATGCAATAAGCTATGGGAGAAGTCATGAATATTTATGAGAGGAGAACCACGTACATGCGTGTGCAACTGAGCTTCATTCCCCTTCATCTGACGCATACCCATGATCTGAGCTGAGTGTAGAGTGTTCAGCCCTCTGATGTCAAAAGGTGAAGCAGAGAACACAAAAACCCTTATTGCTCATTCTTTGTAGACTGACTAGAACCTCTCTGAGGTCAGTGGTCACTTACCACACAAAAACCGAGGGACAGCATCAGGTGGTTGGTTGATACTAGGGGTGGAGTCTTTTGAAAGGTCTGGGCAGGGCATGGTGGTTCACTTCTGTAATCCCAGCTCTTTGGGAGGCCTAAGTGGGAGAATCTCTTGAGCTCAGGAGTTCAAAAACAGCCTTGGCAATATAAGGAGACTTCCTCTCTACAAAAAATTTAAAACATTAAATAAAATTTGCCAGTTGTGGTGGTACGTGCCTGTAGTTCCAGCTACTCAGGAGGCTGAGGCAGGAGGATCACTTGAGCCTGGGAGGTTGGGGCTACAGTGAGCTGAGATAACACCACTGCATTCCAGCCTAGGTGACAGAGAGAGGCCCTGTATCAAATGAAATAGAATAAAATAAAAACAAGGGATAAAAAGAAAGGGTTGGTTTCTGTTGAGTTCTTAGGGAAGTAAGCCTAATCATGGTTAGTGAGAAAGGGGGTATAACAAAGCCTGTCCCACTTCCTGTCCTGTCATGGCTGAGATCTCAGTTTTCAAGGTTCCTCTGGTATCCCCTTGACCAAGAGGAGGTCCATTCAGTTGGTCAGGGGGCTTAGGATGTTATTATTATTTCTTAAAAGTAAAGTCAGGGATTAGGGAGATAGATTTTTGTCCCTGGTCATTTTTGGTAAAACTGAAGCTACACTTTGCAAACAACTTGTGAAAACTAGTAGAGTGGCATGGAAAAATAGATGCACGCTTGAGCTTATTCTGCAGCTCAGCCTTTGGCTTAAGCAAGTTTTTAGAAATCTCCATGCTTCATTTCTTCATGTACAAAGTGGGGATAATATTTCTTTCACTGCAAGTTTGTGATGAGGAATGGAGATAATATATGCACAACGCCCAGTAGAGTGTCTGACACATACTGGGAGCTCAGCAAGGGGTGAAGGGTAGTAGTTGTTCTATCTAAACAGTGATGCAGCTTATAAGCATTTTGTTATTTCATAGCATAGAAATCTTGTATCTATTTTTAAATTATGCTGTAAAAGTATAGTAGATTGAAGTGGAGTGATTAAGAACTCAGATACTAGTCAGATCTGACTTAGAGTCAGATGGCCTCTATTTAAATCCTGACTCTACTAATTACTAGCTATGTGACTTTGGGGAGGAGTCTTAAACTTTCTGTGTTTCCTCATTAGTAAAGTAAAAACAAATAATAAGATAATAGATGCAAAGTGAATACAGCATATATAGACCATACACACACACACACACACACATATGTATGTGTCAATAAATTTTAGCAATAAATGCTAGTTGACTGTTATTGATAATATTTCAATTACTGGCTGGGTGCAGTGGCTCATGCTTATAATTCTAGCATTTTGGGAGGCTAAGATGGTAGGACTACTTAAGACCCAGAGTTTGAGGACAGACTATGCAACATATCAGGTCATCTTAAATAATCCACTTGGAAAATAACCTTAGGATAGGACTGTGCTTTTGAACAAACTCTGCGGGAATGCAACATCACTTCAACGTAAATTGGGTTCTAAGATAACCATATTTATTTCCTTGAAACTCTTCTCTGAAGTACAACTATGCATTTATCTTTAAAAGTTGTCTTTTAAACAAAAATAAGAAACACAAACCAGAGTTCCCTTAAGCCAAGTGTAATGAGCAATTCAGGATTGTAAAGTTGCCAAGCAGACACTCCTACCTCTGACAGAGGTGACAGAGGACTCAAGGGGGTCCCATTTCTACACCCCATGAGCACAACGGGATGTTCTGTTGCCATGACTATGAAGGTCAGAACTCAGCCTGCTCCCCGTGGTACCAAAGATCATGATTCTCTCTTCGTGCATGGCTGTTCCCAATAGCCTGCACAAAGACAGTGTCTGCAGTTGCCACTTCTATCCATCTGTCTACTTTTAGCAGGTACTTTAACAAATACTTTGTTTTTCTCTCCCCTTCATTTATTTTCTCTTTTTTATTTTCTTTTCAGTGTTGGAGAGTTAGAGTTATTATTTTTTCTCTTTTTCTCACACAATTCCTTCTCTGTAGATAACAAAGTCCAAATCCCTAGCCGTTGTAATTATTAGCATATTCCTGGAGAAAATTGCAACAGTCTACATTAAAGGACTCCCTGCAGAAATTTACGCAGTAGGTATCCAATTTCTCTTTAAATAAAAGGCACTCGGAACAGTGAGGGGTTTAAAACAAGAGAAGAAACGGGGAACAAACAGAGCTTTGAGGAACAGCAGGGAGATTTGCAGTGGTCAACAGCAGATAGTCAGGTTGAATTATTTGGATAATTAGTCTTTGTTAGCAAATTGGAGAAAATTACAATGCCACTATAAGATGTTATAACATGCCCACAGCCTAGCAGTATTAAGAATCAGGTCTGACCCAATTCCAAAAGGTTTGGATCTCATTTTGAATATTCTATAGTAAAAAATAAATTCTAAGCCTGTTAGTGCTCTTCAGAATGTTTCCAAAACTTAATCACATTTGCACTTAGTAGAGGTGATCCTGATGTCACTGTGGATCCTTTAGCACAAGGTATATCTTTAAGGACCTCTCTATCAAGAAACTTTCAAGATGAAAGCAAAGAGACACAATGGCAAATGGCACAGTCAATTTCAATACTGTCTTCCTCAAGATGATGGAAAATATGAAAGCTAGGTTTACTATTTTTATGTTTCAGAAGCCCAAGTAGAGAATGTAACCAGTATCAATAAAAGGAACTTAAAATTTATCTTAAAAAGAAAAATGCAAATCTTAAAAATAGCCCCTTCCCTTGATATGCATCTGGGAAAATCCATTTCTTATTTTCTAGATTTTTGAGCACCTGTGTACAAGTCTCTTGTGAAGGACAATGAAATGAATTCCATGAATTAGTACCAAGGAAAAATTCGGATCTGATTAGAATGTTTGCTACTTCTCCAGGATAGGAAATGTAGAGTGGGCTGAGATGAAGAGGATAGCAGAAACAGAAAATTAACAAGACTGGTTCTAAGGACATGGGTAGTTTGTTTCCTGAGAAGCCAATTTATTTTTCCAAGGAGATTTAAAAGTTTGTCACATTGCCTATGCAACACCAGACTATGTTTCATGCATACATTTGTGCAATATACACACATACACAGGAATGACATTAGAAAAGAGACAAATGAACTCATTTCTATTGCCTGGAAGTTATCCTCAGAGCTATCTCAGAGCATGCTGCTTTGAAATTGTCACTACCACTTAACTATAATATGAAAAATGATTTAAAATACAAGAATTAGGTAAAAGGATTTGCAGCATCTTCTTTCAATCTTACACTGAGGCACTGTTTAACAGTATCAACCAAACATCATTTATACTAGGGGAATACTGTTGGTTTGACTCACTGTTTTCTGCTGAGTAAAAATACAATATCTGTTAATACAATATATGTTAACTTACAGATTTTGGTCCAGTAGAAATGTGAATAGTTTCCATTAGGGAGAAAGGATGACTCCAGGCAGGGTTGCCTGTGGAACCCTAGTTGGGCTTGCTTTATCCTATCTTTCTTGCTCTAATGTTGTTTCAAAATGCCCATAAAAACCCAAATTCTCAAAATGCCCTTTGAACCAGACTTACCATCTTAGTGGTTTTTCTCATGTTAAGTCAAGTTTAGCCTAAAGCTGCCTCCTTACATATTTTAAGTTAAGCCTAGGTTTTTCTGTACATTGTAAACTGTAACAAGCAGAGGTGTAAATAGGCCATCGCCTACTCTTGTGCCAATCATCGAGTTTTGGCTGATCGAATGTGGCCAGATGTTCAAACCATGTTCAAATAAGGCAAATGCCAAGCTATAACCAATCCAGCTGTACCTCACATTTGTTTTGTCACTTTCCCTTTTTTCTGTCCGTAAATCTTTTCCCCCTACATGGCTGCTAGAGTCACTGAGCCTACTCTGGCTCAGGAGACTGCCTGGTTCGCAAATCAGTTCTTTGCTCAATTCAATTCTTTTAAATTTAATTTGGCCGAAGTTTTTCTTTTAACTATATTAACTAATGAATTACATACAATCTTTGAAATATGCTCATATAATATGCGTATGAGTCATACTTTTAAGTTTTTGGGAAGTATTACACTTTGTCTTTAAAAAGCCACTGATAAGCCCCACACCACTCATAGGAAGATGAGGACAAACCAGGTGACTAAATTTACAAGTCCTGTGGTTAAAAATACCTTGCAGTGATCTTGCTGGGTGGAATTCTTTTCTCATCTCCCTTTTAAAAAATTACACTTTAATGAATCATTTTTCTGTCTTATACATAAAAGGAAATGTCATGTCCCTGACCCAGTTACTTGCCTCACCCAAAGATATCCAACACAATTGAATTAATGAACATCTGGCATCATTAAAGGGAGAGATAGAGGGCTTGATCTTGGATAAGCAATCTAAAAATGTCAAACTCCCTGAATCGTAGAACACAGCCAAATTCTAAAAATATAAAATAATAACCATAGTAATCAAAAGTCAATTGGAGAAAACAAAGTACATTGGTCGGTCATTCTAATTGGAAATGGTATTTTTTATCCCCTGCTCCCCTTCCCCCACCCACATTTCTTCTGCATACCTCAAAGGACATTAGAAGTCAAATGCACATATCAGGATATTGTCAAAGACAGCATAAGATGATGAGCTATTCTTAGAGTCCCTTTTCTGAGGGCAGATAATTTTAATGTCTTAGAACATTAAGGTAAATGTAATCGTTGTTGAGAGAAAGAATATTCAAGCATGGTTAGCATGCGACTTTTGTGGCTGCTGCCAAAATCTGACAGTATTATGAAGCACTTTCCTCTCCAACAACCTAAGCATCTAAAGTATTAATAACTAATGAAATTTTTTGCTCTGGGGGATTTACCAAAACATCTTTATTTTTGACCAAAAAAAAGTTCTATAAGATAACAGTTCACTATCAGTAGAAAGCAGAAAAAAGTAGTTGTGTAAATTTGAGCTACTTGTTGCATATGGAATGAAGAGGACCACTTTTAGTTTTAGGGAGTTCAATGGCTCTTGCTTCTGAAGCCCCATCATAATTATTTATGGAATTAAAAAATAAAAACTCTCATTATCGAGCCTCACCTTATACTTACAGCATCAGAGTTTTCATGGATAAAGTCTGGGCTTTGTTATTTTTTAAATTCCTTGGGCAATTCATACACTTGGCTAGGATTAAAGCATCTGGGAATAAAATAAGCTATTAAACGGTCATTTGAGTTTATATTTGGTGCAATTTCAAAAAAAATTTTAAATTTTATTATTATTAATAGTCCTACTGCAGAAAGAAATATTTTTTAGAAATTAAGATATAGTTTACACACTTAAAAAATAAATGTATTTCATCATTTATCAACATGCCTTTTACCATATAACCTCTCTTCTAATAGGGAAATACACAAATAACATGTCTAAAGCAGAAAAATGCCTATGTGACATATACAGAGATAAGAAATTCTCTTTAACTTTTCCAAAGATAATGGGTCAAGAACCCATAACAGGCTTAGTCTAGTTGGTAAGGCAACTGGACTGAACACCATGTAACTGACCTCTGGAGTCCTATGTAATCATTTAGGAAGAGAGCTTGAGATCTCCATTAAAGCAGTATTTTCCACAAGGGAATGTTCAATTCTGCCTCCTCAGTGTCTAGACAGTGCCTGGCACATAAAAGATGGCTAATTAATACTAGTTAAATAAACGAACAAGTGAATAAATAAGTGATGTATTCAATGAGCTATGTATCTTCTGCTAATTTGAATGCATTGTTATTCTGTTCCTTTCACTTCACTGAACTTTCTTTTCTCCAAGCTTAGGCTATGATTTCTCTAAAAATGAGATATTATATTCTCAAATTTATTTTTCAATGTGTCCCATAGCCCAAAATACGTTTACCCATTTTCACCTATGTGGATATTGCTGTTGTTACTGTTGTTCCTAAGCTTCTATTGATCCTGCAGAGGCAAGCAAATGAAATCTGGGAGGAAATTAAGAGTTGATTCTAAATAACAATAATAATAAAAAAGGTAAGTTTCTACAGTGGTGCACCTTATAAAGTCCAAGTGAGCAAGAAAAACACAGGGCTCATAATTAACGACTAGAAAAGCTCTAGTAAAATCAGCGGAGACTTTGAGATTCTAGACTTCATTAGTAGTTAAAGGAGAAAAAAAATCCCCATGGCCGGCAGGTTAGAAGTTAATTAGAAGAAGTGCTAAGGGATTTGCTGTCTGACAGAGAGGCTTATGAGGTAGTTTTAGGCTCTTTATTGCCACTATAAAAGTCTCAAATTAGTGAGATCCCAGGAAACAGAGAGCAAATTCCCGAGGTTGTTTGGAACAGGCGCAGGTCTTGTGCCTCCAACACTCAGGGGTCCCCTACACTGCCTAGCAATGGGTACTTTGGGACTTTCTGTCCATTTGTTCTCAAACTAAACTTTATCTTGAATTAAATAGATACAGTTGGCTGGAGCAACAACAACAGTTAAGAATTCAATTTAGATGCATAGGCAGATAACAGTGAACAAAGGAGAGAAGGACTGGAGGCGTGCACAAGTAAGCATTGCATTTGGTCAAGAAAAGGCCTTCAAAGGATTAAGGGACTTCTATCCTTGGGTGACGTGATGGGTCTGCAGACTGAAACCTACCATCACCAGTGGCTTCCTTCTCTAGAATCTTTCTCTTATGTTCTTCAACAGACTATGAAAATGGGTGTTTCATTTTTGACCCTTAGGTGAAAAGGTCAGGTATCATAGTGAGTTGCAAGACAGACCCCACTGTAGAACTGGAAAGTTGCAGGTAGCAGAGAATACTTCAATGATTCTGAAATCTATTACCAACATGCAGGTGTACAAAGGGTCTACACCCTACATCAAAAGAAGGAAATGGGGAAGAGAGTATTTGGAGGTAGCTGGGGGTTTATTGTTGTCTACTTACCCCACATGAGGAGGGGAAAAAAGTTCTTTCTCTCACTCAAGTTAGCACATAAGGCCTTCAACTCAGACTTCTCAGAGAACTTAGTAGTTCATGGTGCCCAGTGTCTGCCTGGAAAATCTAAAACTCAAGTCCTGGCTCCTCCCACCCCCTTATCTCCTATTTTAGCACTAGTGGAACATAGCAGCTAGTGAGTGTGAGAGAATGTGAGACAGACAGAAGATTCTGTCCTTATCTTCCTTCCCTGGCTACAGGCTTTCTGCCTCATACAGGCCTTAAAGTGAGAAGAAGGGAAAAATCCCACCTTCGAATGGATTGAATTGTTAATTATCCTATGAGAGTAGACAGCCTAATTTGTAAAACAACCAAAATCTAAGTCTTAAGACTGAGTGACTGTGATTTGAAAATATAGATGTTAGAATCTGTATTTTCTGAGCAAACCCAGAAAAATCATAAAATTACACATATTTTCATTGAGAGTTGCCCTCTTGACTAAATTTAAATGGACGCTGAAGGGCAAATTAAATTTACTTTGTAATTCCATCCTATGAGTAAGGCTTATTTGATGCATATTTCTAAACCCTTGTTATGCCTAAGATGTGAGTTGTCTGTGTTAGGGGGTTGGCAGAAAGTGGGGAAGTGAAACAAAACAGAGAAATTCAAAATAGTTTAAGGTCTAATATAGTAAAATTCATACAAGTTAGGGCTGTGCCCTAGATTTGTAGACAGTTCTGTTATTAAAGTAACCTGAAGTTCCCCAGAATTATTATTACAGTAAAAACTCAAACTTCACTGGATCTAGTTCTTACCACCCATATAATGTCATACCTCTGACTCCCACGAAGTCTCTCATATGGAGAGTTTCTGAGAACTCCTTTTTTTATGCTCTGCCCTGCTGGGTTGACTTTGGTTGCCAGGGAAGTCATTTAAGATCTGCTTCTTACAGATAACATTGCCACTGTCCAAAATGATTTGAGACCCTGTACCTTGGAACCTCTAAGTATTTCAGTGCGGCTGGAGAATAAGTGTGTTTGTAGAAGGACAGGGAGCTGAGGTGGAAAAGTAGGTAGAAACTAACATAAAAGACCTTAGGCCGGGCGCGGTGGCTCAAGCCTGTAATCCCAGCACTTTGGGAGGCCGAGACAGGCGGATCACAAGGTCAGGAGATCGAGACCATCCTGGTTAACATGGTGAAACCCCGTCTCTACTAAAAATACAAAAAGCTAGCCGGGCGAGGTGGCGGGCGCCTGTAGTCCCAGCTACTCGGGAGGCTGAGGCAGGAGAATGGCGTAAACCCGGGAGGCGGAGCTTGCAGTGAGCTGAGATCCGGCCACTGCACTCCAGCCTGGGCGACAGAGCGAGACTCCATCAAAAAAAAAAAAAAAAAAAAAGACCTTAAGACCTTAAGGTTGTTCAACTCTCGTCTTGAAAGGATGGAAATGATGTGCTTATCAAAACAGAAATGTGTACCGGAACAGAGGGAGGAAATTTCAGGTATGGCTGAGAATAGATCTTCTTGTGTTTAAGTCCTCCAAAATAAAGAATTGTTTCTCCAAAGCAAAAAGCAACAAATCTAGAAATCCCTGTAAGTCCTCCTTCTGGAGTAGAAGTGACCTTTGAGGTTGTTTAGTCTGATCCCTTCTTTTCACCCATTAGAACATTGAAATCCAATGAAATGAAATGATAATTCAATGTCCCCTACTTCATTAGTGGCAGGAGAAGAATAGAATTCTTGTCTCTTCAACAGCCAGACTGGTGGTGTCCTTTCCATAACATATTTCTTCTCAAATTTAGAAACCACCTAAAGATAATTTTTGGCCAAAACATAAGGGAAAAAAATGAAAGGCATACAAATTGGAAAAGAAGAAGTCAAATTATCTCTGTTCACTGATGAGGTGATCTTATATCTATCCAGAAAACATCAAAGACTCTACCAAAAAATGCTTAGATTTGAAAAATGAATTTAGTAAAGTTTCAGGATATGAATTCAACATACAAAAATTAGTAGTGTTTTATATACCAATAATTATCAAGCAAAGAACTAAATCAATAAAGCATTCCCACTTACAATAACAACAAAAATAAAATAAAATAAAATACCAAGGAAGAAATGTAATCAAAGAAGTGAAAAATCTCTACAAGAAAAAATACAAAACATCAATGAAAGCAATTGTAGAGGATACAAACAAATGGAAAAATATCCCGTGCTCATGAATCAGAATTAACATAGTCAAAATGACCATACTGCCCAAAGCAATCTACAGATTCAGTGCAATCTCTATCAAAATACCAATGTCATGTTTCACAGAATTAGAAGAAAAAATCCTAAAAGTCATACGAAACCATAAGAGAGAGCAAACAGTCAAAGAAATCCTATGTGAAAAAGAACAAAGCTGGAAGTATCACATTTCCTGATTTAAAATTATACTATAAAACCATAGTAACCAAAACATCATGGTACTGATACAAAAACAGACACATAGACTAATAGAACAGAATAAAGAACTCAGAAATAAAGCCATAAATCTAAAGCCAAATGATTTTTGGAAAGTCAATAAAAATACACACTGGGGAAGGACATTCTTTTCAGTAAGTGGTGCTGAAAAAATTGGGTATCTACATGCAGAAGAATGAAACTGGACACTTATCTCTCACCATGTAAAAAATAAACTCAAGATGGATTAAAGACTTGAATGTAAGACCTTAAACTATAAAAACACTAGAAGAAAACTCTTCTGGACATGGGTCTAGGCAAAGAATTCATGACTATGCATCCAACAGGGGACTGATATCCACAATTTACATGGAACTCAAACAACTCAACCATAGAAAACCCATTAAAAAGTGGCAAAAGACATGAACAGGCACTTTTCAAAAGAAGACAGACAATCACCAAAAAATACATCAAAAAAGTTCAACATCACTAATAATCAGAGAAATGCAAATTAAAACCACTGTGAGATATCATCTTATACTAGTCAGAATGGCCATTATTAAAAAGTCAAAACAAACAAACAAACAAGCAGATACTGGCAAGGATATAGAGAAAAGGGAAACATATATATGGTTGGTAATAATGTAGGTTAGTATAACTGCTATGGAAAACAGAATGGAGGTTTCTCAAATAACTAAAGACAGTACTAGCATTTTATTCAGGAATTCCACTCCTATGTATCTACCTCCCAAAAATTATATAAAAATAATGCCTGCACTTGTATGTTTTTCACAGCACTGTTCACAATAGCAAAGATACAGAATCAAGCTAAGTGGCTATCAAAGGATGATTTGATAAAGGAAATGTGGCACATTTACACAATGGAAAACTATTCAGCCATAAAATGAATGAAATCGTGTCTTTTGCAACAACATGAATGGAACTGGAGGCCATCATCCTGAGTGAAACGATGCAGAAACCGACAGTCGAATACCACATGTTCTCACTTATGAGAGCTAAAGCATGCATACACGTGGACATAAAGTATAGAATGACAAACATCAGAGACTCAAAGTGGAGAATAAGGAACACTAAATTATTTAATGGATACAATGTGCATTATTTGGGTGATGGATTCACTAGAAGTCCAGACTTCACCACTACACAATATATCCAGGTAACAAAACTGCACTTGCACCCCTTAAATTTATACGTTAAAAAATATGGCCAAAGCATTGGTTTCGTATGCAGCATACCAGAATTTTTTAAAATGCCAGGGAAAATAAACAGGCTCTTTCAAAGTTAAGAAATGCAGAACATGTACATTAGATTGAAAGGTAAATAAATTTAGATGCATAAATTTGCTTAGACAAGACAGTTATAAGTAGGGTATTTACTACAGAGACCTAGACTACCCAGGGAGTGGCTTTTTAAAAGGGAAGATTAATACAGAAACAGAAATATGACAATTATATGAAAAGTCAAAATGAACTCACTGTACTCTAAAATTTTCTTCTATAATAATGTTCTAAGAGCTATAGCTCTTTTGTGGTTGATTGGCTTATAGAGCTGTAAAATGTCTTGAAACCCCACACCCTTCTAGAAAAGCATATCAAACCATAGTAGGATTAGTAGGAACCTGTGGTAGACAGAACATATACACTCTTCCCCCTATGCGCCATGTCCACATCCTAATGCCAGGAGGGTGTGAATATGTTACCTTACATATAGAAAGGAACTTTACAGATGTAATTAAGGTTAAAGATTTGAGATGAGGAGATTATCTTGATTATCCAGGTGTGCCGCCCAATTTAATTATGAATCTTTAAAAGAGGAGAACCTTTCCCAACTGAGATCAGAGTCAGAGGAAGGAGTGACCATGAAAGTGCTTCCAGGGTGCCATGTTGCTGGCTTTGGAATGGAGAAAGGGAGCCACACGCATCTAGAAGCTGAAAAAGGCAAGGAAACTGGTTCTCCACTAAGGCTTTCTGAAAGGGATGCAGCCCTGCCGACACCTTCATTTTAGCCTACGTAGACATTGATCAAATTTCTGACCTCCAGAACTGTAAGATAATAAAATTGCATAAACTTGCATAGTTTTAATGCACTAAATTCATGGTAATGTGTTACAGTAGCAACAGAAAACCAGTATAGAAGGTAAGAGGTAGTTTGTCAACTCATTCTACAAATCAGAGAGACTTTAAACCAGAGTGGAAGCTAATTCCAATGCAAGGGGTACCTATGGGGTGTAAATTCCATACAGAGGATTTATAATCTCAAATTTAAATGGCAGGCTGGAGACAGAAGACAGAGCCTTGGGTGTTTGCTAGAATGAGGTCTAGAACTGAGACCCCTGAACAAAGCTGAAATTCTCACCCTCAGAGAAAAGGTAAGCTTGAAAAACTTATTTTACCAGTAAAAGAAAAGGAAGTAATCAATTGAATATCTGCCTTAACCTTGACTCATGTGGAAAATAACTATAAACACAGACACCATCTTAACCATAAGCAAATATTAGTTTCAGAGATGCCTGAGAATAGAAAACAAATTGCAATGACTTGTAGAGTGAGTGAAGAACATGCAAGCCAGTTAGCACCTTCTATACAGCAATCCTACTCACCTCCTATCCTTCCATTTCCTTTTTTTTTTTTTCATTTGAGACAGGTCTTGCTCTGTTACCCATGCTGGAGTGCAGTGATACAACCACAGCTCACTGCAGCCTTGACTTCCTGAGCTCAAGAGATCCTCCAGCATCAGCCTCCTGAGTAGCTGGGACTACAAGTGTGTGCCACCACACTTGACTAATTGTTTTTATTTTTTGTAGAGATGGGGCCTCACTATGTTGCCCACACTGGTCTCAAAATACTAGGCTCAAGTGATTCTCCTGACATGGCCTCCCAAAGTGCTGGGATTACAGATGTGAGGCACTGTGCCTGGCCTCCATTTCCTCTTTGCTCTCCAACACATATGGACTCCCACTGTCATCCAAGGTGTTTCACTTAAAACTTACTGGGTGATAGATCGGAATATTCTCTAAGCTCTGAAATCTCTTTTCCTGTAATTTCTACCTATCGGAGGGCCTTAATTTTACTTTATGGAACCAAGGTCAAAGAGTACAACTCCTCCTCCACAATCAACTCTAGATATTTGGAGGCCATAATTACCTCATCTTTAATATCTGATTTCTTGGCTATATCCTCCTGCTTATGGAAAAAGGAAATGCAAATAGGCCTTGGCTGGAAACTTATAAATGGCCTTTACAAAGCAAACAACAGGGAGAAAGGGAGTTTATATATTAATCTTATATAATAACCCTTACATCCTTATTTCTTTGACCAAATAATGGAAAATGTCACTTTTTATGCAACAATGGGCCGTATTTCTGAGAGATTTAAAAATCTTGGAAAGTAAAATCTGGATGCTGCTTTTCTCTCTCTCTCCAGGACATCCAGCAGGAGCTAGTTCATCTGGAAGAATCAAGCGATTTAGGAAAACAAGCAGACTTACTGCAATTCAGGAACTGGGGGCATTTTTCATTTTTGTTTTCTCTGTTATTTATTTTCTTCACCTCAGGTTTCTGAAAACCAGAAACAGATGGACTAATCCAACCTCCTCAGAACAGACGGCTTATCAAACTCCCCGCCTTGAGGACCCGGGGCCCCCTGCAGAGTACAGGGTCCACAAAATAATTCACTCCAACTCCTCCACATCAGGAAGAACACTCACAGAACTTTCAACAATTAGCCTTTCCTTGGTCCCATTATCAACAACTATGGGAAAGATATGTCCTTATCTGACCCTGGAGGACGCAAGCCACCCAACTGCCAGACACCAGATATTGTTGTAGGCAGCAACACCCACAAACATATGCAAAGATGAACAGAGGATGTGGAAATGGTGGCCTTGATCAATGCATGCTTTGGCATCTGGAGTTTGGTGAAAAATGAGAAACAAAGACACACGTTGGATGGAACTACAGCACAGAGTAGAATAAAATTGCCACCTCCTGCTTTACATCAATGATCCCGGTCGGTCCCTGTTCTTTCCCTCGTTTACCATCAAAACACAACTCCAGCAAAGCTGTTTTTACACAAAGGAATAATGCCCAATAAATAAAATCCTATTACTTTTCCTTACTTGATGGCATCTTGTTTTTTTCTGTTTGTTTGTTTCTTGAGACAGGGTCTTGTTCTGTCCCTCAGGCTGGAGTGCAGTGGCACAATCATAGCTCACTGTCACCTTAAACTCCTGGACTCAAGTAAACCTCCTGTCTCAGCCTCCCAAGTAGCTAGGACTATAGGACTAAAAATTAGCCAGCTACATGCCACCATGCTTAGTGAATTTTTAATTTTTTTGTAGAGACGGGAGTCTCACTATGTTGTTTCAGGCTGGTCTGGAATTCCTGGTCTCAAGCTATTCTCCCACCATGCCAGGCCCCATGATAGCATTTTAACAGAATACTTTGATGAAGCATAGAAATCAGTTTGCTGATGGGTGTTGGGGTGTGTGTACCCAAGGAGTTTAAAGATTCTACTATCACACCACATAGGTAGCAATCTTTTTTTTTTTTTTTGAATTTAACAGAGCAGATGTCACTGTCTACTCATCTTTGTAACATAAAGTGAAACATGGAGAAGTCAATGGCATATCTAAAAAATGGACAGAAATAAAGCAAGAATATATAATTGTTTAGACTCTGGGTTCCCAGGTCAAAATTTGGACAAATGTTTTCTCGCCTTACCAGGGGATTTATGTTCCATTGTGAGTAACAAAATTAAAACACACACATACACACACAAGTGATATAAACAAACTGGGGTTTTACTTTTTCCACAAAACCAGTTAGGTGTTTGTTAGCAAGCACCAGATCAGCAAATCGTAACCCTTATGTCTGAAGTCTCTGAGGTTCTGCGGACGTCTCAGGTTCTGGGAGAGGAGGATGTTGTCGTAGTAACTTGAAAGTGATTTATCGGCCGGGCGCGGTGGCTCACGCCTGTAATCCCAGCACTTTGGGAGGCCGAGACGGGCGGATCACGAGGTCAGGAGATCGAGACCATCCTGGCTCACACTGTGAAACCCCGTCTCTACTAAAAATACAAAAAATTAGTCGGGCACGGTGGCGGGCGCCTGTAGTCCCAGCTACACGGGAGGCTGAGGCAGGAGAATGGCATAAACTCGGGAGGCGGAGCTTGCAGTGAGTGGAGATCGCGCCACTGCACTCCAGCCTGGGCGACAGAGCGAGACTCCGTCTCAAAAAAAAAAAAAAAAAAAGTGATTTATCACAATGCATTCCTAAGAAAAAACGGGTAGGTGAATGGGAAAGGGAGGCCCAGAAGAGGAAGAGGCAAAGCAAATGAGACGCATCAGATGAAGTCCCACATAGCATAACTCCATCCTGCAAATGAGCTCTGGAGATAAGAAAGTCACACCTCAGACCTTTCCCTTGTGGGCCTTATGGCTGAAAATGGCTACTCCAGACCTGTGTCCATATTCCAGGCATGAGGAAAAGAAGGATCAAGATCAAAGGGACACCACCAGCTGAGCCCACCCCTTCCAAGCTTTCTTGGGAGTTACTTCTAATGATTTTCACTTACATCCCTTGAGCCAGAACTGTGTCCCTTGGCCATGTGTAGTTTCTACAAAGGCTGAGAAATTAATATTTTAAAACTAGGCTCATTACTGGCTCCCCTTAGTTGTAGGTGTGGTATTAATGATGAAGGGGAGACAGATATTAGCAGCTAGCAGTCCCTGTCTTACTGGCATTAAGAACAGATGATGCATTCTAATTAGGAAATTACAGTAAAACCTTAATTAATGGGATTATCTTAATGGGAGCTATTTGTGAACAATATTAGGAGCTGGTAGGGGGTTTTGATAATATAATAAATTATTTTCAAGGATGAGATTAAACAAGCAAACTTTATAACTTTCAGATTAAACCTTAGGGTCAATACTGCTTCAACCCAATCTCACACCAGCTAAATTACAACACTGCCCTGAGAATCCATGTTTAGACTGATCCTTACTTTACCATCTTCCTTCAAGTACTGAAAATATTAAACGCTTCTCAAGATTCTGTACTATTTAATGTGTGTTTATGTCATAGTTTCAATATGCCATTAAACAATTTATACAGTAAGGTATTTAATGTTTTTGATATAATGTCATGAAAAGGACTTTTTTCTTAACCATGAAGCAACTCACATATCTACAAGTCACGGTCATAATGGAATATGTTGTCTGAGTTTCCTTCTTACACTCAGGATAAGTGGAGTTGATTCCACATTTGCCCCAGTCTTCTATTAGAGGGGAGATTTGGCAAAAGAAAGAATTTAAAAGGAGCTGGCACCATTGGTGAAATAGAACCATTCACAGTGAAAGTGGTGATTCGTATAATATGAGCCAAGCTTTGGTGAGAGTTATATAATTCTTAATTCTATAATGCCATGTTTTTTATTTCTTTTTTCTTTCCAGGACCAAGATAAAACATGTGTTTTAAACAAGGACTATTTTCTCATATAAAACTAGACTGTGCTTCTTCCATTAAAACAAAATTAAAAAGTAGAAGAAAAGGTTTGCTGAGCTGAGATGTAATTTTCAGGGAGCTGTTGGGGTAACTTAGTCATCTACCGAAACTCCAGCGGGTGAAAAAACTGGATTGGACTTGCAAGAACCTACCTCCCTATACCTAGGTCCAAATTTCATTCTTCATTATCTGAAATTGGCAAAACCTGGGCCCAAACTTCGGCAACCCCTTCTTCAGTAGACAACTGAAGCCTGAAGTGTCTGACTTCGTGGTTATTGGAGAGGTCAGAAAAACTGAACCTCTTCTTCCTATAGTGAGAAACGGACCTTGAACCATAGAACCTGATGGATTAAACTTTGGAAGGAGGCGCTGTGAATACCAAGTTGAAGCTGGGAGAGGAGGATGTAGTCATAGTAACTTGAAAGTGATTTATCACGAGGTATTCTTAAGAAAAAATGGGTGAGTGGGGGAAGGAAGGCCCCAGAACAGGAAGAAGCAAAGCAAGTGAGAGGCATCAGATGAAGTCCCACACAGCATAACTTGATCCTGCAAATGAGCTCTGGAGATAAGAAAGTCACACCTCAGAATTATCCTGATCAGGCATGGAGGACTTGGAGTCTCTGGTGGACTGCCCTGTGGAGAACATAAATTCCTAAACACTTTAGCTCCCTAGATGTGCAAATAAAGTGGGTTTTGATAGTCAAGGGCAGCTCTCCAACAAAAAATTGCAGGTCCTTGCTGTCTTCTGGGAATAAAAACACATTGACAATCCAGTCGGGCATGGTGGCTCACGCCTATAATCCTACTATTTTGGGAAGCTGAGGCAGGCGGATTGCCTGAGCTCAGGAGTTCCAGACAACCCTGGACAGCACAATGAAACCACACCTCTACTTAAAAAAAAAAAAAAAAAAGTGCTGGACATGGTGCCACACACCTGTAGTCCGAGCTACTCAGGAGGCTGAGGCAGGAGAATCGCTTGAACTTGGGACACAGAGGCTACAGTGAGCCGAGATCGCGCCACTGCCCTCTAGCCTGGGTGACAGAGGGAGACTGTCTAAAATAAGCAATGAAAACAACCCCCCCCCGCCCCCCGCCAGACACACACACACACACATTGACAATCCACTTGGATAAAAGTGGAAAAGGGATCTGAGGAGGTCAGAGTGTAATTGTACTGACGGCTTCTGTTGCAGAGGTCCACATGGGACAATCTTTTCCTCAAAGTCTGAGCAGGTAAAAGCCTCCTTCCCTTTTTGTTTATTGGGTAAAGTGTTAAAGAGCATTTTTCACCCAGCTGCTTTCTACATGGTGCAGCTCTGTGAAAAATGATTCATCTCCTAAGTTAAAGAACGAGGTATATTTTAATTTCTTCAGAAAATCTTGGTGGGGATAGGAAAGATATTAAAGAGGTCAGGACTGGCTTGAAGGACCTGAAGAGCTCCGCCCAGGAAAATGGCCATGGATTCCTAAGCAGAGTCATCATTGTTTCTGTAACTACAGAGTGACAGCTGTTAAGAGGAAGCTCTGGCATCCCAGGCAGCAGGTCTCAGTTTTGTGAATTCTGTGCCCACTCTGTCAGTTAGCAAGGGACATAATCTACCAGGACAAAAAAAGTTGACACATCTGGTTGTCATTGAATGCATTGCTGACACAAGATTGATGTTTATTTCAGGCAAGTTTTTTTTTTTTTTTTGACTTCTTCCATACTCTTCACTCCTTCAGTGTATCTTCTGATCACCCAAAACATAGGTGGTGACACCTTCCCAAGCAGCCATTTCTTTAATCAGATTAGAGGGACTGAAGCAAGGGTCCATTAAGAGTAGCACTAAAATTGAGTTGGGGAATCTATTGTTGAAACGGTTCCGTAAATGTATCCATATTACTCTTGAAAGCAGCCTGTCGGCCTGTGCCACCTGCACCCAAAGGTTGGAAGTTCGGCAGCTCAGCAGGCACCGAACAGATGGAGAAACACAGTTAGAGCTGCCACATCTGTATTGCTAGCTCATCCTAGGGATCATGTGCCCATGGCCCTGTCCTGAAGCCACATGAGTCGCTGATCTACTCTGAGTATCAAGAGTATCTTTAATACATGGTTTTGCAGAATTTATCATTTTTTTAAAATTTTTCTTCCATGAGATTCAATTTGTGACCTTGTTAGGATCCAGAAAACAATATCCCAAAATGAAGACCTCAGAAGCAGCCTCAGAAGTAAAATTTTCTCTCTGACTTTCCCCTGCTCTCTTGTCTCTCAGTTCCATTCTCCCCCAAGACTAGCAATAGGACCTGGAATCCCTCTTCCCCAAAGTTGGTTATAGAAACCAGGACTTCTTTTCTCCAAAGCCAGTCATAAAACCTAAAACTGACTCTAACTTTCCTCACACATTTCTGTGTAAAAACTGACCATGAAGAAATTATGTGACCTCCCTGAATGGACTATAGGTCATAGGACCCCCATTCCAAGAGAGTCCTGTCCCACGCCCAGGAGGAAGGAGCGCTGCTCAGAGAGACCAAGAAGAATCTAGACAGACAGAACTTGCTGTTTGTCCCCACTCCATCTAGCATTAGCTCATACCCTTTTTGTCCAATCATATTTCTACATGGCTGTCCATATTTTGTTCACCTTAAGCATAAAAATGGAGTTTCCCCTGAATCTTTGGGTCTTCATTCTGAAGGTTTCCTTGTATACATGTTAAATACATTTATATGCCTTTTTTCCAACTAATCTGTCTTTTGCAAACTGATTTTTCAGCAAATCTTCAGAGAGACAATGAGACCTTTCCTCTTGGCTCCTACAACCTGAAATTTGTAGCAGAGCCCTTTAGGCAACTATGGTAGAAAAACCAGGAACCACCTGTTGATACTAAGACCAAAGAGTTGTGATTAACTTATCACAGTAACCAGCAATATTAAAATGAGGGAGAGCAGAACCACCTATTGGAATATAACACATAACTACTTTATGCTTTACACAGTGATTATCCTGGTGGGAAGAACGTATCATGAAAAACAATGATCCAGCCCCTCCAACCCATCCAGAAAAGTATGTGTTAAAATAGTTACCCATTGATAAGGGCATTTCAAACCTATGAATAAAACTTCTTAGAATTCAATCTGTTGAAATTCTTGTGCCCATCTTTGCCCATGAAGCCAAGTAGGTTTTTATCCATCATGTAAGGTAAACAGTGGTTGAAACTTATTCATATTAACATTTTACCTGTACATAATTCATCTAGGTAAGATTGAGCTGCTCTTTCTGATTAGATAGCTCTTTCCATATTTTGATCTTGATAAATAGGACAGCTTTTAATATAGTGTTGAGTTAATTAAAAATAGAGTGAAGACAAACAGGCAGAGCACAGAGGACTTTGAGAGCAGGGAAACTACTTTATAAGATGCCATAATGGCGATGCATATCATTATACGCTTATCCAAACCACAGAACGTGCAACACCAAGGGTGAACCCTAATGCCAACGACGGACTTTGAATGATAATTATATATCAAAGTACATTCATAATTGTAAAACTGCACCATTGTTGTGAGGGATGTTGATAATGGGGGAGGCTGTGCAAGTGTTCGGGCAGGGGATATATGGGAAATCTGTGTACTTTTCACTCAATTTTTCTGTGAACTTAAAACTACTCAAAAAATAAAGTTTAATTAAAAATTTATAAATATATAGTGAATACACAGGATCCTAGTTATTTTTAGCATCTGTTTGTTTTATGGGTTGAGAGAGTATATCCTGGGGTCACCCAGAGGCCCTTGAGGAAGTGATCCTTCAGTTGTAGAAGGTAGCTTAATCTTTTTGTTATCGTAAATTTGGGACCTAAATTTGGAAAAAGAAGTATAAAAATGATAGGCCTTTATTAAGAAATTGAATATATATGTAATTGAATATATATATGTAAATGAGTTGTCAGAAGACAACCACCGTTATGTTGAGAAATGGTCATAAGTTATAGATACCTGAAGATAAGAAATGATTATTGTTTTGATTAATTTATTTAATCAGAAAGGAAAGATTTTCATATAAACCTAGGATAAGTTACTCTATTAATTATAAGAAACTTCAGTTGTTTTGGAAATGAGGAACTTTTATTTTTAAAAATGATCATTTTGGTAATGAGTTTAGCAGTTTTCCATAAATTTAATCATATACTTAGGATGTAGTATCCCATTCCTAGAAAAATAAAAAATACATGCCCACCAAAAGACTTGCATGTAAATATCCATAGCAGCTTCAATCAAAATAGCCCCAAAATGTAATGCAAATGAATCTCAAAACCATTATGCCATCCATGCAAGAGAAGCCAGGCACAAAAGGCTACATATGATACAAACCCAAGTATATAAAATTTTTAAAAAGACTAATCAAACCTACAGTGGCAACAACTGATCAGTGGTTATCTAGTACCAGGGTGGTAAGGAGAATTACTGCAAAGGGGCATAAGGAACCATCTGGAAATCATCAACATTTTCATCTTGATTGTGGTAATGATTACACAGTTGTATATATTTGTCAAAATTTATCAAACTATACATTTCAAAATGTTCCATATTTTGTGTATGTAAATTATACCTTAGTAAAAAATTCTGAGTTTGATAAAGATCATCAAAAAGACACACAGGCCAGGCGTGGTGTCTTATGCTTATAATCTCAGCATTTTGGTAGGCCAAGAGAAGAGGGTTGCTTGAGGCCAAGAGTTCAAGACTAGGTTTAGCAATATCATGAGACATCATCTCTACAAAAAAATTAAAAATTAACTGGGTATGGTGGTGAACCTGTAACCCCAGCTACTCAGGAGGCTGAGGTGGGAAGATCACTTGAGCCCAGAGTTTTAGACTGCAGTGAGCTATGATCAAGCCACTGCACCTTAGCCTGGGCAACACACGGAAATCCTGTCTCTAAAAATAAAAATAAAATAAATTTAAAAAGACACACAAGTATTAGAAGGCTTTTGAATGTGAGTATATCAGGGGAAGAGTAGATTCCATGATATGTAATTGATGATTTTTACTAGCTATGTTAATATCTGACCGAATACTACAAGATGAATTTTCAATTGGTTACAAGCTTTCTTTGTTTAATAATTTCAATATTCCTTTACACAAATATATATTTATATGAAAAATTTAAGACCTTTAATTTTAGCTTCAATATATATTAACCTAATCAGAGAATGGCTTTACCACATTGAATGTACCATCTTAATTGGTGCTTTATAAAGCACAAAATTGTTGTATATAGACAAGAACATTTCATCAGAGAGGTGACATTTAAATTTTTACTCAGACAGTGCAAGTGGAAAAAAAAAATCCCAGATGATTTGCAGAATTGTCTAAAGTCCACAAAAACCAATCTTTAAGAAGACAGTAATTATAATTCAAGTAGTTACATATGTGTACATTCTCATAACCTTGAATACTGTATGGAAATAATGATAATTTATCTGACTTCAAAACAGACTTGGAAATTTAGGAAGTGAAAGATAAAGTTACTTTCTATAAAAAATACTCAATCTTATATAAAGTGCTACATTTATATTTTATTCCTCACTGTGATAAAATTAGAAGACACCTTGCTAAATTTTAAGACAAAGTTATCAAACCCACCTAATATATCAAGGGATTTACCTCAATTCAGAGGTGTATTACGTATACTAGGACTTTATAGTTATTCTGCATTTATTTGTTTTATGTGTATTAGAAGCTTTCATTAGTGCATTTTTATGGCCAGTTGTTGCTGGTTGATACCATTTGCATTTCTTTGTTTCTTATCTAGTAATTTTTCATTGTCAACACAGCTTGACTTTTCCTGAGCTGGTAGGGAGATTTTTTTTAAAAGGCTAGTGTACTTAAAGCATTAACAATTCAATTTCTTCCTTCTCTTCTTTAAATTTAAGATGCTGTATTCTAATTTGTTAATATCCTTCAGAGTTAGACAAAGGTATACTAGAGCTATGCTCAGAAAATATTTTAAATTATAGCATCAGACTAATCTTATCAAAATCTTGGACAAGTGGGAAATATTTGGGGTTTGAACCTCACATAGGGATCTTTGTCTGGGTGCCACGCTACTAAGGTAGAGATTTCTAGTTTATTCTCAGAGGGGGTAACTCTTAATATCTTTCATGAGAAAATCAAGAAAAGACCAGGTTATATAGATGTCATTTAATTTTTTAGGAAGGTGCTCATTGATAAGAGGTCTTCAGACTCCAGATAAACCCTGTGAATTCCATCTGCATTCACACTCCATCATCCTTCAGGTTTATCCACAACCTGATAGACAAGACAAGCCAGGCCCTGTGCTCTGCAAACCATGTCAAACCATTTCAGTTTGTAAAAAATATTTGCCTACGCTTTCTCCCCTTTAATGGAAGATGTGTGTGTTTGTCTTGGGGTGTGGAAACATGACAGATTCTTATGATCAGCAAATGTCTAAACATGTCCCTTAAAAAAATCTAGTTACAAATGGAGAGGGGTTTTAATTAGAAACAGATCATTCATTGTAATTCTTTTCCCTCTGTAAAGAGTGAAGAGGCTTTTCTTACAGACACACACAGGACAGCATCAGAAAAATCCGCTTTTACAAAAGCCAGTATACAAGGGAATGGTATGCAAGTGCTGGGGATTTGTTGAAAACTCAGCTCACAATAAGCAGATTAATTGGAGAAAAGGCATACAAATGTATTTAATGAGAATATCCGGGAGCCTTCAGAATGAAGACTCAAAGATGCAAGGGAAATTGTTCGTTTATGGGCTTAGGTTTAACAACATTTGGACAGCCATGTAGAAATATGATTGGGAAAAAAGGGTATAATCTAATGCTGATAGTCTGCGGGGGGAAACACAGCAAGGCCTGTCTGTCAAGATTCTTCTTGGCCTCTCTGAACAGCACTCCTTCTTTCTGGATGTTGGGCAGGACCCTCTCTGGAATGGGTTTTTTTCACAACTTTTATTTTAAGTTCAGGGGTACATGTGCAGGATACGCAGGTTTGTTACATAGGTAAACTTGTGCCTTGGTGATTTACTACACAGATCGTCCCATCACCCAGGTATTAAGTCCAGCATTCATTAGCTATTCTTCCTGATGATCTCCCTCTTCCTACCCCACCATAGGTGCCCAGTGTGTTTTGGTACCCCCTCCCCACACGTGTCCATGTGATCACATCAGCCAGCTTCCACTTATAAGTGAAAACATACTTACAGTGTTTGGTTTCCTGTTGCTGTGTTAGCCTGTCAGGAATAATGGCTTCCAACTCCATCTATATTCCTACAAAGGATATGATCTGATTCCTTTTTATGACTGCATAGTATTCCATGGTGTATATGTACCACATTTTCCTTATTCAGTCTATCATTGATGGGCATTTAGGTTGATTATATGACTTCTGTTATTGTAAATAATGCTGCAATGAACATATGTGTGCATGTATCTTTGTAACAACCATTTATGTACAATGGGATTCTTATGCCTACTGTCAAACAAGGTAGGTCAGATAATTTCTTTATAGCCAATTTTTACACAGAAAGGTGAGGGAAAAGGTGAAGGAAAAGAAATGATTTTAGGTTTTATGACTGGCTTTGGAATAAAGGAGTTCTGGTTTCTATGACTCACTCACCTTGGGGAAGAGGGATTCCAGGTTCTATGGGTAGCCTTGGGGGAAAATAGGACTTGAGAGACAAGAGTGTATAACAAAATGAGAGAAAAACTTTTGCCTCTGAGGCCTTCACTTTGAGGTATTCTTTTCTGCATCCTAACACAAGCAACCCCCCACAGACGAGATAATTTGAGACAAGCCATTTGAAGGTGCTTTCTGTATTCCCTCATTCTCCCTTCCCACCAAGAAAAAGATCAATGATGTATGATGTGACTTGGAGAGATTTTCTCCACCAAATGTTTAGACTGGGTTGTGGTCTCATAAAATAACTGCTCCCTTGAAACAGTTGTAAAAGCAGAGGAAGGCCAGAGTTGATGGAAATTTTGTAAAATCCTGCAGACATACAACATGGAATCAACCTCTTAGCACTTAACACTGGTGGAGAGAAAACAGATGGCCACTAATTAATGACAGAACTAATTCAGATCAGTCACGAACCAGAGATAAACCGGTCAACCACACAGTTGTGAACCAGAAATAATCCAGGAATGAACTCAGCGAGATTCTGACATTACTGTCCGTGACAGCTCATTCAGACAACCAATTAGAGTGGTCCCACGAAGATACCAGCACCACACCTGGGTGACTTGGACAGCTGAATACTCATGGACAGAAAACTGTTAACACAAATCAAAATCCAAACCAAAACCTTATGACAATTTTGGTCACAGAGTAAGGTCCTCCCCTACTCCCACCCTATAATAAAAACATGCATGGCACTGCTTTAGTTTTTCGCAGCAATGATACTCCAAGAATGAAGGTAGAAAGCTGCATCTATAGTTGAAATTATCTTAATAAATAAAAAATAGGGTCTTTCTGCTGTTCATGGTGCATTCAGGAAACAGGGCTTTAGGAGGTGCTTTTATTCTGGCTTCTGGTACAACCAACCGGGATGCCTTGCTTATTTGTAACTACTATTCTCCTGCAGGCTCCTATGATTATCAACCCTTCTCAGAATGCAAGATGTTCAGAAACAGAAATCTCTTCCAGCCAAGCTGTGGAACAGGCTCTTTGTAAACAGGCTCTTTGTCAACAGGGTGAAGCTGCTAAGGACAACATGTCAGTTTCACTCTTTCTTGATGGCTTTATTTTAGTATTTTAGTTACACTGCTATCAGTACATGTGACATGTATTTAATAAAATGCTCCTAAAACGTATTTAATAAAATGCTCCTAAAACTAGTAATAAAACGGTTATGTCTATAAATTTTCCCACAAATCAAGAAAAGTGTTCACTTTTTTTTTTTTCAAAAAGAAAAAAGCACATCTCTCTTTCTCCTTCTGTCTTCTCTATTTGCATTTCACCTTTCAAGGTGCTCTTGGAAGGAAGGGCCAGCCAAGGAGAGGGACAGGTGTTCTCCTACAACTAGTGATGATTATCCTGAGTCATATGGGACATTTATTTCACGTTTTCTTTGGGTGTAAAACTGCCTGCTTCCTGCTGATCCTGTGCTGAAAGGGTTAATCTGCAGCGAAGGCAAAGTTAACAAGGGACATGCCATAAATGGCTCCAGCTGTGTATAATTAACTGTAATACTGCAGAGTAAATGACTTTTATTGGCAACCATGTCATAACTTCATTAAAAGTCATATTTACAGCCCTCTCATATGAAATGAGTCCTCCTGTATTCTGGAATTTAATGAGCATTCATTTTCACCTTGTTCAATTATCTTCAAATCTCCCCGCTCCCCGGAAACCCTCTTCCTCTCCCTAGTGTGGGAAGCATGAAGCCAAAATACAATAGGAATGCAATTAGCACCTGGCAGAGGGCTCCTCTTCTAGGGAGCATTTCCCAAACCACAATAAAACTGTTTCTCCTTGTTTTCAATTATAAATAGGTAACTTCCTTACACAAAAACATTAAGTAACAATCATAAAAACGTCACATTGATTTGACGGAAAGCTTTAGAAGGTTAGGCTTCTGAAAAGAGGTCATGTCTAAACTAATCACGAACTAAGTCCAAATCTGTAAAGTGTAAATGCACTGTGAATAATGACCTCAGAGAAGAGGACAGAAAATGAAGCGAACAACAGATTTTTAATCAAATCTTTTCCATTGCAGCCCCTGTAATCTGAGAGTACATATCTTACATTTTTTTCTCCTCGAGTGGTGTATCTAATTAAATGTCTCTCTCTCCAGTTCTACTTCCTTCCACTCCCCTCTTTTCATCTCTTCGCTCACGTTTTAAGGGAAATATCCTGTCTGACCCATGAAGTGATCTAGGAACTCAGTCTCATGATCTCCAACTCCGCTTCCATTCAATCTCAGATGCCTTCTTAGGGTTTTTGGACATACAGGGAAATTTTGAGTGTGGAAGTACAGGATCAAGAGTTGCTTGTCTTTACTTTTTTCGTTGTTTTTGAAGGAGGGTCTCACTCTGTCATGCAGGCTGTAGCGCATTTGCACGATCATGGCTCACTGCAGCCTCAGACTCCTAAGTTCAAGTGATCCTCCTGCCTTGGCCTCCCAAAGTGCTGGAATTACAGGCATGAGACACTGTGTTGGCTAAGAGTAGTTTTTTCTTTGTGAAAGTTCCCGTTGATGTACTCTGGTTCAAAGCGAAACTATACGGTCTATATGCATATTAGGAAGAGCATGCTCAGGGGACCCAGGCAGGATTGTATTTTCATCCCCACCACCCACTAGCTGCAGAACTTTGGAACATTTAGCTTAACCTTCCTGAAGATCATTTTCATATAAATAGGATTAATCACCATTTTTATGGGGTTATTAGTCTTAAATTAAATAATGTGTCTGCCATTGTGTTCCAAAGAGAAGACATTGAATCAGTGCTTTTTCCACCATCAAAATAGAATGTTTGACATTAATGTGTTGGGCTCCAGATGAACTGAGAACTACTCTTGACAAAGGAAGCATGGTGATTGACAAGCCAGAATCTGTAAAACAGATCTGTCCACCATAAAAGGATGCCATGAAAGGTAATGATGCCTAACTCAGTCTGGAACGCAGTGAGAAAAATGATAGTCATGGCCAGCCTTGGACATGAGGCCATCTCACCTCCCAGACACCCAGTAGTCCAAGGGTCTGAGCAGGGAGTATGGGGAGGGGATCAGTGCTGGAAAACCATTTAAGCAGAGCCAGCACTTACATTTGAGAATGTAAAATGCCCTTGGAAGCTGGCATCATTTTAAACATAATGCCACACGCCAGGGAATACTTTCTGCTGCCAAGCTTGCCGTCTTCAGCATATTCTTCCACAGGCTGTTCTCAGCCCTGCTGCTTTATCTGATTTTAGGCTGACCCTTTATAATGAGTACTTTGGGCTGGAGGTATTGTTTAGGAACACTGTTTCCATCATTCATTTGGGGTTTTAATGAAACTTAGAAATGCCATGAGTAGGAGCAGCCTCTAATGGAATTTTCTTTTCTTTCTGTTTTTCTTAAATGGAAGATCAAGTTTGCTTATAGAGGTTTAACTGGGTTGCAACCAGCATTTAAACATTAAGAACAAAGAATAAAGTAACGCGGGTAGAATGGAAAATAAATAAAGTACAATCATATGGAAAAGCATAGACTCATAAAATGTTAAATGCACTCTGTGTGTGTGTGTGTGTGTGTGTGTGTGTATAACACTGCAAAATATGGCCCCAGAATTTGAAGATCACCAATATAATGGTTAGCACTCAATTATCACTAGTCGTGGGGTAAGTTGCCCTGCACTGCTGTTATTGTCTTATTGCAGTTTGCTCCTCAAAGTACTATTTATCTTCTACTTCCTCAATTGGGACAAGGGAGTCTATTTTAAATTAAGCAAGAAGATAGTTGTCTCCTTGTGGATCATTTGAGCTGCTACAGCTAATCAGTCCCAACCCCTTTCAGCATAAAGAAGCAATCATTTGACTGATCAAATTTAATAAAAATCTCAAATACAAAAATTTGCATTTAGATGCAATGTGCTACATACAGTGTGTTCCTAACAAGATAATTAATCAGGAGCATGCAGGGTGGTATTTGATCGCTCTTTCACCAAGTGTTCCAGGACAGCATATTTCAAATGTTTTGAAATGGGGGGCCTCAGGAGAGTTCCACGGTCAATGTCACAGATATATTCTGACTCAATCTTCAGTGTAAGTAAGGGGACTAGAGAGAAGCAATGCTGAGGATAAGGGAAGATTTTAGGGGGAGATGCCTCCTGGAAGGGGTTATTGCATTGTTGACTCCTGGCCCAGACTTATACCTCGTTAAAATAATATTTTTTCTAGTATCTTTCATCTAGCATCTTTCTTGCTCTGTGGTTTCCACTGCCCCTTTTCCCAGAGGCTGAATTGTAGGAGTGAGGCAATTATATATAATGTGTGAATTCTGTTTAAAAGTAGACTCCAAGAAGAGCAAAGGGAACAAACAAGAGAGCTATGGATGATGGCAGATCCCTATCGGACACTAGATTTTAAGATCCCCTGTCTGGCACACTGTTGAAGCAGGCAAATAGACCTTACATAGAAACTGTAAGATGCCCTTGCACATGTCCAAACAGATGGCTGGCCAGCAGAGGCATCTGCTCTGACTTCAGGCAGGGAAGGGGAGGCCAGGGAGAATGTCCTCTGGAATCCTGGACAGTTTTTGAAGACCTTCGTGACTTTCCACTGCGGAGAGGTCACCTCCCTCACTTGTCTCCTCTTTCCTTCTTGACTTCTTGATTTTAAAGAATCAATTTGTTAGAAAAGAAAGGGAGGCAAACATATACACAGGTTTTTTTTTTTCCCAGAATTTTTTTTAAGGAAAGATAAAGGGAAATGGGTTAAAAAAAAAAAAAAAAAAAAAAAAAAAAAAAAAAAAAGAAAAAGGCAAGATAGAGAAATCAAAAGGGGAGGAGGAAGGGAACAAAAAGGAGAAAAAGACAAAGTTCAAAAATTAAAACCCAGTTTTACATTGTGTCTCACTACTTTCTTCTTCATGCTCTCCCTCTCTCTCTCTCTCTATATAATTACAGCTATACAGATAGGTATAGATATAGACATATATTTGCAACTTATTGAAAATGTAGGAGAATGGCCAATTATTTGGATGTGAGAAGTACTGTAATTAAACAATGAATGCTCACTGCTACAGCCTTTTCTCTTTTCTTCGAAGAATATAAAGAAATAATAAAATGAGAAGATCCTGCCCTGTTCCACCTGTGGGTTCCACATATTAGGGTATTTAGGGCCAATTTCCTCCCCTGGATTTCCTCCATCAAGACAATCTATGGTCAGGCTTGTTCTTTGATGACATTTCCAGAGGCTCTAACTAAAGTTGACAGATGTCTGTTTTCATAACCAAGACAATTGCCTCCAACATGTTCATTACATTTTAACAAATTATTGGAAGTGCACTGTCCCTGTTGATCGAGAGAAGGTGAGTCAGTCCCCCAAAGGAAGTATTTGCTTCAATATGTCCAATGCTTTGTATAGTTGCTGCAAAGTCTGTGGACAAAATGCCTGTTAGAATCCCAACCCTGCTGAGTAAGCTGTGCAATTTTGTGCAAGTTATTTCCCATTTGCTTCATTTTCTGGCCAAAAGAGAAGAGATAATCATTATACCTATCTCATAGGGCTGTTGTGAGGATTAAATGAGTTAATTCACGTAGCACAGCTAGAAGGGTACAGATTTTTAATAGTTAGCTTTTATATGATGAGGCGGAGGAAGAAGAGACAAAGCTTTACCCCAAAAAGACAGAGACAGTATAAAACAATATAAAACATGGAGCAGAGGTCTTGGACTCTCAGATCCAGAAGCCCATTCATTTGCAATCTGAATTTCCTTTGGAAAAGGAAGGATGATTCAGAGGTTGGAATCAGAAAAAACAATGTGATGGTTAAGTTTATATATCAACTGGCTAGACCATGGTATCTAGCTTTTTTGTTGTTGTTGTTGTTGTTCTTGTTGTTTTTTTGTCAAATACTAGCCTAGAAGAAGCTGTGAAGCCTAGAAGCCTTGAGTGAGGCATAATGCCTTCCAGAGTGTGGGTGGGCTTTTTCCAATCAATTGGAGTCCTTAAGAAAAAAAAAAATTGAGGTCCCCCACGAAAAGAAGGCATTCCATAGACTCAAGACCACATATCAATTCTTCCCAGGACCCTTTCTTCAATGGTGAAGGCTTGGGGTCTAGGGGTGCCTTAGGCCGCATGGCCTATATCTTGCATTAGGACAACAGGTCCCAAGACCTCTTGCAATTCTGCTGTTAAGGGGCTTGTATTCAGTGTACTTCGCTGTTGTAAGTAAGCACCCCACTTTGCTAAGGTGAGTATCTGTGCTCTCCCAGTCCAGGGAATTGTTACTCATGAACGCACCCATCCTGCTATTAAGTTATCCACACGACTGCAGTCTGTCCTGTCACACTCTCACAAGCCTGAAGGGTGGCATATATAGCTGCTAGCTGTTTCTCTATCAAGGAATACTGGAGCTCAGATCCCTTCTATAGTTGGGACCTAAAGCCCACTGGCATTCTCAAGCACTCCATGTGCTGCCACAGACCCCAATTGAAACCATCTATGGTCACACGCACATCCAGCTCAAACAGGCACCCCTGGTTAACTACTCATAGGAGTTGTGCCTATGAGTTTATGAGGAGCTGTGCCTACTTCAGACCCCATTTGGCTGCCGGGAAGGTGGTATCAGCTGCAGTATCTTAATTCTAGGCAAGAGAAGCATTGCCACTTCTAAATCTTCGAGAGAATCAAAGGTTAACATAATACCATCAACAAGACCATAATATATGGTGAGGCTATGCACACAGCCCTGCGGCAACACTGTAAAAGTCCATTGTCGCCCATCCCACATGGAGGCGAACTGTTCTTGGCTCTCTGGAGCTATGTCTATGGAGAAAAATGCATTGGCCAAGTCCGCTGCATAATGGTACTGTTCCAGTTCCACCATCAAACGGTCTGTCAAATCCATGATTGACGGTACAGCTGCATGCAAAGGGGGTGTTACTTTATTCAGTTCCCAACACCCCACTGTCATCTGCCAAATTCCATCAGGCTTTCTAACAGGCCACACTGGAAAACTGTGGGGGCTGTGGGTGCCACGAACTATCTGCACCTTCTCCAGCTTTATCAGAGTGAGTGGGGGCCTCTGTTTGAGATGATAGACCCAGGCCTGCATTCACAGCAGCCTCTAATTCCTTTTCCAAACTCTGTAGCTGGCCCTGCAGGTGCCCTGCCTGTGCCTGGAGGTTCCCATTCATGGTAGCTTCTAACTGTTTTTCTGAGTTGTGTAGCTGGGCCTCCAGGTGCCCCACCAGCATCTGGAGGGCCCTTACCCATGCTGCATCCCTCAGGGACTCGGTATGTACTTCTTGTGGCACAGTCAAAAATGCCCATCCAACTCTGTCAGCAAAAGCTCACTCCTTCTCGGTGCTCTGTGCTTCCAGCTGCTTCAGCACCTTCTCCATGCTTGTGGGGACCCATCTACCACCCCCTAGGTTTCTGATAGAGCCCATCTGAGCATCACAGCTCAGGATCCTGTTTGTGATGACAATTCTCAGGTTCTAACTGAGGTCTGAGGGGAGTCAGTGGGCAAGTGGTAGGTAGCTGGTAAAACACTCGAGGAATTGTAGACAGTTTCAACATGGCTTTACTCTTTCTGTGGGTGCAACCAAACCTGGGCACAAGCAAGCCCAGGCAGGAGCTGAGCCATATGTACAGCATTAGCAGGGTAATTATACCTTTCACAGACAATAGTGGCTCTGAGCCAAGAATGAGCTGATATGGGTGATCACCTTATGCGTCTCACATGGTGTGGTTACATAATGTGCAGAGTTGTGCACCTGCGCTCCAAACTCACTGAATCATACCTGATCGGATGTCTGTCTCAGTCTATTCTTGACCACAGCACATTCATTTTCCTTACAGTTTCACAATCACATATGCCAATTATTTAAAGTAAATCTCTACATATACACACATCCTATTGGTTCTGTTTCTCTCGATAACCTTGAGTAATACACCAACTCCCAAGGAATAGGACAGAGCCCAAATCAGGGAATCAGCAACACACGCACAACTCAGTTTCAGAATTGTTATGGTATAGTGACTACTGTGTGACCTCCATTTTCCTGTTTGGAATGAGAGTATGAGAGTATCTGTAGGTTTCTCATGCCTGCCCACTATTGTTTGCTTGATGGGTGTGTCAGATATAACTTGTCTCTTTAGTTCACAGGTCTTCAGATGGAGAGGAACCACACTTAAAGACTCACACCTGAAGAGCTTCATCTGCACTTGGACCTGATTTAGATGACCAGACCCTAGGCTTTGGGTTGGTGCTACACTTTAATGAGACTTTGGGATCTCAGAACTGGGAATGAGTGCATTGTTTTTTGTGTCAGAATATAAATAATTCATAGCCAATGTGCTAGTTTTGGGTATTTTTTCCCCAAAAGATCACACTTTCTTATTTGAAAGGTGGGCATCTTGTTCTCCTCATCCAGAGTCTAGTGAAGGCTTGTGACTGCTCAGGTCACTAGGATAGGGTGGGCATAGTGCTTTACGCTTTCCAAGACGGGGTAACAATAGGAAATTAAATTTCTGTTTAGTTTACTTGGAAAACTCACACTTGAAGGCTTGAACTACTCTGTAGCAAATCTGACCATCCTGAAACCACCATGCTCCATAGAGAGACCACATTCCAATTTGCAGTCCTAGCACTGATGCTATCCTGGCCAGAGCACCAAATGTGTGAATAAAGCAGCCGTCATATGATTTCAGCTTTTAGCCTCAGTCGTCTTCAGCCGTCATATACTCCCAGGTAAGTTCCCAGATGTAATGGGGCAGAAATAAACCATTGACAGTGTTTAGAAAACAGTGATAGTCAAGAAATCTTCCCATCCTTTGTGTGACAGGAAGCAGCTTAGCACAAAGAACCATCCTCCCCTCATATATTCCAAGATAAAACCCTCTCGATCCCACACCATGACTCCCATAAAACTCGTGGATAACTTCTGTGTTTACTTACTTCTATAAATCCCCAGGCCTCCCTTCTCTTCTCTATGATGGTTCTCATTATTAATATTCCCCCATCCTCATTTTTTGCATTACTCTGAATATGCAAAATTGCATCTTTAATTGCCAGGTGCATTTTGTCTCTTACACTACCCTCACTGAGCTCTTTTCAAACTCGGGCCCACAAAATATATAAGCAAAATAAAATGGCTATTGTTTTAATTTTTTAAGTTAGTTAGTTTGTTTATTTATTTATTTATTTATTTATTATTTATTTTTTGAGACAAAGTGTCATTCTGTTGCCCAGGCTGCGGTGCAGTGGCAGGATCATGACTCACTGCATCCTCAACCTCCCTCCTCCCCAGGCTCAAGTGATTCTCCCACCTCAAGCTCCCAAATAGCTGGGACTACAGGTGTGCACCACCACATGTTGATACTTTTTTTTCAATTTTTAGTAGAGATGGGGTTTCCCTATGTTGCCCAGGTAACATAGGTCTTAAACTCCTGGACTCAAGGGGTCCTCCCGCTCTGGCCTCCCAAAGTGATAGGATTATAGGCATGATTCACTGTACCTAGCCTGTTTTAAGTTTTGAAGTATTCTTTTCTGCAACAAAAATAGGACAGAACTCATAGTCATCTCTCTTTCTCCTTCAAAGTAGAAACTTTCACTATGTTAACTGTGGAAGCCAGTAGTCTATTTCTCTTACCGCATGTACTTATTGGTGTCTCTAATCTGCAGAAGTATGACTTGACTCAATCTCATTCAATACATTCAATGGAAATATTTTGTTTATCACATTTTAAATAACCCTGTTTGATTTGTTCTCTTCAGCAGACACATCAATTATCTATATGTTAGACCATTATTCTTTCTCTTCAATGTATATCACCAGGATTTCCTTTTTTTTTTTTTTTTTTTTTTGAGATGGAGTCTCGCTCTGTCGCCCAGGCTGGAGTGCAGTGGCGCGATCTCGGCTCACTGCAAGCTCCGCTTCTCGGGTTCACGCCATTTTCCTGCCTCAGCCTCCTGAGTAGCTGGGACTGCAGGCACCCGCCACCGTGCCCAGCTAATTTTTTGTATTTTTAGTAGAGACGGGGTTTCACCGTGGTCTCGATCTCCTGACCTTGTGATCCGCCCGCCTCGGCCTCCCAAAGTGCTGGGATTACAGGTGTGAGCCACCGCGCCCGGCCAGGATTTCATTTTTATCTCTTTTCTCAATTCTGAAATATTTTTGAGTTTGACCTCCATAACACTGATTTAATTTCTGATACATCCAAATATGATCATTAGTACTTTAGTGATTAAATCTGTGATTATAGCTTTAGTCCTTCTAAAATTCTCCTTTTATGGAACACTTGTACATTGCTGATGAGAATGTAAAGTAGTTAAGCCATTGTGGAAAGCAATTTGTAGATTTCTCAAAGAACATAACACAGAATTACCATCTGACCCATGACTCCTATTACTGGGTATATACCCAAAGGAATGTAAATGTTTCTACCATAAAAATGCAAGCCCATGTACATTTATCACAGCACTATTTGCAATAGCAAAGACATGGAATCAACCTAGGTGCCCATCAACAGTCAACTGGATAAAGAAAATATGGTACATATACACCATGGAATACTATGCAGCCATAAAAAAGAATGAGAACATGTCCTTTGTAGTAACACGGATGTAGCTGGAGGCCCTTTTCTAAGTGAACTAATACAGGAACAGAAAACTGAATATCATGTTCTCATTTATAAGTGGAAGCTAAAAATTAAGTACACATGGACTCAAAGAAGGGAACAGTAGACACCAGGGGCTACTTGAGGGTAAAGGGTAGGAAGAGGGTGAGGATTGAAAAACTACCTATCAGGTACTGTACTTATTAGCTGGATGACAAAATATTCTGTACACCAAATTGCAATACATAATTTACCTATATAACAAACTTGCACATGTAGCCCTGAACATAAAATTAAAGTTTAAAATAAAATAGATACATTTGCCTTTTACTATTCAAAAATTGTGTGCTTCTCAGCAAGCTTCCATCACATATCAAATATTAATTTTCAGTTTTACTATTTTATCTCTAATCCCTAATTATACAAAGCCTATATTCCTTTGAAAATTTGCAGAGTACAAAGTAATATATTCTTAAATTTGTTTTCTGCAGTGTCTTTTTTAAAAAAGAACATTTTTTTCTATAGTTAGTTTTGCTTTTCATTCATGTTAAAGGTGTTTTACTTATTCCCTGTTTTGTTTTGTTTCTTTCCAGTTTCTTATCACTAGACAAAAAATATATCCAGTCCTGGAATAGTTTACACATTGCCTGTCTGGTTGCTGTTAGAATTTTTTCTTCAAATCTAAGTCTTTGAATTTCAAAGACACCTGAATGCCCTAACCAAGCTTCTCATGTTTTGTCATCTTTTATTTAGTGTAAATATACAGCCATGAGGCTGAATCATCTCATCTTGATAAATTACATTTTATTATGTGGATTGAAGTTTGTTTCTGAATAATCCTGAGATCAATCTTCTTTTTCTTCAAATTATTTGTTTTTGCTTTTTATTTTTCTATTATCAACAGAAAGAGTAAATAGCTAACTCTAACACCAGCATGTATACACCTTTCTGAAACTTTTCCTACGTATCTCCTCTTCACTGTCAATTCAGCAAGTGCAAGCCCTGTCTAACTCCACTCCCCAGTGCTGGATGCTTGAGAGTTTTTCATACTGTAATCACTTTAGGAAAGAATCTCTAAACTTGACTTGTGAAGTCCAGACCTTTATCATTCTTTCATAGCTTGGCTATTGGCCCTACCAGGTAAACTGGTCATTTTGCACATTTATTTTTATGTTCACAACATAAATGTAGGGCATGCCTACAGCTTGATAATACTGAAGTATTGCTCTTCTATTTTATTATTTAGTACTGTGGAAGTTCCTGGCATAAAACATGCAAAGTGGTTTGAGAGCCTGTAAAGAGGGATGCATTGAAAATTGCTGATTATTGGCCGGGCGCGGTGGCTCAAGCCTGTAATCCCAGCACTTTGGGAGGTCAAGAGATCGAGACCATCCTGGCTAACACGGTGAAACCCCGTCTCTACTAAAAAATACAAAAAACTAGCTGGGTGTGGTGGCGGGCGCCTGTAGTTCCAGCTAGTTGGGAGGCTGAGGCAGGAGAATGGTGTAAACCCGGGAGGAGGAGCTTGCAGTGAGCTGATATCCGGCCACTGCACTCCAGCCTGGGTGACAGAGTGAGACTCCATCTCAAAAAAAAAAAAAAAAAAAAAAGAAAATTGCTGATTATTAATTGTTGTCTTTGAAGGGAAGCCATTTAGGCTTACTCGCCTGCAGCCTTCTGATTAATGCCCATCTCAGCAGCATCTCTCTGGTGACTTTTTAAAGGTTAAAGTCACATCCCCAAACATCAAACCTTCAGTCAGTGTAGCCCAAAAGCAAGAAGAAAGAAAAAATTCTTGGCCGGGCATGGTGGCTCACACTTTGCTGGGTGTAATCCCAGCACTTTCGGAGGCCGAGGAGGGAGGATCGCTTAAGCTCAGGAGTTGAGACCAGCCTGGGCAAGACGGTGAAGTCCTGTCTCTACAAAAAGTACAAAACATTAGCTCTGCGTGGTGGTGGTGTCTATGGTCCTAGCTACTCAGGTAACTGTGGCAGGAGAATCACTTAAGCCCAGAAGGTTGAGGCTGCAGTGAGTTGTGTTCCTACAACTGCACTCAAGCCTAGGCAACAAAGTTGAGAGCCCTGTCTTAAAAAAACAAAAAAAACAAAAAAAAACAAAAAAAAACAAACTACTGCATCACCTGAAGGATAATGTTTACTGGATCCCAAGAAGAAGTTCACTTTTATTACCATTCTCCCATAACCAAAACTGTTTGCAATTTGAGTGTTCTTAAACTGATATTTATGCTACCTACCTAGATGGCAATGAGGGAGGAAAAATAAGCAAAGAAACTAAACTCTACAGTTTTTATTTTGGATCTCGAATATGTGTCATGTCATCTTGTGCCTTGCTTTTCAAGATGTGGACTATGGGCCAGCAGCATCAGCATTACCTTAAAGCTTGTTAGGAATGCATAATTCTGGCCTCATTCCAGATCTTCTGAATCCGAATCTGCGTTTTTTGAGTGGGGGCTGACAAATACTTTTTCGTGGATTTAAAATTTTTTATTACAAATATGCCAGAGAATCTTTCGCTGCGGCCACGGGTCTGCACAGTATTTTGCCACTGGTCCTGTAACGACAGAACTTTTCATGTGACCTTTATTGTCCACTCTGACCCCTGCATTATCTTCAAAATAAAATAACATGCCATCTTTTCTCCAGTATGCCTTTTGTTGCTAAATGACCACCACTGGATCTACCTTCTTTCTGAGTTCTGGTGTGCCTTTCTTGACTGTGGCCATCACCATGTCACCTATACCAGCAGCAGGAAGTCTGTTCAGCTCACCCTTGGTCCCCTTCACGGAGATGACATACAGATTTTTGGTTTCTGTGTTACCAGCACAGTTGATCACAGTTCCTATTGGAAGACCCAGGGAAATCCAGAATTTCACACCAAGAGGACCCACCACATCCTCACTTTGATGTCTTCAATGCCGGAAAGGAGCAAAAAGCAGAATCTGCATTTTTAACGTGATCCTCAGGTGACTCCTGTACACCTTAAAAATCAGAGAGAAACTGCTCTTTTTAATGCCCTTCTGATGAGTTCTAGACAATCCTGAGTTGTCTGAATTGTTTGGGCTGCTCTGTCCACATATGACCACGAGGTGGGTCAAGTAGGTGTGCATGCTCTTGACATCTTTTTATTCTTGCTTTTACTAGGGCTCTGGTTAATTATCTGCTATTGCCAGAAAAACAGTGATTAGCTCCTGGGTCTTGTTGCCCAGGCTTGCGTGAATGGCAAAAATTTACATTTTGGAGAGAAGACCTGATGGGGCCAATAAGAACTTTAACATCCTCTAGGTGCTTTTACTACCAAGTAGATGGAAGGTTTTTGTTTGTTTGTTTTTAAATGAACCCAGTAAATGGAGTAGCAGTAAATGGAGCTTTCTGCTAAGTTCTTTTAAAGTAAAATGGCGTTTCTAACCAGGTTCCCTTGCTGAAGAAATATAATATGGAACTTCAGGTTACATGAGCAGACAAGGACGTTTTCCCAAACTCTAACCAGGTTAAAGCAAGGAAAGTGAATATTTTCTGCACGCTTGTCTCAAGGAGGGAGTTGTCAGAGGGGTTTCACTGCATAGGTGCAGGATGAAGTACATGAAACTCCTCCTTGGGGTCTAATTCCTGATTGGAGATCAGGGCACTTACTGGGCTGTTTTAATAAATGCATAAAAGAAATCACAAATTTGCAAAACAGATTCATCAGAGGCTACTTTTTACTTATTAAAGAATAACAGCTCTTGGTATGTTTTCCTAACTGCATTTAATAAAAAACTGATTTATATATTAAAAATCTATTCACCTTCCATTCTAAGAACGCACCTATTATGTTAGCTGACACAACTACAAATCTTCATGCATTCATTAAAGCATCCATTTTTGTCCCCTATAAGACTAAGACTCTTTTAGAAGCTGTTTTCTTTTTCTCTTTCTCTGACGCACTGTTCTGTTTTTTGTTCTCCATTTCCATTCACTCAAGGTCACCGGGTGAAAGTCTGTCCTTCCAGATAGATTCCACTCTATTGCTTCTTTATTCTATTGCTTGCTCAGAATTGTCTGCTTGCCACAGAATTGCAAAAGTCAGTGGAAGAAAAAGGTTTCCACATTTTGGCCGACTATTCACACAGTCATTTGAAAGGAAAAGCTCCATGCTTTCTGTCTGTGGAAGTCCCAGCTTTGTTTTCCGCCCCTGGCTAAACTCCACACTGAGTGATTTCAACTGCTAGAGGTTAATTTTCCTGTAATAGCCTCATTGTGATGGAGGGTTTTGGAAATTAGGAAAATTAGATGCACTACTAATCGGCCTGTCTTGTTTTGGAGCTGCTCCTTGGGTTATAACACAGTCAGAGGAGACTGTAGTAAGTCCAGATCTGATTCCCAAACCAATACTTAGCAAGACAGATGCAAGAAAAAAAAAAATGGCCTGAAAAGAATCACATACAGTGTGTGAATTTCTTTCTTTTAATTGGCTGGGAAAAGGTACTAGAGAGATATCTTCCCTTTCTTTGGAACCCAAAGCAGCATTTCAACAATTATTCCTGGGCACCTACTGTGTTCAGTTGTGGACTGAACCGGCAGTAAATGTAAAAAAAAAAAAAAAAAAAAAAAGTGCTGCTTCCTAATCTCAAAGTGTTTAGCTTGGTGAGAAGAAAACATTAAATCATGTAGTCACATAGGGTGGCTCCAAATTTGCTGAAAGAAACACTTGGATGTACAAAGAAAATTATCTCGATGTGTTTTTCTGTAACACATGTGATTTTTGCGACAGATACTACTCCATTGGTAGTAACGGCACTTCAACCTGTCAGATAATAATGCCATCTTTTCTTTTGTGTGTGTATATGTGAGTGTGTCTCAAAGACTTTTTTTTAAAATTTTTACTTTTTTATAATTTTAACTTCTGTTTTGGATTCACGGGTGCATGAGCAGGTTGGTTCCCTGGGTATATTGTATGATGCTGTAGTTTGGGTTGTAACTGATCTCATCACCCACGTACTGAGCATTGTACCCAATGGTTAATGTTTCGACCTTTGCCCCCCACCCTCTCTCCACTCTAGTACTCCCTAGTGTCTATTATTCCCATAGTTATGTCCACAAGTTCTCATTGCTAAGTTATCACTTATAAATGAGAAGATGTAGTATTTGGTTTTCTGTTCCTGCGTTAATTTCCTTAGGGTAATGGCCTCTAGCTGCACTCATGTTTTTGCAAAACACATGATTTCATTTTTATGGTTGTGTAGTATTCCATGGTGTATATGTACCGCATTTTCTTTATTCAATCAACCACTGACAGGCACATAGGTTGATTCCATTTCTTTGCTACCGTGAATAGGGCTGCAATGAACATGGGACTGCATGTGTCTTTTTGGTAGAATGACTTATTTTTCTCTAGGTATGCACTCAATAATGCAATTATTGGGTCAAATGGTGGTTCTGCTTAAAGTTTTTTGAGAAATCTCCAAACTGCTTTCCAAAGTGGCTGAACTAATTCACACTCCCACCAGTGTACAAGTATTCCCTTTTTTCCTCAGCCTGGCCAGTATCTGCTGTTTTTTGATTTTTGTTTTATATGACCTCATGATGCAATAGTAGAATTTAAGTAATAGCCATTCTGACAGGGGTAAGATGGTATCTCATGGTGGTTTCGATTTGCATTTCTCTAATGATTGGTGATATTGAGTATTTTTTCATTTTTGTTAGCGCTTGTATGTCTTCTTTTGAGAAGTGTCTGTTACTATCTTTTGCCTATTTAAAATGAGGTTATTTGGTTTTTGGTTGTTCAGTTGTTTAAATTCCTTATAGATTCTGGATATTAGACCTTTGTCAGATGCACGGTTTGCAAATATTTTCTCCCATTCTGTAAGTTGTCTGTTTTCTCTTTTGATAGTTTGTTTTGCTGTGCAGAAGCTCTTTGATTAGGCTCCACTTGTCAATTTTTGTTTTTGTTGGAATTGCTTTTGAGAACTCTGTCACAAATTCTTTCCTAATGCTAATGTCCAGAATGCTGTTTCTTAGGTGTTTCTTCTAGGATTCTTAGAGTTTGAGGTCTTACATTTAAATCTTTAATCTATCTTGAGTTAATTTTTGTATATATTGAAAGGTAGGGGTCCAGTTTCATTCTTCTGCATATGGCTAGCCAGCTATCTCAGTACCAATGAAATCTTTTCTGAAAGGTCTAGGTTTCTATATAAAGTTTTCCTCACAAGCATAAGAATATAGTAATAGTTTAATAGTAACTTTGAATGATTTAGTTTCTTCAAGTAATAGTTCAGTCTTCTAGATTTCATTTTTCCCTTTACTTTGACTGAATGGTGTCTGGTTGTCAGAAGGGGGCTCTGCTTTTTTATGGAAGTTGAGGAGAGTAATAATTGATCTTGGATATACCTGGATTTCTCTAGGTCATCCCTAGATCCCTATGAGGAATTACCAGTTGTTTTGCTTTCTAGTCTAGTCCCAATGAGGGGTGAATCGTTGTATCTGCCCTTTGAAGTAAGCTGGTGTTATTAACGTCGGCCTCATTTTTGAGGTCTCAGCAAAGAGCTGTCTCTTTTCCTAAACAAGGCCTTCTCCAATTTGCCATTTCTCTCAACCTCTTTTCATCTCCTCTAGAACATGTAGGGCTTTATGCATCACAAGTCTGCCACGCCCAGTCTGCAGGGAGCCTAGGACATGATTTCAATCCCAGCTAGTTATCCCAGCTTCACTACTCACCCTCCCATACCATCATTCTCATATTATAGGAAATACAGCCCTAAAGTAAAGGCTTTTATTTTACTAAGGCCATAGAAAACCCCAAGATATGGCCAGGGAAATGAGTCATGAGCTTTGATTTTCCTATACTTTATAGATATTGTTAAAGTTGCCATCTTTGACTTTAGACAAGAACAATATCATTAGTGTCTGATTTCTCACTCTTACTTTTTTTGTCTCTCGTCTTCATTCCTCTGGTTGAAAGGGAAGGACTCAGAATTTGAACCTTCTCTAAATCAGATAATTCCTCTATCTTGGGTCTGTTTGCTCAAATCATTGTTGGCAAAAGGACTCTCTTCTCTGTTCAATGTAAAACACCTGTAATTGGATCCTTTAGGTTTGATTTGTGGTCTGCTAAGTGGGAATTTATCTATCAACATGAACTGAAATTTTTACTTTTACCTTGTTGCAAAATCCAACTTGGATATCAGAAGCTTAATGTAAACTCCACCTCTGTATGTAGGAGCAGTTTAAGAGCATACGCTCTGAAACAAGACCACCAAATTTGGATCTCCACTCTCACTTACCAGATCTGTAATTTTGGGTAAGTTCTCTATGCCTCAGTTTTCTTTATCTATAAAATAGTAATAATGCCATCTGCATGAAAGGGTTCTTGTACAGGTTTTATGACTGTTCATATGTAAAGTGCTCAGAACAGTGACTGGAACATAATAAGCACTATAAAGATGGTGGCTATTCTGTGAATTTCTTCTTGAACAATACTAATGGATACTTCTGGAAAGAAAGAAGAAAGTGGTGGCCAGGTGTCATGGTTCATGCCTATAGTCTCAGCATTTTGGGAGGCTGAGGCAGGAGAATACCTTGAGGCCAGAAGTTCAAGAGCAGAATAGGCAGCAAAAGGAGATCCCTATTTTACCCTCCCAACACCAAAAAATAGCCTGACATGGTGTTGCATGTCTATAGTCCCAGCTACTCTGGAGGCTGAGGAAGGAGGATCACTTAAGCCTGGGAAATTGAGGCTGCAATGAGCCATGATGGCATTAGTGCACTCCAGCCTGGGCAACAGGGCAAGACACCATCTCAAAAAAAGAAAAAAAGAGATGGTGGGGGAAGAGGGGAAGAGGCAGGGAAAGAGAGAGCGAGGAGAGAGAGAGAGAGAGAAAGGGAGAGAGAGAGAAGGGAGTGGAGTATGTTAAGGCAGGGAGTTGGTGAGGCAGCTGATATCAGGAAGTATAAGAGAAAATTGCATAAATGTATTTTTAAATATCACTTCCCTATACTTACATGAAATAGTTAAAGAATAATGAAAGGGTACATGTAATTAAGCACTAACTTTTATTCTTTCTATTGCATGTACTGCCAGCATTCAGATAAAGGAGAGGAGAGCAATTTTAGTGGCAGTGTTCAGGGGAAATTTTATAGAGGAAATGAAAGAATGGATAGGGTTTGGATGAATAGAGAACAAGTGCAGAGCCTGAAAGATATAAATGAAAAGATTTTTATCTTTATAGGCAATATGTAAAACTGAGTGGACTTTGTTATTGTCTTTGCCGACTTCTTCATTTTATTCCTTGAAGATGGTTCAAAGGAATGAAAGGGAATGGATTAATAGTTTTCTCCTTGAGTGGAGGTGAGACTGCATTAAGTCAGTGTATTCCTGGCTACATGGCAAGTGGTAGGCTAACTAAGGTGGTGAGTTGCATGTTCTCTGGTGATCTGATTCTGTGAAGAGGTGGGTTATCAGAGGATGTTTCTTCTTCACTTTTTAAAGGAAATTGTAGGAGGGGACTGGTGTGCTCCAAACCACTTCAAAGCCATTCAGTCCATGAAGGTGAAGGCTTTCCTTTCTCTTGCCCTGCAGTCTTCTATTTTCCCTTCTCCCACACCAGATGCTGACCCCAAAAAGTGTTTATTTCACCACTGAGTTTCCCTCAGGTTTCTTTTTGTCTTGCAGCAGACTCAAGTCCAGAATGAATGTTAAGTAATTTGCTGGGAAGAAACAAGTTACACTAAGAATATTATTTAACCCCTTTCTGACTTTAAACCCTTGTAAACCATCAAGACCAGAACTATGATCCAGTCTAGGACTCAAAATTACTCCTGGAAAATAACAGCATGAGTAACAGTGCTCTCTTAAATTAATTCAAAGCCTTTAGACAATTTTTGCAGTTTCTTTTACTTTTTTTTGGAAAATGTAAAAAAAAAGAAAAATGGGGACTGGATTGCAATTTAATCACCTAGGATACAACTGTTTCTTTTCATTATAGCCATGCTAAAATTCCAAGTTAGCCAGCCCTTCAGTGACTCTCCTGTTACTACTGTACCCAGAGAAAACCAAGAGCATAACATTCTACCTAGAGTTCCAAGAAGTCCTTGGGCTCTAGTGCATTAGCCTTAATATTCTGTGTTTGGGTGCAAGTGAGTGTTACTATTTATACACTTGTCTCAGTAAGAGTCTCATGATTATTTCTAAGGGGAGGAAAAAATCCATGGAGTAGCAAAATCTGTCAGGAGGAATTCTAATCTAATTTTACAATTCTATAAGAATCTGTCATTGAAAAGGCAAATTTCCCCAAATTCGATTAAGGGGGCTTGCCAGCATCCCAGCAAGTGTCCTGAGAACTGCCAGAGGAGCACCAGTTATTAGATAGATTTTAATTTGTGCAAATCCATTAACAAAAATCCCTAATTAAAAAAAAAATCAATGGATGCCTATGACATTAACCAGGAAAATCTAATAGAGGGCCATTAAATTTTTTTCTATTCAATTAACTTGAACACAACATGATGGACTCAACAGATACTTTAATTAGATGCATATGAAAAGAAATTTTGCAAAATTAAACAGACCCTCTATTTGCAACTGATATGAGGAAAACTGCCGTAAAAGATTTGCTCAAATCCCTAATGACTGGTAATTTCCTTGAGAGGGACATGAATTCTTAGACAACATCCTTACAAATCAATCTTTCCCCAAGAGGCTGTCCTTTGTCAAGAAACAGTATACTGTGCTGCTTGCTTCTTTTTCAAATCTTTCTTCTGAGCAAGATAGTCATATGAAAAGCACAAAAGGCAAGCATCAAGGGACTGTTTACCAAACTCACTATTCCAAGCACCTCACAGTAAAAATGGCCCAGAATAAATGGCTCTAATTTACAGGGTGAATTTGTGTCCGAGACTGCCCCGGACAGTCTCAATGTATGCTTGTTGCCATGGCAGAATTATTAATAGTGCTCCATTTTGCTCTAAATAGTGTGCTGGGTTGGGCAATAAATTATACAGTCATTCTACTAATTATCAGCCATCCCCACTACGTGTTTCACACTACTAAGCCAGCCCTTTCAACTGTTGGTGGAAATACAAGATTTCCCTGCTCAAAAGAAGAGGCTAAGGTATGGGAATTTGATGAGTACCTATGACCGCTTATTGGAGAGGCATGCAAATTGACATTTGCCCCCACCTCATTTAGTTGCTCCCTGCAACTTTAACTCCAGTGCTTTTATGCTTAAGATTAATGTTGAAATCTTGTGAATGGACTTAGCATAAAGCCTACTACAGAGGTTCTCAAATCTGAGATGTTTCTGTCCTCTTTAAAGAGTTATCCTCATCTGAAACAATTTACAAAAAACATATTACATATGTTTGAAGTGGAGAGCTATATGTAAAACGTTACATCATCCTTATGGAAGCCAGGGTCCAAGACGGTCCCTCAATTACATCCTAATATTCACGCCCTTGTGTGGTTTCCGCCCATCCATTGTACAAAGACTGGTCTTTGTGACTAATACATCAATGATGGTTTGTCATTCTAAGGTTAGGTAATAAAATATTGATATTTCTATTTTATAGGCTCTAGTGTTTACCTGATGACTCCCTGTTGTCCAGATTATTTATGCTGGACGAAGACATGAATCCAGCTCTATTTGAGCCTTAAGATGACCGCAGTCTTAGACAATAGCTTCATGAAACTTAGTGAGGAACTCTGAGCCTGGACAACCCAGATTCTTAACCCTCAGAAACTATATAAGATAACAGATGTCTGTTGTTATACACTGCTACATTTGGGGGGTAACTTGTTATGCAGAAATAGCTAACTGATACAGTTAAAACCCTTGCCTCCTGGGGGATGTAGACAGACATGTGCCCAAAAACATTAGTATCAGATTTCGAAATACATGGAGATAATGTGACATAATCCATGTATCTATTCATTTATCAAACATTTATTAATCACAATGTTCCAGACAGTGTACCATGTACTAAGTACCCGGTACCTGATACTGTACTACACACTGTATCAGGTACTTATTAGACACTGTGCCAACTACTAACTACTTGGTACCTGGTACTTTACTTGATTCTGTACCAGATCCTAAGGATATAGGAATCAGCTGAGTATATAAGGATGAGCACTCACTTTTGTGGGGGTGAGAGTCTAGTAAGATCTGGGGAAGTTAGAAAAATTATCCATCAGTTTCCAAGTGCATGTCTATTTGGAAGGGCAAATATATAAAAGTAGACATAAATCCATTAAATGTTAAACATAGTGTGAACTTCTAAAATTCTTGGCTGGGCATGGTGGCTCCATTCCTGTAATCCCAGAACTCCAAGGCAAGAGAATCGCTTGAGCCCAGGAGTTCAAGAACAGCACAGTGAGACCTTGCCTCACTAAAAAAAAAAAAAAAAAAAAAAAAAAACGGCATGGTGGCACATGTCTGTAGTCCCAGCTGTACTCCCAGTTACTTACTACCTGGGGGCTGAGGCAGGAGGATTGCTTGAGCCCAGGAAGTTGATGCTGCAGTAAGCTGTGATCGCAGCACTGCACTCTAGCCTGGGTGAGTGAGAGCCTGTGTCAAAATAAATAAATAATGAACAATTTAAAAAAAAAATTTTAATTTTTACTACTTAATTTATGCATGCATATATATATACCACTCAAAAATCAAGTGATTTTCCTCAATGATAGAAGCATTTGACACTAGGTAATAAATTTAGGAATTGTTTTCCCCAATTTGGAAAGTTACCAATATAAAACTATGATGTTTTACACTGAGAGAAGTTTGCATATTAATATATGATAGGCTGATTGGTTTTAGCTGAGTACTGAATACATGGTGATAAATTCTATCTGGTGTTAATTAACATATGGCTTAACCAAAAAGAAGAGGGGTGGAAGGCAGTCAGTGAGGGAAACTAGCCCTGAAATTTTGGTACAGCTTCTAAATCTGATCATAAAAATGGAAGTCATGGCTATTTAATCTTAAATTCCAGATTCAACGCTGACTTCTTCAATGGTCTAAAAGAGGCAATTTACTGCCTCATATTTCTGTCCATTAGTGTACATTAAATGGAGATAATAATACCTAGATAGCTATAGCAGGAAGGTTTCAAAACTAAATCACACAGTGCTGGAAAAGACTTCTGCAAGAGAGAGTGACTGCTGAGTAGGAATTTGTCTCTTCCTTTTCTGTGCTGTGTCATCACAGTTTTAAGGAAATCTATGACTGTGATTGTGAAATCCACATTCACTGAGTTGTGCTTCCCTCTGCTTTGGGAGTCAGGTTGATTTTCTTTTAAGGTAGGACATTACTTCCACTTGCATTGCCACGAATGCCCTTGCTCCCCACACTAATGAAGAATCAGTGCTGACAACTCCAAAGTAATCACCATTCTTTTCATCTTCCCTTTTCTCCTCAAAGCTTAAACTAATAATAATAACCATTTTAAAGCTTTCTCATGGGAAACTTGAGCATGACTGCAAGGGAAATCAATTGTTCTTAGGACAGCTATTATTGTAAGAATTAATCACCGCTATTTGCAATTACTGTACCATACAATTATCACTAATATTTAGGCCACTCTGACTGCTGCCAGAGACTGCATTGCCTTTGCTGCTATTTCCACAGAACAGAGAGGAAGACTGGAAAAATAAATGAAACCAAAGCATAGAGATGACAGGTTGAGGGGATTGGATTCTTCCACTGTCGGGCCAAGATGTATTCAACAGCCACTGCCTGTGCACGTTAGAACACCAACCTGCTTAGAGCTGGAAGTTTTCCTTGGAAAGAAAAGAAGACAACTCCAATAAGTTGAAGAGAGTACAAATTAGAATCATTCTCAGCCTTAAAATCTATTTTATGAGCCTGCACAACTCAATTCTTCTAAAGCATATGATTCTTCAGCATAACAATAAAACCCCCAAAACTTCCAAAATACTCCTGTCGCTCCCCACTATGAAATGAGCATCTTGCAATATACCAATAAGACTGTACATGGCTTATCACACTGTCTGTGCCAGTGAAAGATACTTGGTTACCCTAATGGAGGAAGAGCACTTAAGTCTTAGATTTCACCCAACAATAAACAAATGAGAAGTTGATATTTCTCATCTATTTTGTCTAGCATCAATTTTGAAACATCCCTGAGGTGCAAGACTGGTTCAACATACGCAAATCAATAAATGTAATCCAGCATATAAACAGAACCAAAGACAAAAACCACATGATTATCTCAATAGATGCAGAAAAGGTCTTTGACAAAATTCAACAGTTCTTTATGCTAAAATCTCTCAACAAATTCAGTAATGATGGAACGTATCTCAAAATAATAAGAGCTATTTATGACAAACCCACAGCCAATATCATACTGAATGGGCAAAAACTGGAAGGATTCCCCTTAAAAACTGGCACAAGACAGGGATGCCCTCTCTCACCACTCCTATTCAACATAGTGTAGCAGGACAAGCCGCAGACAAAACTCAGATACCGGATTAAAGAAGGAAGAGGTTTTTTATTCAGCTGGGAACGTCAGCAGACTCATGTCTTAAGAGCCGAGCTACCCAAAAAAGAAATACTTGGCCTTTTTAAAGGCTTACAACTTTAAGGGGTCCACGTGAAAGGGTCGTGATAAATCGAGCAAGCATGGGAAACGTGACTGGGGCCTACATGCATCAGCTAACAGAACAAAAAGTTTTACAATTTTTTTTTTAATACAGTGTCTGGGATTTACAGATAACACAAGTAATTTAGGTCAAGGGTTGATGATTTTATTATTACTTTTTTTAACTCCTAGGGCCGGGTGGTGGTGTCACGATTGTCTGGCTATTTATCTTACTTTTGTTTCTTTCTCTTTCCTCCTGTCTTGTGAACTAGGCGAGGTGCGGGGAGGAGGGCAGCAGTAGTAGTAGTGGTCTCCTTCCTTAATAGTGTTGGAAGTTCTGGCCAGGGCAATCAGGCAAGAGAAAGAAATAAAG
>NW_012099321.1:1483171-1484304 GCF_000951045.1 Mandrillus leucophaeus
GCCTCAGCCTCCCAAGTAGCTGGGACTACAGGCGCATGCCACCACGCCCAGGTAATTTTTGTATTTTTAGTACAGACAGGGTTTCACCATGTTGGCCAGGATGGTCTCAATCTCTTGACCTCGTGATCCCGCCTCGGCCTCCCAAAGTGTTGGGATTACAGGTGTGAGCCCCCACCCCTGGCCTATCTTTTAAGTTTAAAAAACTATTTAAAAAGTTTTTTCCTACACTGGAGGCTAAAGAGAAATATACCCAAGTTTTCCCATAGTAAGTACTTGTGTGGTCTTATTTTTTACATTTAGATCTCTGATCTAGTTTTATCTTTTCCCAAATGGCTCCCATTTGTCTTAATACTGTTGTGGAAAAGTTTGTTTCCTTAGTTATTTGAGATATTGCATTTGTCATATACCAAATTTGCACATGTACTGAGGTCTAGTTCTGAACATTCAATCCCATTGCTCTGTTTACCTATTTACACTCTAATATCACACTATCAAAACAACTACTTGCTAATACCCTGTGTCTCATTTTCTTGCTAGAGGATGTGAACTTATGAAGTGTCTTCTGAACTATGACAACTTATGGGCAGGACAGGAGCCCCTGGGCTGTCTTACTTCCACTGGCATGCGAGTTTGTCTCCTAGACTTTCCAAGGCTCAGTTATAACATCTGTAAATTTGAGAGAATATTATACATCTCAAACATTTGTGAGAATTACCAGAATATATGTGAAATTTCACTACCTATTATTATTACTAGAGTAGCAATACATGATGGTGTTTACAAAGTCAGATTCTGTAGTAGGCAGAGATGACTTCCATTCTGGTATTGAATGCATAACCTTGAGTCCTACATTTCTCATCCCCAAATGGAGAAAGTAATTGTAATGATATTGACAGATGTATTTACTATAATAACATATGTAACACACTTAATACAGTGTCTGACAGATAGTTATTGTTTGGTTAATATTAGATTTTTTTTCTTTACTGCTCTAGGGATGTCACTCATGACTTTTAGAATGAGACAGTATTCCATGAGAGAGCATTCCATTTCCAGAGTTTCAGAGGTATCTGTAGACTTTATTCTGTGCAGACACCACAGACAAAGAAGCATCCACTTCTGCAAAATTTGAC
>NW_012099321.1:1486434-1489216 GCF_000951045.1 Mandrillus leucophaeus
AACTTTACTTTTGTTTTTCATTCAGAAATACTTTTTCTAGCACAGTTTCTTGAAAAAGCTATGTTTTCTCCAATAAGCTGTTCTTCACTTTTGCCAAAAATCAGTTGGGATTACTTGTGTAGGGCCATTTCTGGGTTCTCTGCTTCATTCCATCGATCTATGCTCCCATCACATAATCAAGACTTTGATTACTTTCATTAATCATCCGTATTCTTGATTACTGTAGCTTTATAGACTAGGAATGGAATAATTTCTCTTTATTCGTCTTCAAAATGGCTTCATCTCTTCCAGTTCTTTTGATTTTCCAGGTAAATTTTGGAGTAGTCTTGTTTATACCTATCAAATATCTTCCTGGTATTTTGATAGGAATTACGGTAAACTTGTATATCAGTTTGGGGAGAATTGACCTCTTTACTACACTGAGTCTTCCAACTTATGAACACAATAGGGGTATCTCTCCCTACTAGATCTCCTTTTGTTCCTTTCATCAGCATTTTGTAATTTTCAGCATGCAATTTTTGTACTTATATTATGAAATGTACACTTGTCTTACTTGCTTTTTTTGGCTTGTAAATTGTACAGTGTTTTCAATTATGGGGCTCACGCTTTGGTTACTAGCATATAGACATGTAATTGATTTGACTTTTATATGTTTATTTTGTTCCCTGTGACCTAGCTGAACTAATTTGTGAGCTCTAGGTTTGTTCTGTAGATTCTTTGGGATTTAATATGTAGAAAGTCATGTCATCTGCAAATAGAAACAGTGTTATTTCTTCCTATTCTATATATATCTATATTTTATTACTTATTCTTGCCCTATTGCACTGAACAGAACTGCCAGCACTATGTTCAATGGGATTGGAAATCCTTGCCTTGTTCCCAATGTTAGGCAAAAAGCATTCAACCTTTCACCAACTGTAATGTTAGCAGTAGTTTAGTTGAGTATGTTTTTTATAAGCTCAGGAAGCTACTCTCTATTCATATTTTTCTGAAAGTTTTTATCATAAATGGGTATTACATTTTGTCAAAACCTTTTTCTGTATCGATTGACATGATCATGTGATTTTTCTTATTTAGCCTGTTAATATGGTGATGTTAATATGGTTGATCAGCCATTGATGGATTTTTAAATATTGAACAGACCTTGAATCCATGGAATGAATTTGAATTGGTCATAATGTATAATTCTTTTTATATATTGCTGGGTTTTGTTTGCTAAAATTTGTTAAAAACCATTGTATCTATATTAATACAGATATTTGTACATAGTCCTTCCTTCCTTCCTTCCTTCCTTCCTTCCCTCCTTCATTCCTTCCTTCCCTCCCTCCCTCCTTCCTTCCCTCCCTCCTTCCTTCTTTCCTTCCCTCCCTCCCTCCCTTCCATTCTTCCTTCCTTCCTCTCAATCTATCTTATGATTTCCCATAGCTATCTCCAATTCCAATTCAACACCGTAAGATTTGTTATAGCCTTTCCCTTTTCTTTCTTTTTAACTTTTTCCTCTGACACACGAGTCTCAGTATCCATAAAAAATTATTTATTCAATCGTAGAATACACATACAACAATTTAAGAATGTGTAACCTGTACCTCCTTGTAAAATAAATTATTAATATGATTATGATGCTTATGTACAGTTCTTACCTCTCACCCTGGAGATTATAATCAAAATGCTGTTTCCCAGTGTTACTTAGCTTTCCTTTCCAATCCCTCCAGTGTGGTTCTTTCTCACATTTAATAGAGTTAGGATCATTTGTTTGTGTTTTGATTCTATTTTGAGTTTAACTCTCATTCTTGTTGGATTTTGATTATTTATTTTGGGTAAGCGAAACATTAACATGTTTCTAACTGTCCTGACTATGAAATGCTATACTTAAAGAAGTGTCACTCCCCCAGGTTCTGACTATTCCATTCTGATTTCTCTACCTCTTCCTCCCCTCCCATCCACCCTCTACAGGTAACTAATATTACTATTTTCTGATTTGCTCTTTATTTCCATTTCCACTGATTCATGCACGCCTTTGTATGTTGACTTCCTTCTTACACAAAAGTAACATACAGGTATTTTCTTGAACTTTGCTTTACTTAATATATTCTGGAAATCACTCCATCTCTGCTCATAGAAATCTTCCTCATTCTTCTTAAAGGTGCATTATATTCCACTGTGCAGATGTACCATAGTTTATTTCAGTATTCTCCTACGTGTGGATATTTAAGTTGTTTCTAATGCTTTGAGATTACAAATAATATTCCACGGAGTAATCTTTGCAAATGTATTTTTGTATTGTTCAAGGTATGTCTTCAGGATAAGTTACTAAAAGTGGGTTATTGGAACAAAAGGTAACTGAATATGTACTTAATGTCAGTTATGGCCAAATTCTTGCCCAGAAGGATTGTATATGTTTGCATTTTGCATTTCCACAGCAATGTATGAGAGTCTTTGGTCCCGAAAGCCTCACTAACAGAATATATTATCAGATTTGGAAAAAGTACCAATCTGAAAGATAATAAATAGTATTTTCGTGTGGTTTTGATTTATACTTCTATCATTATAAGTGTGGTAAAATGCATATTTGCGGGAAATTATTTAATGGTTTTTTGAATGGTCTGTTTATGTACATCCTCATTTTTCTATCAAGTTTCTGGTCTTTTTCTCTTCAGTTTAAAGGGTTCTATATATTACCAGGATAGCAACAAACTTTAACTGTGATGTGTGTTCAGTTGTTTCCTTCCAGTTTCCCAGTGGCTTTTTTTTTTTTTTACTTGTTTATGTCAGTTTTTTTTTT
>NW_012099321.1:1490501-1501507 GCF_000951045.1 Mandrillus leucophaeus
TATTTTGTCATCAGTTTCATGAAAATATACATATAAATAAATAACTTACTTTCTAAGGAGAGCATTTAAAATATTTTTTTGGTACCTTGTAGACACAGTGCCAGTCTCTGTTGCCCCAACCACATGTGTTTTGTGACATTATCTCCTGGTCTCAGTTCAGTGCCTAGAGCACATATCAAACAGCTTGACTCAATTTTGGTATACAGAACCCTAAAACAGACTGCACACTCGGGGAAGCCACCGCATTTTGAGAATCTTGCTACAGTGGATCATCACTCCTTTTTACGTTTTGGGTCAGAGAGCCAGGCCTTGGACTTTCTAGAGGTAGTTTACAGCAGAACCTCTTGATTAGAGATGATTTGCATTTTTTCTGCCCCTTTCAAATTGCTCTTTTCTGCATAGGTTAATTTTAAGGGAAATAAAACAAGCCCAAACATTTCTGTTTTAAAGTGAACTTTTCAGCTCAATGTAAACCTTGTTTTTATTAACTGGTCCTCCAACATATGAATTTATTGTAGACTTAATTCTGTGTGGAGAATTTTCAATTATAATATTTCTCCATTTTTATGTACTTGAGAATCAAGGATTAGACATTTATTTCTTGTCACTCCTTCTTTTCTCCTAACCTTGTTTCCTCTAGCCTTCTGCTTGGCTGACCATAGAAAATGTTTTGGAGTCTTTCCCATTGACCCCATGGAACTTATCCTTTATTAATACCCATCGGCATCCAACATCTTCAAGGTGATAGGAGAACAGGAATGGCATTAATAATTTAGGACTGAATAACTAACTAGAACAGAACACTTCCCTTCACCTCACACCCTCTCTCAGCAGCATGGATGAATTGCCCGTGCCAAGCAAAACAGGGCAGAGCACTGACTGAAAGGCAGAGATGAATCCACCGAACAGAAAGAATAGGTCAGCTGGGTTTTCTGATACCTGTTATCTACCTAATGAAAAATAAGGAACTCTTCATGAAACTGCTTGTGAATAATAAGAGATCGTGATGACTCTCTAGTTTGGTGCTCTCTTAATCACAGGAGAAAACCAAGGCTCAGAGAGGTAAAAGAATTGCTCCAAGGTTATTCAGGGACCTGACGGATAGTTCTGGGCATTTCTAGGACAAAAATAGAGTCATTTTGAAGAGGCAATTTAAGGAAAGTAACATATATCTTGAAACTAATATTTTCACATAGGTTTATCCTGGTAAAATTTTCATATCTGAAACTTCATCATACTAGAGAGGAGAAAATTTGTGAATCACTTAAAAACTTTTCTGCAAGATCCTCAGTAGTACTGCAGTGGTTTTCCTCAACTCCTAGGCACAGAAGACTCATTGAACCCACCTCCTGGGTCTGCAAAGATCCCTCAGGCCCACAGTATATTCCAATTCATTTCTTTCTGCACTTGATTGACACATATGTCCACATCAATCTGCCAGAATTTTTCATATACTGATGTAAACAATCAACTTACATTGTACTCACCTAAGAATCTTCCCAACTAGATTAAAGATCATTGTCCGTAGAGACTACATGTTTTAATTACTTCTAGATCCACGGAGCCTAATTTATTGTTCATGCCATAATAAGTGCTCAGTAAGTACACGTTAATATACTGAGAAGTGCTTATTTTTAAGGGTGTCTATGATTATATTGCACTAGATGTAGAGAAATAATCCAATTGTCTGATGAGCTAGACCTAGAAACAAATGAACCCCTTCGTGTATAAGTGTCCTCTTGAGAAACCTTGAATCCCCTCTAGTAGTAATTATTTCTAGATTTGAAAAATTCTTCTGAGTTTACCTACATGCCTTTCTCAAGGCACTTACGAGCATTCCTATAAATAAGTAACTGTTATTCAACTATCGATTTCTGAAGATTTTCATATCCTATTACAGAAAAGAGCTAATGCAAGGGCATCTGAGTTGTTAAGCAAGTTCATTCCAAGTGACAGACCTGTATTCTGGTAGTGCGGAAATCCTATCATTCATTAAAATGTTTCCAATATGGCCTAATGAATGCATTACTGTTAAAAATAATCCAATCTGCCAGATGACTGATTTGAACAACAATATGGAGACTGGCAGCTAAGTTTCTTTTCTTTATCTCCCAAACTTTTCCATGCAATAAAGATTAATTCCTTTTATTGTGTTGGTGAAATAATAATAGAGTCATAAAACATAACAGAACAAGAGGAAGTTGACAAAGTGTGTGTTTGATTAATTGCCTTAATAGATTATAGGCGCTGACTGAAGTGTTTTTATTTCCCAAGGCTCATTTTTCAATGTTTGAAGATACAATACAAATATATATATTTACCAACCCCTAACTCCATGAACAAAAACTAAATCACAAAAGGGCATGGGTCAAAATTACTTAAAGCATGAGGAGTTTAATATCTGTTTAGAGAGTATTTAGGTGATTGCCGGCTGACTGGGTTGGCTTATCAGCCAGGGCAGGAGGACAATTAAAGAAACCTGGTTTGGTATTTAAGACCTTTGGACTTTCTTTTCTGTGGTGATGTCTGGCCTTTCTCTCCCTCTGTCTCTCTCTTTTTTTTTTTTTTTTTTTTTTGAGACCAGTCTCACTCTGTCACCCAGGCTGGAGTGCAGTGGCTCAATCATTGCTCACTGCTGTGGCCTCAAACTCCTACGCTTAAGTGATCCACCTACCTCACCTTTCCAAGTAGCTGGGACTACAGGCATGCACCACCATGCCTGGATATTCTTTTATTTTTTATTTTTGTAGAGATGAAGTCTTAATATGTTGCCCAGGCTTGGTTTCTCTCATACGGGACAGACGTTCCAAATTTCTTCGAGAAAACACAAGTACCATTCTCAGTGGCACCTGCCCCTGAATATTTTTAACCCTGGTCTCAACGCACGTGGGTGTCTTCATGGGATCCTGTGAGGATCTCAAAGGTCAAGAGATTGAGTAGAGACTCAAGAGCTATCCAATGAGCTATGTCCTGTTGGTGGAGGCAACATCAGTGTTCAAGACTTACAGAGCCTTTTCTCTTACTGTTCTATTTTTTAAGCCTAAACTATGTGACTTTCCCTACCAACCTGGATTTATTCACTTTTTCATTCATTTATGGTTATCACTTGTCTACCATGTGGGAGGCCCTTGGATACAACAAAAAACATAAGACTCATCATTGCTGTCCTCAGAGAATTTTTAGTCTATTCAGATAAACAGACATTAAAAACATCACTTCAAAAATTATCATATGAGTGTTGTCATGGTGGGTATACAGGGAACTATAGAAAGATACATCAGAAGTGATTAGACCTAACCTCCTCTAAAGCTTAGGAAGACAGATCACATATGGTCAAGGATGTTTAATCTCAAACCTAAATATCGAGGAGGACTTAGCCAGACAAAGTTGTGTTATGTGGTGATGGGTGGATGGTTTACTTCTTTCTTATTCAGAAAACTATAATATTGAGAGCTCTCATTTGAATAATACTGGAGCAGCTGGAATGAAATTAATCCTTTCTGTATAAGCTCTGGACAAAATATTTAAAAAGCAGCTACTCAAAGTCACTGAAAAGAAGCCAAAGTCAGAAAGAAACTTGGAAGGTTCACTACTGAAAGAATAAAATCACATTGGGTGAGGCCCATTATTGTATAGCTTTTCCTCCAAGAGCACATGATGCTGGACAGTTAGAAATCAAGAAGAAAACCTCAGTCTTATTGGACACAGGTGTCTAGAAACAGAAGAGGAAGAATCCTTTAAAGAGCAGGAGCTACAGAGGGGTTCCCCCATTCTGCTGATAAGATCCCCTCAAAAACTAGGCTAACCCCTGAACTGCACATGCTCAGGGAAGATTACAAGATGCTCAGAGGAATGCAATAGATTGTCAGCTGTGAAGGCTGAGCAAGAAAGTTCAGCTGCCATCTCACACAGGAGACACAAAGTGCAGAGTTTGAGTCCTACGCATTTGAGAAATCTTAAAGAGACCTGCTTTCAGAATCCCACTACTCTGACAATTAAGTCCTAGGCCTATTTCATAATGGTCTCTACCCTGCTTTTGGAAAAGATGAGATTCTCTTTACATGCCTTCAACAAGGACATCTGGATTTCACCCTTATCTTTCAACTGACTATTAATTTCCCCTATATTTCTTATTACCTTTATCCAAAGCTCAAGTAGTTTAGTATAGTTTTGTTTGTTTGCTTTTGAGACAGGGTCTCACTCCATTGCCCAGGTTGGAGTGCAGGGTTGTGATCATAGCTCGCTGAAGCTGTGAACTCCTGGGCTGAAGTGATCTTCTCACCTCAGCCTCCTGAGTAGCTGGGACTATAAGCACATATAACCACGAATGGCTGATTTTCTTTTTTATTTTTGTAGAGACAGGGTCTCACTATGGTGCCCAGGCTGTTCTTGAAATTCTGGCTTCAAGGGATCATCCCACCTCAGCCTCCAGAGTACCTGGGACTACAGGCACATGCCACTTTGCCTGATTCTATTGTTCTTATAGTTACTACTTTATATTTTTCTAATGCTTATACATTGTACAAGCCAGTACATTCTCTTCTGGTGATATACCAACACACTTCACCACTGGTAAGAGTTCTAGCAACTGATCACCAGTTGTGCCAGGGACTGTCTACTTCCATTAATGGGATCCTCATCGCTAGCAAGTGATCCAGCTCAAAAACACCCTCTTAATGGTTGCTGTCCTGACCATACAGGTACCAATGACTGATATTCAGAAGTAGACTCTCAGACAGAGTTTAGCATGCAGGATGTTTGGGAATACCTTGGGATAAAACCTGTGAAAGAAAAAGAGCAGATGCTGGATCAGAGAGAGTAAGAGGTTGAATATAATGCCTTAGCCAACCAGGAACTCTGGTACAAGAAAGACCCTTCAGAATTGTCCCCCACTGGGACTAGATGGCCAGGTGTTTACGCACCCATATCAATCAGTCACTGCAAACAAGCCACCCCAAAAAGGTCTTGAGTTTTTATAATGTAGTTCTTTGCAACTGAGGCAATCCCTAAAGAAGGTGACGGCTAAAGGGTGTCTGCTAAGGCTATTTCCAAAACTAGGACCAACAGGTCCTTTCATTAAAGAAGATTTGAGTGGCCTTTTCACAAGCTACATACTCTATCTGGACCCCTGCAGTGATAAGCGTAATGATAAAAGCCAACACTCTAAAAATGGCAGAATGGAAAGAGGTTGGTTCTTAGCACTGTGATCTAAGAGACCAAAATAGCCACCCGTTTATCAACGGAGTCAGACTCAAAGGTTAAGGAAACAAAGTTACCTATAGGTCAAGAGTTCAGGGACCTGCTTGCATAGTGAATTTCTTAATGTCTGTGACTGAACTCCTGAACAATGGGAGCCATCAGGTCTGATTTACAATCCAGACCACTAAAACTCTGGTTGGACACAGGACCAGCATTAAAAACATTCTTTTTTCCTGATAAGCAACTGCAGGCCTTAAGTCGGTTTCAGCCAGCTTATAGAGCCTATGCACAAAGTGTCTTTGTGTCCTATAGTTCACCTTTTGACATAAAGATCCAAATTCCACCTCATTTTAATGCTAAAACTCTGACTCAAGGTAAACATGGGATGTATATTACATAAATGTTTACCCAATCTGCATGCACTTTGCTCCCCTAATAAATACATATAGCTTTTTCCCCAAACCTGCTGAATATGTATGATACTGGCCCTGTGAGGCATAAAACCCCACTTGTCCTTCCTCTCTTCAGAGAGAGAGCACTTTAAGACTGTCTCTTCCTGGTTTGCAGACTAATAAAACTCTCTTTGCTAGTATTTAGCTGTCCTGCTGGTCTTTTGGATGACAGAATCTTGGAAACACCTAACTTAGAGCTCTTAGAGCATTTATGGGATACTTTAGATATCTCTTCATTGCAGCCATTATAAGTTGAATTTTCAGTGACTTGCACTGAAAACATCTTAACATATAGAAGAGGAAGAGAACATCAGGGTAACACGTAGGCAGAGGAGACATCTTATAAAATAGACAAAATGTGGGCCTGGCATGGTGGCTCATGCCTGTATTCTCAGCACTTTCGGAGGCTGAGACAGGCAGATCACAAGGTCAAGAATTTGAGACCAGCCTGGCCAACATGGTGAAACTTCCTTATCCTGTCTAGGATTCATAACAAACATCTTCCCTCTTTAATCCACCCGCAATCTGTTTCTCTCCACTCTACTTATCTCACGCAACTTCAATTTTATTTAAACTCAAATGTCTGCTCACTCAACACTTGTAAATGGTCCATTGAATTTTGCCAATGGGGAGAAGAGTCACAGAACCATGGTGACTGTACTCACTTCAAATTTCAGATTACAATTCTAAAACAGGTACTCAATATCCTAAGACTTTGTTTCACTTTACTGATTAAATTTATTTTCCATAATCTTAGGGGATTATTTTATACATATTTCTCCTCAAATAATCCAACTTCCCACTTTTTATACCCTATATGCATCTGATAACCTCAACATGGACTTGGTAGAGTCATTAGATAAGTTATCTCATTTATTCATCATTTCCCCCAGAAACTCTTTCCACACACAGTGCTCTTTCTGCCCATCTCAATGCTTCCATTTATAAATATTAATACACTTATTAATATTCTAGATACCTCATTACACTTGAGCCCTGCTTTCTATCCCCAGGATGTCTTATGAAGAACTTCATTTCATCACTGGCTTCTCTCCTGCATTGGTTTCTCTGTCTTTAGTAGATGCTGCCAAATCCTCAAATGTATGCCCTCTGTATCTACCCACAATGTACTAACAATCTAGTTGTTCCTGCCAGAAATCTGGCATTCTTTTATCTCTTCACCTTCTACATCTAAGTCATCAGTAATTCCCAAGTCCCATAAGATAGACTTCAAAATATAGTCTGAATTGACTGCATTTCACTCTCTCCAATGTCATGGGTCTATCCAAACCCTTGCTTTCTCCAGCATGAAATACTGCTACAGTTTCCCATCAACTCTTCCTGTCTCCACTCTTTTCATCCAAAGTGCATTTGCCACAGTGTCCTCAGGATATTCTTAAGAATAACTCAGATCATGTCTCTCCTCTGCTATAAGCCCCTTAGAGCAGTAACTCTATCTTCTTCACTGCTGACTTGCTAGGACTTAAATTACATTTGACACATCGCTTTTGATCTGTAAACATTTTATAAGTGACTAAATGATGACTAAAATTTGAAGCCCTACTATTAAAACTCCATACTATTGAGACCTTCTGCTCATACTTGAGAAAGTAGGAAGAGGTATCAAACTAAGTAAAACAAGAAAATGTTGACAGAGGAAGAAATCAACTCCCTGTATTTAAGCAGATACAATGAGAATAGATGAGCTGCATAGAAGAAATACAAGATGGATAGGAGCCACAGAGATATAAAACAGGTATATTTGAGATTTTACTGTATATCTTATCTCAGACTGCTTTTTCACTTAATATTTTAAATACTTTCTCGCATCATTAAGATTCTTTATAAATATAATATTCAAATGTGGAATAATATTTTACTTTCTTTGGTGGGATCATAACTAATTTAACTATTCTTTAAATTTTTTTAAAAATGAATATGCTTATGTATTAGTCTTTTGCAACATTTCTGATTACTTTCTTAGAATGAACTCTTAGTAGGGGAGAAACTACTTAAAAGGGATAAATATTTTTAACAATATCAAGACTTATTAATAACTAGTTTCTTAAGAAGTTTTGTGTAATTTATATTCATAGAATTTATAAGAAGAACAGTTTCAAAGTACCCTCCAATATTGATAAAATTTATTCATTTGTTGTTCGTTTATGAGAAAAAGGCTAATCTCAGTATTTTTATTTACATTTCTATGGTTACTAGAGTCATTAATATTTCACATTTCCATTATCTTTTATATTTTCTCTTTTCTCCTTTTGGTCTTGTTCTCATCTATTTGCATTACATTTTTATACATTAATATATTAACCATTTATCTATACTTGTTTCAAATATTTAACTTACCTACAGATTTTAGAAAGAATATTTGACCTAATGTCAGCAACAGTAAAGGCTCTGAAGCCAAAATATAAATCTGTGATAGAATAGAAAAGTACCTTCCTCCAGAAAGCAGAAACTACTAACAATTGGCCCAGCTGGAAAACTAAAGCAAAGTGAATTAAAGATTTGCCTGAGTAGAGTTTAAGTGGAGCATAAAGCATTCAGGATTTTACAGATCAAAAGGAAGCAGGATTTGGTAAAGCAAGTTGCCCAGACTGAGTGTGCAGATTTTTCTAGAAAAGCAAGGTCAGTCATGACTGAGACACCAGATGCAGAGCATAAGATAGCCATTTATCTTTAGTAAATTAAGGATTAGACCATCTTTGATATCTTAGACATTTTTATTTCTAACCTGCATCCTTTAATCTCACACATCTCTGCTCTAATGCCATAAACATTAAGGAAATACAAAAAGATTTTTTTAATCTAATATCAGAAGAGAAGTCAGGGGAAAAGGACAGATGCTAAAGAGGACAAAATTAAATTCTAAGACTTCTGTGAAGCTGGGAAATGGAGAAAATATCCCCTGAAAAGCACTTTGGTCATGGGAGAGAAAAGAGAGAGCTGTGGAGACAAAGTCAGCAATGGAGTTTAGGACATGCTATCCCCAAATAATGGCACTTGGGAATATTGAGTATTTTAAGCTGAAGGATTTTGAGAAAACAACAGAAGGAGGGTTATTCTCACCCTCTCCTGAAGCAAATTATAAAACCTGGGATGGATTTTCTGACCTTCCCTGAAGGGAGGATGAGACCCTCATTAGAGAGGTGCCCTCCCTGTATGTAAAGGCAAGGAACATCCTTGCCTCTGAAGACACAGAGTCAGAGAGAAGAAACTGAACAAATGGCCTTGCTAAGTATCCCCCAGTTCATTATCCTTAGATCACATCTCTTTTGTCCAATTACATTTCTTTACGACTTTCCACATGTCCTCAAACTTAGCATACACATAGAACACAAGTTTAACTGTTTCTTAGGGCCTTCATTTCCTTATGAGGGTCTCATGTCACATACATAAGTTGACTTTTTTTTGTTGTTGTTGTTAGTCTCTCTTTTGTTTCAGGGTGTAAGTCATGAACTTAGATGGGTGAGGAAAAGGTGTTTCTCCTCCCCAGCATTAGTCATGAGACCCTAAATATAGGCATTAACCCAACCACTCACCAAGTTAGATCTGGGTTGCCCTAGTGAGTTGAATAAAAATGTCAACAGTTTTCAAAAAGCAAAGCCTTCAAAAACCCAAATCTAAAATATAGAAGAGGAGAATCTATATTTTCCTTACAAAATAATGGTCTATGTTATATGTGCATATTCTCAGGATCAAGGCCAGCTGTGCACCCTGGGAGCTGGCACGGACATAGGAACTCATGCCTCCTGGATCTGTCACATTTCCCAACTGGAGCTGAATGCATTGCAATGGTGCCCATTGAGAATGTCCTTATTAACAACATACCATGCCAGTAGACTGTTTTCCATTTAATTTTATCTGAAATTTATGATGATAAAACTGTTAGCCAATTTTCTGAAAGATATTGCCACCACAGTGTCTTTCTCTTTCTAAGCTCACTTTTTGCATACAGAGTCAATTGTCATTCCACGATGGGAAGAAAACGATTGCCTTCATTATCTCACTCTCTTTATTTATTCAGATTTCCCTCAGGCATTTTAATGTTGCCCAAAAGTGTCTTGCACTTAGTAATTCTGCTCTTTTAATATCATGGAAATTAGCTTTAGGATGCAGTGCATGAAAAGGCAGAAGGAAAAGTTTACTTTAGTTATACTAAAATTAAAGTGGTTCATGAAAAGGAAATCTGTTTTTTTGTGGTGGTGATGGTGGTTGTTTGCACAAACACTTTTCTCAAAGTCTGTTTTTATAAAGGTCTTAAATCTTATTGTTATTTGTCATGTCTGCTCACCACATCATTCCTCCTCCTGCCTGGAATTTCTCTAACCCCCTTTCTTGTCCATTTCAATCTCAGCCATTTTGATTCCTCTCCAACGCATTTTTACCATCACAACAGTACTCTGAAACCACCTCTGTACTTTCATTCAGTATCACAGGGGATATCTGAGTATCATCCTTCACCCATTTATTTATTATTTTATTCAACTAACTAATTAGAATCCCTGTTGCAAGTCAGAGTCAAGGAAAATGCAGTCTCATTCATTCACTTACACTGTTTTAGGTGATCTTTTAAAATTGTATGGATAAGGGGGCGCCCAAGACGGCTGAATAGGAACAGCTCCAGCCTCCAGCTCCCAGCATGAGTGACACAGAAGATGGGTGATTTCTGGATTTTCAACTGAGGTACCGGGGTTCATCTCACTGGGGCATGACGGACAGTTGGTGCTGGTCAGTGGGTGCAGCCTGATCAGCGAGAGCTGAAGCAGGGTGAGGCATCACCTCACCTGGGAAGCACAAGGAGGAAGGGAATTCCTTTTGCTAGCCAAGGAAAACTGAGACACACAACACCTGAAAAATTGGGTAACTCCCACCTGAATACTGTGCTGTACCAAGGGTCTTAGCAAATGGCACACCAGGAGATTATATCCCACAGCTGGCCCAGAAGGTCCCACGCCCACGGAGCCTCCTTCACTACTAGCACAGCAGTCTGAGATCTAACTGCAAGGCGGTAGCAAGGCTGGGGGACGGGTGCCCGCCATTGCTGAGGCTTAAGTAGGTAAACAAAGCTGCTGGGAAGCTCGAATTGGGTGGAGCCCACTGCAGCTCAAGGAGGCCTGCCTGCCTCTGTAGACTCCACCGCTGGGGACAGGGCATAGCTAAACAAAGAGCAGCAGAAATCTCTACAGATGTAAATGTCCCTGTCTGACATCTTTGAAGAGAGCAGAGGTTCTCATAGCATGGAGGTTGAGATCTGAGAACAGACAGACTGCCTCCTCAAGTGTGCCCCCGACTGCTGAGTAGCCTAACTGGGAGACATCCCCCACTAGATGCAGACCCACA
>NW_012099321.1:1501557-1501844 GCF_000951045.1 Mandrillus leucophaeus
GAAAATTAATTCAAGATGGATTAGAGACTTAAATGTTAGACCTAGTACCATAAAAACCCTAGAAGAAAACCTAGATAATACCATTCAGGACATAGGCAAGGGCAAGGACTTCATGTCTAAAATACCAAAAGCAATGGTAACAAAAGCCAAAATTGACAAATGGGATCTAATTAAACTAAAGAGTTTCTGCACAGTAAAGGAAACTACCATCAGAGTGAACAGGCAACCTATCAAATGGGAGAAAATTTTTGCAATCTACCCATCTGACAAAGGGCTAATATCCAGAA
>NW_012099321.1:1504228-1504637 GCF_000951045.1 Mandrillus leucophaeus
CCTAGTAAGGCAGGCCAACATTCAAATTCAGGAAATACAGAGAACGCCACAAAGATACTCCTGGAGAAGAACAACTCCAAGACACATAATTGTCAGATTTACCAAAGTTGAAATGAAGGAAAAAGTGTTAAGGGCAGCCAGAGAGAAAGATTGGGTTACCCACAAAGGGAAGCCAATTAGAATAACAGCAGATCTCTCCACAGAAGCTCTACAAGCCAGAAGAGAGTGGGGGCCAATATTCAACATTCTTGAAGAAAAGAATTTTCAACCCAGAATTTCATATCCAGCCAAACTAAGTTTCAGAATGAAGGAGAAATAAAATCCTTTACAGACAAACAAATGCTTAGAGATTTTGTCACCACCAGGCCTGCCCTACAAGAGATCCTAAAGGAAGCACTAAACATGGAAA
>NW_012099321.1:1505404-1505710 GCF_000951045.1 Mandrillus leucophaeus
AGAGAAAGCAGAAAAGATCTAAAATTGACACCCTAACATCACAATTAAAAGAACTAGAGAAGCAAGAGCAAACACATTCAAAAGCTAGCAGAAGGCAAGAAATAACTAAGATCAGAGCAGAACTGAAGGAGATAGAGACACAAAAAACCCTACAAAAAATAAATGAATACAGGAGTTGGTTTTTTCAAAAGATTAACAAAATTGATAGGCCACTAGCAAGACTAATAAAGAAGAAAAGAGAGAAGAATCAAATAGACGCAAGAAAAAATGATAAAGGAGATATCACCACCGACGCCATAGAAATAC